>NC_079370.1:3158253-3532003 GCF_021018895.1 Seriola aureovittata
AATTATGACTTTTTTGGACTTTTTATGCCTTACTATTACTATGACTTTTTTATGACTTTTTAATGCCTTACTATATTATGACTTTTTTATGACTTACTATACTATGACTTTTTATGCCATACTATACTATGACGTTTTTATGCCTTACTAACTATGACTTTTTTATGACTTTTTATGCCTTACTATACTATGTCTTTTTATGCCTTACTATACTATGACGTTTTTATGACTTTTTATGCCTTACTATACTATGACGTTTTTTGACTTTTTATGCCTTATTATACTATGACTTTTTTATGACTTTTTAGGCCTTACTATACTATGACTTTTTAATGCCTTACTATACTGTGACTTTTTTAGGACTTTTTATGCCTTACTATACTATGTCTTTTTATGCCTACTTACTATGCTATGTCGTTTTTATGACTTTTTATGCCTTACTATACTATGACTTTTTTTGGACTTTTTATGCCTTACTATACTATGACTTTTTATGCCTTACTATACTATGCCGTTTTAATGACTTTTTATGCCTTACTATACTATGCCGTTTTTATGACTTTTTATGCCTTACTATACTATGACTTTTTATGCCTTACTATATTATGACTTTTTTATGACTTTTTATGCCTTACTATACTATGACTTTTTATGCCTTAACTATACTATGACGTTTTTATGACTTTTTTATCACTTTTTATGGCTTACTATACTATGACGTTTTTATGCCTTACTAAACTATGACTTTTTTTTGGACTTTTTATGCCTTACTATACTATGTCGTTTTTATGACTTTTTATGCCTTACTATACTATGACTTTTTTATCACTTTTTATGCCTTACTATACTATGACTTTTTTATGACTTTTTATGCCTTACTATACTATGACGTTTTTATGACTTTTTCTGCCTTACTATACTATGTCGTTTTTATGACTTTTTATGCCTTACTATACTATGACTTTTTTATCACTTTTTATGGCTTACTATACTATGACGTTTTTATGACTTTTTATGCCTTACTATACTATGACGTTTTTATGACTTTTTATGACTTACTATACTATGACTTTTTATCCCTTACTATACTATGACGTTTTTATGCCTTACTATACTATGACTTTTTTTGGACTTTTTATGCCTTACTATACTATGTCGTTTTTATGACTTTTTATGCCTTACTATACTATGACTTTTTTATCACTTTTTATGCCTTACTATACTATGACTTTTTTATGACCTTTTTATGCCTTACTATACTATGACGTTTTTATGACTTTTTATGCCTTACTATACTATGTCGTTTTTATGACTTTTTATGCCTTACTATACTAATGACTTTTTTATCACTTTTTATGGCTTACTATACTATGACGTTTTTATGCCTTACTATACTATGACTTTTTTTGGACTTTTTATGCCTTACATACTATGTCGTTTTTTGACTTTTTATGCCTTACTATACTATGACTTTTTTATCACTTTTTATGCCTTACTATACTATGACTTTTTTATGACTTTTTATGCCTTACTATACTATGACGTTTTTATGACTTTTTCTGCCTTACTATACTATGTCGTTTTTATGACTTTTTTATGCCTTACTTACTATACTATGACTTTTTTATGACTTTTTATGGCTTACTATACTATGACGTTTTTATGACTTTTTATGCTTACTATACTATGACGTTTTTATGACTTTTTATGCCTTACTATACTATGACTTTTTATGCCTTACTATACTATGACGTTTTTATGACTTTTTATGCCATACTATACTATGACTTTTTATCCTTACTATACTATGCCGTTTTTATGACTTTTTAGGCCTTACTATACTATGACTTTTTATGCCTTACTATACTGTGACTTTTTTAGGACTTTTTATGCCTTACTATACTATGACTTTTTATGCCTCACTATACTATGTCGTTTTTATGACTTTTTATGCCTTACTATACTATGACTTTTTATGCCTTACTATACTATGTCGTTTTTATGACTTTTTATGCCTTACTATACTATGACTTTTTTATCACTTTTTATGCCTTACTATACTATGACTTTTTATGCCTTACTATACTATGACGTTTTTATGACTTTTTATGCCATACTATACTATGACTTTTTATGCCTTACTATACTATGCCGTTTTTATGACTTTTTATGCCTTACTATACTATGACTTTTCATGCCTTACTATACTATGACTTTTTATGCCTTACTATACTTTGCCGTTTTTATGACTTTTTAGGCCTTACTATACTATGACTTTTTTTGCCTTACTATACTGTGACTTTTTTAGGACTTTTTATGCCTTACTATACTATGACTTTTTATGCCTTACTATACTATGTCGTTTTTATGACTTTTTATGCCTTACTATACTATGACTTTTTTTGGACTTTTTATGCCTTACTATACTATGACGTTTTTAATGACTTTTTTATGCCTTACTATTACTATGACTTTTTAAGCCTTACTATACTATGACGTTTTTATGACTTTTTATGCCTTACTATACTATGACTTTTTATGCCTTACTATACTATGACTTTTTAGGACTTTTTATTCCTTACTATACTATGACTTTTTATGGCTTACTATACTATGACTTTTTATGCCTTACTATACTATGACTTTTTCTGCCTTACTATACTATGTCGTTTTTATGACTTTTTATGCCTTACTATACTATGACTTTTTATGCCTTACTATACTATGACTTTTTTTGGACTTTTTATGCCTTACTATACTATGACGTTTTTATGACTTTTTATGCCTTGCTATACTATAACTTTTTATGCCTTACTATACTATGTCGTTTTTAGGACTTTTTATGCCTTACTATACTATGCCGTTTTTAGGACTTTTTATGCCATACTATACTATGCCCTTTTTATGACTTTTTATGCCTTACTTTACTATGCCCTTTTTATGACTTTTTTATGACTTTTTTATGACTTTTTAGGCCTTACTATACTATGACGTTTTTATGACTTTTTATGCCTTACTATACTATGACTTTTTATGCCTTACTATACTATGTCATTTTTATGACTTTTTATGCCTTACTATATTATGACTTTTTTTCGACTTTTTATGCCTTACTATACTATGATGTTTTTATGACTTTTTATGCCTTACTATACTATGACTTTTTTATGACTTTTTAGGCCTTACTATACTATGACTTTTTATGCCTTACTATACTATGACGTTTTTATGACTTTTTATGCCTTACTATACTATGTCGTTTTTATGACTTTTTATGCCTTACTGTACTATGACGTTTTTATGACTTTTTATGCCTTACTATACTATGACTTTTTATGCCTTACTATAACTATGTCGTTTTTATGACTTTTTATGCCTTACTATACTATGACTATTTTATCACTTTTTATGCCTTACTATACTATGACTTTTTATGACTTTTTATGCCTTACTATACTATGTCGTTTTTATGACTTTTTATGCCTTACTATACTATGACTTTTTTATGAGCTTTTATGCCTTACTATACTATGACTTTTTATGCCTTACTATACTATGACTTTTTTAGGACTTTTTATGCCTTACTGTACTATGCCGTTTTTATGACTTTTTATGCCATACTATACTATGCCGTTTTTATGACTTTTTATGCCTTACTATACTATGACGTTTTTATGACTTTTTATGCCTTACTATACTATGACTTTTTATGCCTTACTATACTATGACTTTTTATGCGTTACTATACTATGCCGTTTTTATGACTTTTTATGCCTTACTATATTATGACTTTTTTATCACTTTTTATGGCTTACTATACTATGACGTTTTTATGCCTTACTATACTATGACTTTTTATGCCTTACTATACTATGACTTTTTTATCACTTTTTATGGCTTACTATACTATGACGTTTTTATGCCTTACTATACTATGACTTTTTTTGGACTTTTTATGCCTTACTATACTATGTCGTTTTTATGACTTTTTATGCCTTACTATACTATGACTTTTTTATCACTTTTTATGCCTTACTATACTATGACGTTTTTATGACTTTTTATGCCTTACTATACTATGACTTTTTATGCCTTACTATACTATGACTTTTTATGCGTTACTATACTATGCCGTTTTTATGACTTTTTATGCCTTACTATATTATGACTTTTTATCACTTTTTATGGCTTACTATACTATGACGTTTTTATGCCTTACTATACTATGACTTTTTATGCCTTACTATACTATGACTTTTTATCACTTTTTATGCCTTACTTACTATGACGTTTTTATGCCTTACTATACTATGACTTTTTTTGGACTTTTTATGCCTTACTATACTATGTCGTTTTTATGACTTTTTATGCCTTACTATACTATGACTTTTTTATCACTTTTTATGCCTTACTATACTATGACTTTTTTATCACTTTTTATGGCTTACTATACTATGACGTTTTTATGACTTTTTATGCCTTACTATACTATGTCGTTTTTATGACTTTTTATGACTTACTATACTATGACTTTTTATGCCTTACTATACTATGCCGTTTTTATGACTTTTTAGGCCTTACTATACTATGACTTTTTATGCCTTACTATACTATGTCATTTTTATGACTTTTTATGCCTTACTATACTATGACTTTTTATGCCTTACTATACTATGTCGTTTTTATGACTTTTTATGCCTTACTATACTATGACTTTTTTATGACTTCTTATGCCTTACTATACTATGACTTTTTTAGGACTTTTTATGCCTTACTATACTATGTCGTTTTTATGACTTTTTATGCCTTACTGTACTATGACGTTTTTATGACTTTTTATGCTTTACTATACCATGACTTTTATGCCTTACTATACTATGTCGTTTTTATGACTTTTTATGCCTTACTATACTATGACTATTTTATCACTTTTTATGCCTTACTATACTATGACTTTTTTATGACTTTTTATGCCTTACTATACTATGTCGTTTTTATGACTTTTTATGCCTTACTATACTATGACGTTTTTATGACTTTTTATGCCTTACTATACTATGACGTTTTTATGACTTTTTATGCCTTACTATACTATGACTTTTTATCCCTTACTATACTATGACGTTTTTATGCCTTACTATACTATGACTTTTTTATCACTTTTTATGGCTTACTATACTATGACGTTTTTATGCCTTACTATACTATGACTTTTTTATGACTTTTTATGCCTTACTATACTATGACGTTTTTATGACTTTTTCTGCCTTACTATACTATGTCGTTTTTATGACTTTTTATGCCTTACTATACTATGACTTTTTTATCACTTTTTATGGCTTACTATACTATGACGTTTTTATGCCTTACTATACTATGACTTTTTTTGGACTTTTTATGCCTTACTATACTATGTCGTTTTTATGACTTTTTATGCCTTACTATACTATGACTTTTTTAATCACTTTTTATGCCTTACTATACTATGACTTTTTTATGACTTTTTATGCCTTACTATACTATGACGTTTTTATGACTTTTTCTGCCTTACTATACTATGTCGTTTTTATGACTTTTTATGGCTTACTATACTATGACGTTTTTATGACTTTTTATGCCTTACTATACTATGACGTTTTTATGACTTTTTATGACTTACTATACTATGACTTTTTATGCCTTACTATACTATGACGTTTTTATGACTTTTTATGCCTTACTATACTATGCCGTTTTTATGACTTTTTAGGCCTTACTATACTATGACGTTTTTATGACTTTTTATGCCATACTATACTATGACGTTTTTATGACTTTTTATGCTTTACTATATTATGACTTTTTTTGGACTTTTTATGCCTTACTATACTATGACGTTTTTATGACTTTTTATGCCATACTATACTATGACTTTTTATGCCTTACTATATTATGACTTTTTTATGACTTTTTTATGACTTTTTATGCCTTACTATACTATGACGTTTTTATGATTTTTATGCCTTACTATACTATGACTTTTTTATGACTTTTTTATCACTTTTTATGGCTTACTATACTATGACTTTTTTATGCCTTACTATACTATGACTTTTTTTGGACTTTTTATGCCTTACTATACTATGCGTTTTTATGACTTTTTATGCATTACTATACTATGACTTTTTTATGACTTTTTATGCCTTACTATACTATGACTTTTTTATCACTTTTTATGCCTTACTATACTATGCGTTTTTATGACTTTTTTATGACTTTTTCTGCCTTACTATACTATGTCGTTTTTATGACTTTTTTATGCCTTACTATACTATGACTTTTTTATGACTTTTTATGCCTTACTATACTATGACGTTTTTATGACTTTTTTATGACTTTTTTATGACTTTTTATGCCTTACTATACTATGACTTTTCATGCCTTACTATACTATGACTTTTTATGCCTTACTATACTATGCCGTTTTTATGACTTTTTAGGCCTTACTATACTATGACTTTTTTTGCCTTACTATACTGTGACTTTTTTAGGACTTTTTATGCCTTACTATACTATGACTTTTTATGCCTTACTATACTATGACTTTTTATGCCTTGCTATACTATGTCGTTTTTATTACTTTTTATGCCTTACTATACTATGACTTTTTTTGGACTTTTTATGCCTTACTATACTATGACGTTTTTATGACTTTTTATGCCTTACTATACTATGACTTTTTTATGACTTTTTAGGCCTTACTATACTATGACTTTTTATGCCTTACTATACTATGCCGTTTTTATGACTTTTTAGGCCTTACTATACTATGACTTTTTTATGACTTTTTAGGCCTTACTATACTATGACTTTTTATGCCTTACTATACTATGCCGTTTTTATGACTTTTTATGCCTTACTATACTATGACTTTTTATGGACTTTTTATGCCTTACTATACTATGACTTTTTATGCCTTACTATACTATGCCGTTTTTATGACTTTTTATGCCTTACTATACTATGACGTTTTTATGACTTTTTATGCCTTACTATACTATGACTTTTTATGCCTTACTATATTATGACTTTTTTATGACTTTTTATGCCTTACTATACTATGACTTTTTATGCCTTACTATACTATGACGTTTTTATGACTTTTTATGCCTTACTTACTATGACGTTTTTATGACTTTTTAGCCTTACTATACTATGACTTTTTTATGACTTTTTAGGCCTTACTATACTATGACTTTTTATGCCTTACTATACTGTGACTTTTTTAGGACTTTTTATGCCTTACTATACTATGTCTTTTTATGCCTTACTATGCTATGTCGTTTTTATGGACTTTTTATGCCTTACTATATCTATGACTTTTTTTGGACTTTTTATGCCTTACTATACTATGACTTTTTATGCCTTACTATACTATGCCGTTTTAATGACTTTTTATGCCTTACTATACTATGTCGTTTTTATGACTTTTTATGCCTTACTATACTATGACTTTTTATGCCTTACTATATTATGACTTTTTTATGACTTTTTATGCCTTACTATACTATGACTTTTTATGCCTTACTATACTATGACTTTTTTATCACTTTTTATGGCTTACTATACTATGACGTTTTTATGCCTTACTATACTATGACTTTTTTTGGACTTTTTATGCCTTACTATACTATGTCGTTTTTATGACTTTTTATGCCTTACTATACTATGACTTTTTTATCACTTTTTATGCCTTACTATACTATGACTTTTTTATCACTTTTTATGCCTTACAATACTATGACGTTTTTATGACTTTTTCTGCCTTACTATACTATGTCGTTTTTATGACTTTTTATGCCTTACTATACTATGACTTTTTTATCACTTTTTATGGCTTACTATACTATGACGTTTTTATGACTTTTTATGCCTTACTATACTATGACGTTTTTATGACTTTTTATGACTTACTATACTATGACTTTTTATGCCTTACTATACTATGCCGTTTTTATGACTTTTTAGGCCTTACTATACTATGACTTTTTATGCCTTACTATACTATGTCATTTTTATGACTTTTTATGCCTTACTATACTATGACTTTTTATGCCTTACTATACTATGTCGTTTTTATGACTTTTTATGCCTTACTATACTATGACTTTTTTATGACTTCTTATGCCTTACTATACTATGACTTTTTTAGGACTTTTTATGCCTTACTATACTATGTCGTTTTTATGACTTTTTATGCCTTACTGTACTATGACGTTTTTATGACTTTTTATGCCTTACTATACTATGACTTTTTATGCCTTACTATACTATGACGTTTTTATGACTTTTTATGCCTTACTATACTATGACTTTTTTATGACTTTTTATGCCTTACTATACTATGACTTTTTTATGACTTTTTATGCCTTACTATACTATACTATGTCGTTTTTATGACTTTTTATGCCTTACAATACTATGACGTTTTTATGACTTTTTATGCCTTACTATACATGACGTTTTTATGGACTTTTTATGCCTTACTATACTATGACTTTTTATCCCTTACTATACTATGACTTTTTATGCCTTACTTACTATACTATGACGTTTTTATGACTTTTTTATGACTTTTTTATGACTTTTTTTGACTTTTTTATGCCTTACTATACTATGACTTTTTTATGACTTTTTTATGACTTTTTATGGCTTACTATACTATGACTTTTTTATCACTTTTTATGCCTTACTATAACTATGACTTTTTTATGACTTTTTATGCCTTACTATACTATGACGTTTTTATGACTTTTTCTGCCTTACTATACTATGTCGTTTTTATGACTTTTTATGCCTTACTATACTATACTATGACTTTTTTATCACTTTTTATGGCTTACTATACTATGACGTTTTTATGCCTTACTATACTATGACTTTTTTTGGACTTTTTATGCCTTACTATACTATGTCGTTTTTATGACTTTTTATGCCTTACTATACTATGACTTTTTTATCACTTTTTATGCCTTACTATACTATGACTTTTTTATGACTTTTTATGCCTTACTATACTATGACGTTTTTATGACTTACTATACTATGTCTTTTTATGACTTTTTAGGCCTTACTATACTATGACTTTTTTATGACTTTTTATGGCTTACTATACTATGACGTTTTTATGACTTTTTATGCCTTACTATACTATGACGTTTTTATGACTTTTTATGACTTACTATACTATGACTTTTTATGCCTTACTATACTATGACGTTTTTATGACTTTTTATGCCATACTATACTATGACTTTTTATGCCTTACTATACTATGACTTTTTTAGGACTTTTTATGCCTTACTGTACTATGCCGTTTTTATGACTTTTTATGCCTTACTATACTATGACTTTTTTATGACCTTTTATGCCTTACTATACTATGACTTTTTATGCCTTACTATACTATGACTTTTTTAGGACTTTTTATGCCTTACTGTACTATGCCGTTTTTATGACTTTTTATGCCATACTATACTATGCCGTTTTTATGACTTTTTATGCCTTACTATACTATGACGTTTTTATGACTTTTTATGCCTTACTATACTTTGACTTTTTATGCCTTACTATACTATGTCGTTTTTATGACTTTTCATGCCTTACTATACTATGCCGTTTTTATGACTTTTTAGGCCTTACTATACTATGACTTTTTATGCCTTACTATACTATGACTTTTTATGCCTTACTTTACTATGACTTTTTATGCCTTACTATACTATGACGTTTTTATGACTTTTTATGCCATACTATACTATGACTTTTTATGCCTTACTATACTATGCCGTTTTTATGACTTTTTAGGCCTTACTATACTATGACTTTTTTTGCCTTACTATACTGTGACTTTTTTAGGACTTTTTATGCCTTACTATACTATGACTTTTTATGCCTCACTATACTATGTCGTTTTTATGACTTTTTATGCCTTACTATACTATGACTTTTTATGCCTTACTATACTATGTCGTTTTTATGACTTTTTATGCCTTACTATACTATGACTTTTTTATCACTTTTTATGCCTTACTATACTATGACTTTTTATGCCTTACTATACTATGACGTTTTTATGACTTTTTATGCCATACTATACTATGACTTTTTATGCCTTACTATACTATTCCGTTTTTATGACTTTTTATGCCTTACTATACTATGACTTTTCATGCCTTACTATACTATGACTTTTTATGCCTTACTATACTTTGCCGTTTTTATGACTTTTTAGGCCTTACTATACTATGACTTTTTTTGCCTTACTATACTGTGACTTTTTTAGACTTTTTTATGCCTTACTATACTATGACTTTTTATGCCTTACTATACTATGTCGTTTTTATGACTTTTTATGCCTTACTATACTATGACTTTTTTTGGACTTTTTATGCCTTACTATACTATGACGTTTTTATGACTTTTTATGCCTTACTATACTATGAATTTTTATGCCTTACTATACTATGACGTTTTTATGACTTTTTATGCCTTACTATACTATGACTTTTTATGCCTTACTATACTATGACTTTTTTAGGACTTTTTATTCCTTACTATACTATGACTTTTTATGTCTTACTATACTATGACTTTTTATGCCTTACTATACTATGACTTTTTCTGCCTTACTATACTATGTCGTTTTTATGACTTTTTATGCCTTACTATACTATGACTTTTTATGCCTTACTATACTATGACTTTTTTTGGACTTTTTATGCCTTACTATACTATGACGTTTTTATGACTTTTTATGCCTTGCTATACTATAACTTTTTATGCCTTACTATACTATGTCGTTTTTAGGACTTTTTATGCCTTACTATACTATGCCGTTTTTAGGACTTTTTATGCCTTACTATATTATGACTTTTTTTCGACTTTTTTATGCCTTACTATACTATGATGTTTTTATGACTTTTTATGCCTTACTATACTATGACTTTTTTATGACTTTTTAGGCCTTACTATACTATGACTTTTTATGCCTTACTATACTATGACGTTTTTATGACTTTTTATGCCTTACTATACTATGTCGTTTTTATGACTTTTTATGCCTTACTATACTATGACGTTTTTATGACTTTTTATGCCTTACTATACTATGACTTTTTATGCCTTACTATACTATGTCGTTTTTATGACTTTTTATGCCTTACTATACTATGACTATTTTATCACTTTTTATGCCTTACTATACTATGACTTTTTTATGACTTTTTATGCCTTACTATACTATGTCGTTTTTATGACTTTTTATGCCTTACTATACTATGACTTTTTTATGAGCTTTTATGCCTTACTATACTATGACTTTTTATGCCTTACTATACTATGACTTTTTTAGGACTTTTTATGCCTTACTGTACTATGCCGTTTTTATGACTTTTTATGCCATACTATACTATGCCGTTTTTATGACTTTTTATGCCTTACTATACTATGACGTTTTTATGACTTTTTATGCCTTACTATACTATGACTTTTTATGCCTTACTATACTATGACTTTTTATGCGTTACTATACTATGCCGTTTTTATGACTTTTTATGCCTTACTATATTATGACTTTTTTTGGACTTTTTATGCCTTACTATACTATGACTTTTTATGCCTTACTATACTATGACTTTTTATGCCTTACTTACTATGACTTTTTATGACTTTTTTTGACTTTTTATGCCTTATTATACTATGACTTTTTATGACTTTTTATGCCTTACTATACTATGACTTTTTATGCCTTACTATACTATGACTTTTTATGGCTTACTATACTATGACATTTTTATGCCTTACTATACTATGACTTTTTATGCCTTACTATACTATGACTTTTTTATGCCTTACTATACTATGACTTTTTTAGGACTTTTTATGCCTTATTATACTATGACTTTTTATGACTTTTTATGCCTTACTATACTATGACTTTTTATGCCTTACTATACTATGACTTTTTTATGGCTTACTATACTATGACTTTTTATGCCTTACTATACTATGACTTTTTATGCCTTACTATACTATGTCATTTTTATGAATTTTTATGCCTTACTATACTATGACTTTTTCATGATTTTTTGTTCCTTACTATACTATGACTTTTTATGCCTAACTATACTATGTCGTTTTTATGATTTTTTATGCCTTACTATACTATGACTTTTTATGACTTTTTATGCCTTACTATATTATGGCTTTTTTATGACTTTTAATGCCTTACTATAATATGAATTTTTTATGACTTTTTATGCATTACTATACTATGATGTTTTTATGGCTTACTATACAATTTCGTTTTTTATTACTTTTTATGCCTTACTATACTATGATTTTTTAGGACTTTTTATGCCTTACTATACTATGACGTTTTTATGACTTTTTATGCCTTACTATACTATGACGTTTTTATGACTTTTTATGCCTTACTATACTATGACGTTTTTATGACTTTTTATGCCTTACTATACTATGACTTTTTTAAGACTTTTTATGCCTTACTATATCATGACTTTTTATGCGTTACTAAACTATGACTTTTTTAGGACTTTTTATGCCTTACTATACAATGACTTTTTAAGCCTTACTATACAATGACTTTTTATGCCTTACTATACTATGTAGTTTTTATGACTTTTAATGCATTACTATACTATGTCTTTTTTTCTACCTCTTTTGCCTTACTATACTATGACTTTTTATGCCTTACTATACTATGTCGGTTTTATGACTTTTTATGCCTTACTATAATATGACTTTTTATGTTTTACTATAATATGTAGTTTTTATGACTTTTTATGCCTTACTAGACTATGATTTTTTTATGATTTTTTATGCCTTACTATACTATGACTTTTTAGGCCTTACTATACTATGACGTTTTTATGCCTTACTATACTATGGGATTTCTATGAATTTTATGCCTTACTATACTATGACTTTTTCATGATTTTTTATGCCTTACTATACTATGATTTTTTATGCCTTACTCCACTATGTCGTTTTTATGCCTTGCTATACTGTGATGTTTTTATGACTTTTTATGCCTTACTATACTGTGACTTTTTAAGACTTTTTATGCCTTACTATACTATGACTTTTTTTGCCTTACTATACTATGTCACTTTTATGAATTTTTATGCCTTACTATACTATGACTTTTTTATGACTTTTATGCCTTACAATACTATGACCTTTTATGCATTACTATACTATGACGTTTTTATGCCTTAATATACTATGTCGTTTTTATGACTTTTTATGCCTTACTATACAATGACTTTTTCATGATTTTTTATGCCTTACTATACTATGACTTTTTATGCCTTACTATACTATGACGTTTTTATGCCTTATTATACTATGACTTTTTTTTTACTATACTATGACTTTTTATGCCTTACTATACTATGACGTTTTTATGACTTTTTATGCGTTACTATACTATGACTTTTTATGCGTTACTATACTATGACTTTTTTCGGACTTTTTATGCCTTACTATACTATGACTTTTTTAGGACTTTTTATGCCTTACTATACAATGACTTTTTATGCCTTACTATACAATGAATTTTTATGCCTTACTATACTATGTCTTTCTTATGACTTTTTATGCCTTACTATACTATGACTTTTTTATGATTTTTTATACCTTACTATACTATGACTTTTTATGCCTTACTATACTATGACTTTTTCATGATTTTTTGTTCCTTACTATACTATGACTTTTTATGCCTAACTATACTATGTCGTTTTTATGATTTTTTATGCCTTACTATACTATGACTTTTTATGACTTTTTATGCCTTACTATATTATGGCTTTTTTATGACTTTTAATGCCTTACTATAATATGAATTTTTTATGACTTTTTATGCATTACTATACTATGATGTTTTTATGCCTTACTATACAATTTCGTTTTTTATTACTTTTTATGCCTTACTATACTATGATTTTTTAGGACTTTTTATGCGTTACTATACTATGTCGTTTTTATGATTTTTTATGCCTCACTATACTATGACTTTTTTATGATTTTTTATGCCTTACTATACTATGACTTTTTATGCCTTACTATACTATGACGTGTTTATGCCTTACTATACTATGACTTTTTTAGGACTTTTTATGCATTACTATACTATGACTTTTTTAGGACTTTTTATGCCTTACTATACAATGACTTTTTATGCCTTACTATACAATGAATTTTTATGCCTTACTATACTATGACTTTTTATGACTTTTTATGCCTTACTATATTATGGCTTTTTTATGACTTTTAATGCCTTACTATAATATGACTTTTTTATGACTTTTTATGCATTACTATACTATGATGTTTTTATGCCTTACTATACTATGTCGTTTTTTATTACTTTTTATGCCTTACTATACTATGATTTTTTATGACTTTTTATGCCTTACTATACTATGTCGTTTTTATGATTTTTTATGCCTTACTATACTATGTCGTTTTGATGACTTTTTATGCCTTACTACACTATGACGTTTTTATGACTTTTCATGCCTTACTATAATCTGACCTTTTCACGAATTTTTATGCCTTACTATACTATGTCGTTTTTATAACTTTTTATGCCTTAATATACTATGTCGTTTTTATAACTTTTTATGCCTTAATATACTATGACTCTTTATGCCTTACTATACTATGTCGTTTTTATGCGTCACTACACTATGATGTTTTTTTAATCTATTTTTGCCTCAATATACTTCTTTTGCCTCATTATAACATGATATTTTTTGACATTTTTTGCCTTACTATAATATGACGTTTTTTGATTTGTTTTTGCCTCAATATACTATGACATTTCTATGCCTTAATATACTATGACATTCTTTGACGTTTATTTGTTTCAATATCTATGACAAATACGGTAATGACCAAGGTTGCTTATGTAACTTTGACTCTATTTTAAACTCACAGAAACTGATGTATTAAATGTTTTATTGAGATTTCAGTGCAGCTTGACAACAGCAAATGATTTTATTCTTTACAGGGCTTTAAAAGGTGTTGGTCAACTTTCCAGATTGCACCTTGCGACCCCATACTAGTCCTTACCAATTTCTCATTTCTTAAAGGAAAAGAAAACACTCTCAGACTCTGAACATGCCTTATTTTTTAGCTTCAGACAGATGCACTCCCAGTTTTTGATGCCATCTAGCTCTTGTTGCTATCGAGTTTAAAGTCACATTGAACAAAAACATCTGCCAAATGAATGTAATGTAATTAGATCATAACATTTTGTTTGCCGTAAAGCATGATCAAATTTCAATCAATAGGTTCAATCGACCCTGGAGAAACTCTGGATGATGAACATGAGACGCCAAAAAACATCATAATTTTATCAGATACTTCAACCATGAATCTCTTGTTTCCCAGAAGGTCAAAGAAAGTCATGAGCAGCTAGAGCAACAGCTGTAGGGAGCCAAACAAAAAGCACCAGCAGCAGAAGGAGCAGGAGGCTGTTTAGCATTGCCTGAAACCGGAGCATCATCACTGCCATCAATGCAACAACCAAAACTTTAACTGGCGGCATGTAGAAATGAACCTACAAAGAATTATCATCAACACTTGGTATGTTGCTATAAATATGAAATATTGAGTAATGTAGCTTAAACAGGCCAACTAACAATCTAAGTTTCATTTTAGGTCAATGAAGAAAAGTTCATAAAATTAGTCAGTAATGGGCACTCAGAGAGCACAAACCTCCGCCAAGGCCAATGTCAAACAACACACTCCAGACTTCAGAGAAAAAAAATTCAGGTTCATAGTAAATGATCCGGATGTGCCCCAAAATTTAATGGGTTCCTCCCTGGTCCATGTCCCATCCCTCCACCAAGTTTGGTGCAGATCGGCTCAGTCCTTTTTGCATTATCCTGCTGATAATTAAACAGATACGGGTGAAAACATAACCTTGGCTGAGGTAATTATGCATCAAGTACAACAACAAACTGAGCAAAGTGCTAAAATTGCTCTATTAGAGCACTCTGAAAACAATGAGCACACAGACCTCTGATAGGTTGTGGATTAGAAAATACATGTATATTGTACAACAGGAGACAAATACCTTACAGGAGCTAAAAGGATGTCTATGGGAGGCAAAACAAAATCTTACCTTTTCAAGATTTCCCAGAGACGACAGAACATGGTTCCCCATTTGCCCAAAAACAACCTAATATTTAACAGCTGGAAAGAAGCTATAACCTGTCCATGAGCTGGACTGTCATTAATATCAGGATGAAAATGAGTCTGGTTACAGCTGCCAGGGAAAAGAAGCCTCAACAGAGAACATCTGGATTGCATTAGCATGATGTTTTCCTCAGTAACCCACATTTCAATGAACCTACTGAAGGTTTGGAGTTTTTTCTGAAAGGATACAAGTATAACAAAGTGAATGAATGATAAAACAAAGAATAAATGATAAACAGTATCGAAGTGCGTTGTCACTGTTGCATTGACGCTAGCATCACTAGCTGTGGCTGCTGGTGTCTGAGTACATGTTTAAGCTTTTGCTCCCAAAACCTTGTGAGTAGCAAATTAAACTTCCTATTTATCTTTTATTATTCATATTATTCCATGTTAAAATTTAAAATTATTAAAATTATTCTAAAGTCATTTGTGTTTGAGTTATATTTCCTGGCAGAATTTATGACAAGGGCCCTCAGACTGTGACGTGTGACCCGGTAAATGTGCCTCTGTGGAGAGGCACAGTACGGACAAAGATAATCATGAAGCAATTACAGTAAGAGCACTTCATCCACTCTTATCCAGGGTGACCTACATTGAGCAGATAGGAGCTTGGTGTCGGACTCAAGGGCACTTCGACAGAATGCATGGCAGTTGATGCACACACCTTATCTTTTCTGGGAATCAAACTTGTGACCTTTATGTTTTTAGCAGCCTCTCTAAGCACTCAGCCACCATGCACCCGCTTCCTTTACTGTGTAATATCATGGGCTAATGTGAATTACAACAGGAGACATCTGATTGTTGTTTTGAAAGGAAAAAACAATAAGGGGGAGACAAATGAAACACTGATGTTTATAATTCTTTGTTTACATGACAGTTTGCACTCATTCAAATCACCAAATTTATAGGTGCAAGGGAAATTTAACCTTTGAATGTGGCAGCATTGGTCTCCACTCGATCAAATGAAGAAACAAGTCTGGGATTCTGAGCCAAGAATCATTTGGTTAAGTGGCCCGAAGTGAGTCTTCATCAGCTGAAGAAAAAGTTCAGTCATCTGTATTATTAATCTGATTGTTTTCTCATTCCTCATGCATTCGCCCTTCACGTTATGGAGTCTGTCAGTGGACAGATTCATTTTTCAGGTAAATTCGTACAGAGAAATAAGCAAACGCCCAAGAATGGAAGAGAGGGATCATTATTTACTGAGGGTATTATATCTATCTATCTATCTATCTATCTATCTATCTATCTATCTATCTATCTATCTATCTATCTTTTAAAATTTTTTTTAATTACCACTTGATATTGTACGTTCGTTTATATAATGATTGCAACACTTACTAGTGATTGCATTGAAATTTTCTCACATTTTTGTACTGCAGTGAGTGGAAGCATTTATCCTCCAGCTGCTCTAGCGAAGCTCTCTAGTGGTCACCAGTAATGACTGTCATTATACTGGGCAGCTCCCAGTGGCCAACAGTTGGACACTGGTGAAAAATACCAAAGCTCTCAGCTCTCTGTTAGTAAAACCCTTGAAATGTGGACACAAAATGGCTCAGCGTGAGTGAGTGCTGGACGTGATGTGTGTTCCTGAGCAGCTGTCTTCCTCTGATGTACTTTGAGGACTAAAGCAGATTGTGGCTGACATGAATCTGACAGACCAGCTCCAGACAGGATCACGTTGGACCTGTTTTATCCTCCGCACACAGGCTGCAGAACAGATCTACAATTTTAGCCTTAAAAAGCTCTTCATGGTCTGGGTCCTTGCTGTGTTATGGGGCTTTGAAGGCTGTATGATTACTCACATAGCTTGTAATCACCTGGCAGGGCCCCTCAGGCTCTCCCAGAGGGACCAGGATTGACAAAACCTCATCTGACAGGGCCCTGAGGCTCAAAACGACCCGCCTGAGGAGAGGGGCTACTTAAATCTGTAACATTGTTAGGATCATTGTAGTTTCATTAGTCATGTCCTGATTTTTTTTTCTTCCTGTTTTTGTCTTTATTGGACAGCATACCTACAACAAATACTTGCTACCTGAGGCTAACGCTGTCCAGCTTTTGTCCAGACTGTGTCAACAAGTCCTCAAAATGCTCATTTCTATTTTTAGCAAGCAGCGTGGCTCTAGGGATGGCAGTGTTGGTCTTTCTGTTTTTTTTAAGACATTCATGGTCCCACGAGTTTGAATCCTACTGACTTTGATGATCTGACAGTGTCTCCAGCGCCACCAGGAGGCTGATATTTGATACACGCATTCATGTCATGGATGAATTGTAATAACTTTGTGATTCCTCATCTAGCCTTTGGTTTGTGACAAATACTTACAAAATGAATGCAGTGTTTATGTATTATACTATAACATTTTGTATAGGTGATGACGTGTCATATTATTGTATCTTCCAGCTAATGATTATTTACATTTTTGCTTAATCTCTCAGTGATATTTACAATTAATCAGTCAGTTGTGTAGTCTGCAAAAAGTCAGAAAACAGCCCAAGGCAATCCTTTCAAATTTGTTTGTTTTGTCTGACTAACAGACCCAAAATTATTTATCTTGCAAAGGTATGAAACAAACAAAAGAGGCAAATCAGTGCATCTAAAAAGCTGCAGCTTGCTTGATAAATCACTTGAATGAAGATCAGTATCTAAATTACTGTTGGTGAATGTTCTGTTAATTGTTTAACTATTTGTTTAAGCACTACACTTTATAATGAACCTTCTATATATTATATAAACAGCGTACATGTCTGAAAGGCTCAGGTGATCCTCTTTTCTTTGGCACCGATGTTCCCTGAAGCCTCACACACATTCATCGGTGGGATAGGTGACTATTGTCTGTTGTAAACGTCACCGGCTCTTGGGAATGAAAAGGAATCACTGCAAAATCAATTATGCAATATCAATACTCCCTCCGTTATGTCGCCTCGCACAGCTATTCACATTCACGGGGAGAACAGTCCCTTCCAACCTGTTCAGAGACCATTAAATTAACTGGAGGCTGAATAGTGAAATGGGACGCTCGGGAAAGAATAAATTCAGCGTAAGGCATCTGAGCGTGCACGGCAGAGAATGAAAATAATTCAATTATCAGTGGCTTTCTTTAATATGAGTCATGTTGCATAAAGCATGACTGTGATATTGATCCACAATGCTTAATGTTCCCTCCTGCTGCTACTTGCTGTGTAAGGGTGTGTTTAGATTGGATTATAATCTTTGTTTGGCATGAGCTAATGAGATTTCAGAGACAGAAAATGAAGGCTTTCGTTCCAAAGTGATTTTTTTCTCTATTCTGGGTATCACTCAAAATGATCAGAATTTCGAAAGCCCCCGGGTGATACACGCAGAAAAACAAAAGTTGTTTTTGCATGAGCAAAGGTTTTAGGAGGACTGATAAACTTTTCTTTCATATCAGAATAATTTTTGCGAGCAGGTGTTTTCAAACGATAAATATTCATAATATCATTACGCCTCAGATGTGTTTCCTACATCCCAGCAGATTGTCTCCACTACTTACAGCTGCCTGTGTAACAAACCGGCTTCTTCCTCCTGCCAGCATGCATTGTGCAAGAAAAGGTTTTCTGTGTGAACAAACGATTCATGTTTTAGTTCTGCTTTCTTATAGCCATAATGAAGCCACGATGACATTCACATCAACAGTTTGACTTTTTTTTTTTTTTTTAAACGAGCAAATGGTGAAAAAGGCTTTAGTGAAGACGTAGGTTGTCTCTTATATAATAATCCAAAAAGCTCAGACTGTACATTTCTCCTCAGCGGGATCAGCTCGCATTTAAAATTCTGATCCGCTTCAGCTTGCCTGCCCTCCCTAAAAAAAAAAAAAAAAAAAAAACCTGTGGATGTGTGATATCAGCAGAATTATTAAGTAACACACAACAGAGGCACATATTCACTTGCAAAAACCAAAATTCGATTTTTGAATGTCTTGCTTCAGAGCTAGGAATGATGCAGGTTTTTCAGGGAGGTGTGCAGCAGATGATTGCATATCAACATATTCAGTGTTGCTGTCAGAGAGAGGATTGTTATTCTGTGTGGTGTCCTGGAGGGTCTCGACTCAAAGAGCAGCCTGGGCCTGGAGCCTGGAGACTATCGTGTGTGTGTGTGTGTGTGTGTGTGTGTGTGTGTAGCCAGACAAAGTGTCTGGGTTCATAGAAAACCAATCGAGACACCTGCTGGCTACCACTGCCAGCCGCTGATAAAATGGGAAAAGAATGTGTTGGGCCTCCGGCGCATATGGCCGCGTTGAAAAGGGCAGGGTGGCAGAAGAACGGTTTCCTCATTTTTTATTTATTTTTTTTGTTTGTCCTTAACACCTGCCACTTTTACCGTATAGTGAATGAACCTAATGAAATAAAACACATTTGTGCACTGTGATCATTTTTTATTACAAAAAGAAACAGCGGCTCCGGGCGGAAAACAGATAAAAACAAAAGAAAAGGCTCCAGTAGAGACAGGAAATAGCTGCTTGAGCAACTTGACCCACAGCTACAACATCAGGATTGAAGCACTTCACCATTTATCATGCACGGAGAGGATACTCTGCAAGAAATACATGCGGGGGGGAACAAACAAACAAACAAACAAACAAACAAAAAAACGAAACACATCACCTCAGCACAACATCGCAACATCTGCGATAGGTAAGGAGAAGGCCACAGCAGATCACAAGAACATCACGTCATCGAAAGGGTCACAGTTCACTTCCTGTCCGGGCAGGAAAGAGATCAGGGAAGGTTTTTTTTTTCTTTTCTTTTTTCTTAACTTTTCAGCGAGTTATATGACATCTCCGTGAAGTGCAAAGACACCGTCGCATCGGCGAAATCAGGGATTCCCAGTGTCTCTGCTACCTACGATACTGTAAACAATCTACACTATAAGGCGCACAGTTGAAAAGTTGCCCAACAAAAGAGCCACAACATCAGTTCAGTAAAGGGTTTGATGTGAAAATGCAACGTCATCTTCATCATCAACTCTCTGCAGATCTGGCATACCAACTGTCAATATACCAACTGCAGGCAGTAAAATGCTGTTTAAGTTTTCTTTAAATGGGCATACTACACACACACACACACAAGGGAAAAAAAAAACTACATTTAAAGACAAAAATATGAACCCATTTTCTTTCTTTCCTAAAACATCAATTTAAACTTTAGTATTATTTTTTTTCAAATTAGGCACACGGTACAGCACAGTAAACGTTTTTATTCTTCTTCAATACCTCTTTTGGTTGCTGACATCTAAAGACGTGGACACCGGCGGTCCCTTCCATGTGACTGAAAGGACAAATAGTTTTATATCGCACACACAGAACAGTTACAGTTACTCGCTGCTGGCATCGATCTGTCTGAACCCGTTCCGAAACATTAAAGGGAGAACTTTTCCACCACAGTTTCTTTCAATGTGATTATTTAACCTGCTTTTATGACCTCGATACCAGTCTTTTTAATGGTCTTACCTAAATACGTCGAAGGTAACAACCACCGCACAATATCTTACAAAGACATAAGGCATGAAACTCCTCTTCGCCTGAATCGCATCAGTCGTATAAAGTCTTCTGGACCTCTCGCGTCTGTCCACAACTTAAGACAAAATATGCTTAAAAACAAACAAAAAAAGACCTCAACTGTTTTCGCTTCAAATATTTTTTCTCCTTTAACTATTTTAAACACTGATTGTCTACATTATCAATAAAAATCTAAGGACGTAAACATGATAAGATGTAAACACTGTTATCATCCAACTGGTTTGGATCTCAAAAGGATATTTCGACCCTGTGTGAGATGTGAGAAAAGTTATTTCCACACATGAGATGGAGGAGGAACGAGGTAGTCCGGAGGAGAGCTGATGGCAGGGGAAGGAGTTAATGGGTGAACCTTAAGTGGCTCTGGTGCATCGCTCGGACTGAGGGTCACGGTGGTTTGATCGATTAATCTTCATAGCATAGTTCTAGTCGTCTTGTTATAGTTGAGAATTTCTGATGTGGCAGGGAGAAGCTGTTGAACTCTGGTTTGGCGCTCATTTTCGACGACGACCTGCCGTCTAAATACTTTTCAGTCTGAACTTTCAGAGAGATTTCCTGAAAGCTGTTTTCCTGGTGAATGAGCAGTCATTTGTTTTCAGGGGCCAAAGTGCTCTTTAGGCATGAAATCAGTCTATTTTATTTAATTTTTCTAATTTGCCCAATTTCCTCAGACGATGCGGTAATCGAACGTGTCCTTCTCGGTGTGGTCAGTCCAGTTGGACGAGGGCATGCTGCGGTACGGGTCCAGCAGGATGCGGAAACAGCGCACGATGAGCAGGGCCAGGAAGATGAAGAGCAGCAGCACGAAGACGAAGGCGGCCTTCTGCTCCAGCGTCAGGTAGGAAGGCACGTGATGGCCGCCGCCTGACGAGGACAGCGTGCTGCTGAAGAGGCCCTCGGCCATCCTGGGCACATCCATGCTTGATCGTCTCGGCTCCAGCTCTTTGTCGGTTGCTGAAAGATTTGAGGTGAAGATGGGCGCAGCCGATAAGACCTGTGTGAGAATCCAAACACACGGATTATAGATCACGTCCTCCGAGGTGTGACAGATGGAACAGCAAACCAATATATCAGCTTAACGTAATTCTAGAAACAGAATAGGTCCCTCACTGACAACAAGAACAAAACAGAATGTGTCTGAGGCCAGAAAAACGCAGCTCTCAGCTGAGTTTATTTTCGGAGCTCCAGGCGAAAAGCCCAGTGTGAGTAAAGAAGGCTCCTGGGACTCCTTTGGCCCTCACTTTCAGCAGTTCGGGGGTTTTGAATCGGCACTTTGGAGTTTTAGTTATACAACATTTATTGGCGGCAACGCTGCTCTGGAGGTTGATATGTCACTGGCTTTATTAAACCACAGCCTGCTATTCTGAGAACACCAACCCTGATCCCTATGAGTAATGTTGACATTCAACCAATCAGCAGCAGCGATTCATATTCAGTGACAGAGTTTCAAACATTGTCATGCATGAAGAGAAATGGATTTCTCCTCTCTGATAAGGTTACATGAATAAGGCATGAATACAAACAGGTTGAAGAGGGCAACTGCCCCAGGGCCCCCGAAAACATGTTCCTTCATTACCATGAACACACACAGTGGAGTTTATTTTGACTCAGTCGCACACACACTGTTCTGCTGCTGTAAAAACTCAGTAGAGCTCCAAATGTGTAGTAATTAAATGTACTAGTTCTACATATTTACCACTGGTTGCAGTATAGACCAAAATGCATAAAAAATTCCCTTTTCCCTTTAAATCCACCGAACTGGGTTCAGCTCACAGCACATGACGTGCAGACTTCAGTCAAGCTTATATTTGGTTCATTTAAATTTAAGATTGGTTGGTTACGGTTACATCAATCAGATTAATTTAGGATTAGGTTACAGTAGGTTAGGCTAGTTTGTTCATCAGCCTAAGCTTTACCATGAGCATCTGACACATAAAGCTGAGAGAAACAGCAGCTCGCAGCGTTCTGCGCGGATCATTTCATCTGGCAAAAAAGAAGAGGCAGTGAATTTGTCTGTTCCATAAAGACGGTTGGAGTTAAATTCATCAATCCAAAAACAGCCAGCGGGACTGTTCGCCATTTGATGTTGTTTCTCCCGCTGAGCAAATTCTCACTGAGTGTTTGCTGCAAACCATTCTCTCCGAATTCGCCTTCTCTTTACACTGCAGGGGCGCCCCAGACAAAATCATTTTTTATTAATCCTTTGATATCGGAGACTAGTCAGACATATGTGGTGGCTGAACTTAAAGGGAAATGATTGAATATTTTTTGTAGCTCCTATTGCTTTGCTAACTTAATAGCTGAGTTTTTGTGGTCGTGGTTCCATCACTAAAATCCATCACGCTGAACAACATGAGCAGTAAGATGCAATTATATGCTTCCCAAACCTTTTGGATGGTCACACCTTAAAACCCAAGTAACATCTACTTGTGACCTCCCATCACCTGGTGCATGTTAACTAGCTGTGACCAGTCCAATTAAAGAGGTTTTATTCCCCCTTGTTTCATTTGAATAATTTGTTTAAAGGTCTGAAACACGTCATCATGTAATCATGTAACATCATATCATGTAATTCCCAAGGAAAGCAAAAATCAGAGGAACATCTGAAAAATTTGCATCATGTTATGGTGCTCAAACATCTTTTTTTCTACCTTCCTATCCTGTTAATCTTCTTGTGAAGCCTCAGATTTAACTCCCATGGGTTGGGAACCACTTAACTGAATCTGTGTGTCTGGGTTGAGGTGACAATTGGCCATTTAGTGCGGTACAGTACAGCCTGGTAAATGGTAGATGATAAATAAAATGGTTCTTAATGTAGAGAAGGAAAAAGTATTTGGTTCAAAATATTCATTAAAAGACCACCTTACTTTACACTGTAGATATAGGAGAACAAGTAACAGGAGCAAAGTTATTAGGGTCACTGTTGATAGTAAAGTGTTTACTAAGATGATCAGATGGTTGTGAAAACGGGCTGCTATAAAGCGCTGCAGAAAATGCATGCCTAGCTATTTAATAAAACAATTAGTGCACACATTAGTGTTATCGCAGTTAAATTATTGTTCAGTGATTTGGTCCAACACAACAGATAGTAATTTGAAGAGTAGTTTCATCCCACTTTTATTGTATTTGTGACTTAGTGGATTGAATTGTGAAAAGTTTTCTTCTCTCAGTTATAAAAGAAATTAAATCATTATCATTATTATTATTGTTATTATTTGACACTTTCCCTGTGTTTTATTTTAAGCGTTGATCCATAAGAAGATATATTTGTGGTTTTAAGAAACCATCTCCTCTCTCAGGCTTCTCTCTGGAGCTCTGGTAACAACAGGTCAGTCA
Source organism: Seriola aureovittata (assembly GCF_021018895.1). Taxonomy (NCBI): domain Eukaryota; kingdom Metazoa; phylum Chordata; class Actinopteri; order Carangiformes; family Carangidae; genus Seriola; species Seriola aureovittata. The sequence goes on from NC_079370.1 coordinate 3,183,396, forward strand.
ACAGTCAGCCAATCAGAAGAGAGGAGGCCCTGAGCCTCTTCTTCTTCTCTGCGGACTGAACATTTTTTTATACTTTCACAGTATTAATATAGAACCTAGAGCTGCTTTATAATCAAACACATGGACGTCTACCTTCAAACAATACGGGACCTTTAGGTAGAGCCATGTACTGTATGTATTACATAGGTTTTAAGTTGGTGTTGATCGCAGGGGTTGTGTTGTGTATTGTGAGTCTCACTGTGAGTATGAATGATATGGATGTGTGTTGATGTATCTGTTGTCAGTTGAGTACTGTCTATAAATTTATGGAGACTCCAGCAAGAGAAGCTACTGTTACAACACAGTGGGTAATGGAGATCTAACTAAATAAAGTGAATAAATAAACTCTGATTGGCTGATTTCTAGTATTGCTTGATAGACTCCTCTGTAGTCATGGCGCTGCGTCACCAGATCTCATGATGATGAAAATAAGACCCTGGCTCCAGTTCCATGCTCAAAAACTTTGCTTAAATTGCCACCACCCACTCATTTTCACATCAATCAGATTATCAGTCGTCTCTTAGAAATGTATGCACAACCCAAACTACAATCTTTTCCGGGTTTTGTCCTCCGGTTATGCTTCTGTAAGCGTGAAGAGCCGTCACAGAGACTGACAATCACTTGGGAGGGGGTGCTGGACGTGTTAAGAGACAGCTCCGAGTGACAAGACGGGCAGAGGAGCTGTCTCTCTCTCTCTCTCTCTCTCTCTCTCTCTCTCTCTCTCTGCCCAAAAAAAATAAGAAAGATCTCTGTAGGCAACTCTCAGGAGAGAGAGACAGATAGAGAGAGAAGGAGGGAGGGAGCAGCCTTCAGCCCTGCCTCGCTGATCAGCGGCCTGTAATCCATCACACTTAAAACTCAAAAATGATATTTCACAGCAGTGATTCATTGCCCTCGCTGTGAAAAAACGATAAGGAACGGGGCTGTTTTTCTTTGTCCGCTGGTTTTCCATCAGCGTTTACTGTCAAATCGTAATCGTCTTGTCTTCTCGTCCTCCAATGACACAGTGAGGTTACAGAGTATTAGCACTTTGGGCCAGAAACCACTCTGCTATTTGTTATGTAACGCACTTCAAAAGACTCCCCAACATTTACATCATCAGCGGCAGCAGCTCCATGACTAAGTGCTCAGAGTTCAGATCGTTTCTCGACAGTCACACCTAAACATTTAAGCCTCCTTTGACAAATTCAGAAAGGAGATCCACCTCCAAATTTCAAAAGGAAATCTGCACTGTTAGAAAAAGCTCATCATGTATTCATGTACTTTGCTCCTGGGCAGCTGCAATTCAGGAAAAAAATAATTACTCCTGTAGGCCTGAAATAGCCTGGAGATGACAGAAATACAGATAAACTAAGTCTGATATTAGAAACTGACCAGCATTATGTAGGTGCACAAGTTATTTTGGTCCAACTGTAAAGCATCAGTGACGATCGCCGCGGCGACGAGAGGAGGATGAAACGATGTCAAGCAAGAGAGTAAAATTGAGAAGGAAGTGAGTGTGACAAGGACATCAAGCCAAATTTAGAAACGAAGCCAATGATGTTGTAAAGTTGATCAAACCTCCGGGGCTGTGTGTGTGTGTGTGTGTGTGTGTGTGTGTGTGTGTGTGTGTGTGTGTGTGTGTGGTGATTATAACTAATGAGGAATTTAAAAGGCATTAGAGGAGGTGAAATTAAATGGTTAAGGGGAATTATAGGACTTTATTTTTCAGCTTGTAAATGATTTCATGATAAAAAATGTCCTTTATTATTATTGAATGACCACCAATAAGTTAAACATTGTACAAATACAATATAATACAACTTTAAATTCTCAAATCAGTTTTTAAATATATGTAAAAATATAAATTTTGATACATCTTTAAGTTTTAACCTTGAACCATTATCCTGTTTATATTTCTTTTTTCTTATTTTAGTCTTGGAGCCATTGCATTTGCATTGCACTACATACTGTTTGTGTACGTGACGAATAAACCTTTTATAAGCCATGGCACACGCACACGCACACGCACACACACACACACACACACACACACACACACACACACACACACACACACACACACACACACACACACACACACACACACACACACACACACACACACACACCTTCAAATCCCCAAAACCCTGCCTGTTGTTGGTAATTGAAATCAAAACATATTTAAATTACTATATAAGATTAATTCATAATATTATTTTTTTAATAAAAGTTCTTCAATCATAAATATGATTTATATAACGTTATATATAAAAAGAAAAATGCAGGCAAAAGAGGAAAAAGTGGGGAAAAAATGACTAATTTAGGTGTAAACGTGACTCCATCAGAGATCAGCCTTTGCATGTAGTCAGTGTATGAACACAAACCAGTGCTGATATGATTCCCCATACTGATACAGTCTTATTTAATTTGCCTGATCCATCCGAATGCGTGGAAATCAGCTGTGATGAAAGGGAGACACAACCGCAGTTCAACGCAGGACTGCTCAACAACAATTCAATGCAAAAATGATGAGCCGCCATTGAAATGAAGCTACATTATATTCAATCTGAAACTGACCCTGCTGTTCATTTTATTTCAGTAGAATTAAATAAAATTAAAAAAAAAACATTTTTGATTGAGCCTCAGCCGGACTCCTCTGTGCACACGTGGATGCATCAAAAATCTGTTTCCTCTCCGGTGCGTTTGTCAATCAAACCGTTAAAATGAACAGCCTCCCCGCTGAGGGCGAGTGATATGTGGTCTGCAGGTGAGAGTGACCGCGGCTGTAAACACTAACCTGTTGTTATCAGGGGGGGAGCTCGGGAATCTCCGTCAGCGGCAGCTCTCCATTCCGGTGGATGAGACGACTCTGGCTTTCTGACCGAAACAACAAAACGAGCAGCGAGCAGGGGCGTCCTCTCAGACCGCAGGGCTCCTCACTTCATGACAGACAAAAGCCTCCGCACAGCTTATTTCTTCTGTCTTTGCGGACTGAGCCGAGCAGACCTCACCCTCTCTGCTGCTGCCTTGTCTTCTGTTTTTTTTCTTTCCTCCTTCTCGTTCTCACGCGCCGCTCATCCCCGCAGACACACAGGCAGGGATGTAGTGGTACCCCGTCGCTACTGGCAACCTGTTGCCATAGCAATCCTCCAGGTAGGCTATATATTGCAAGCGGATGAGGGAAAGGTGTGGCCCTCATCATATGCCATCTGCAACTTCAGTGATCATCACAATTACAACACAAACGAAACAAATGTTGGAGAAGCAATTCAAAAAAATGTCTCTCACAAACACTTTGAGTGAATCAGTGGAGGTCAAATGTGAGTTCATATTGTCCTTTATGGCGTTTTAATATCCTGTTATTACAGACTTTAATATTATAATAAATGCACATTGTCACGGACATGATTTTGCAAAACTACACTTTCTAACAAACAATATCCAGGAGAGACCTGCACACATAGTGGCAAGAGCAATAAAGACTTTTCTACAGTTGCACTTGATGCTCAGGCTCTGTGTGGGGGCAGCAACAATTAAGCTTTGATGTGATTAATTGATGGGTATTTTAAGCAAAAAAACAAAAACAAAAAACTCAACTTATCCCTCAGTTTGGTTTTGTTTTTCTCTTTCTTATTTGTTTTGGGTGACAAATGTCAGAGTGTTGTGTTGGTGCTGTCTCACCCGGACAGACACAAATCCCCTGTAGAGCTCTGGGAGGGTGTGATGGTCCATGCAGGGGTCAGAGAGTGACTGTGCAGAGCAGTTTGGGGAAATCTGAGGTTATATAATGTCTTCAGTGGAGTGTCAGCATCCGACTGCAGTGCAGCATCTCCACCTGGTGGAGGTCGGTGAGGACTGCAGGTGGTGAGACTTCATCAACATGCATTTTCATCAAAAGGCTATAAACATTTCTCTAGCTTCATAGAGATTGTATTGATATAACTACAAGAACAGTATCTGAAGCTCAACTGCTAACTTTACTTAAATAGCCCTCAGATATCTCTTTATATTTACCTTAATGTAAACTCTTATAGTTCAGCTCTTACTAAGAGTCAGAGGATGAGTTTGATCCCACTGTCATACTTGTCTGTTAAATACAAAGCTGCGGTCAGTAGACAGTTGGCTTCGCTTAGCTTAGCATAAAGACTGGAAACAGGAAGTCTTAAGTCTTAATGCTAAGTTAGGCTAACAGGCTGATGGAGCGAGCTTTGTATTCACAACACACAGATATGAGAGTGGTGTCAATGTTCTAATCCAAAACCAGTAATCATTAATGAGAGCAGAGTCAACTGGGGATTAAAATGTCCTTATCGCATTTATATTTCATCTTCATCTTAATATGAAAAGTTCTGAAAGTATAAAATGAGCAGAGTCTGTTCCCTCATGAGTGTAACTGTAGTATTGACACGTAAAAGCGCTAAACTCCCACTCTTTTTATAACAGGCCAGCATTTCTCACCTTCAGGGTCTGGGCCCCTCTGTTGTTGAGCTGCTTCAGATGCAGTCAGAGTCACGGAGGATTTCTCAGACTCATTTCTTGACATTTAGCAATTTGAAATAATATATGTGCAAAACTAAAATGAAATACACATATGAATGACATACAGTAGACTTGTAACTCATCTGGAGTTCCAATCATGCAATTCCCATGAAATGTCTTATTAACAAGATCTTCAGCCACTATAAATCAGATAAACATGTGTTACTGTAGTGATGTCTGACCTGATTCCTGCTGTTGTGTAAATAAAAAGATGAGAACACTAAAGGTGAAGTTTCAATTTTACAATAAAACCTGATTTTAAAAATGTATTTCACACAGCCACTGTAAAAAATACACACAGAAAATTGTACTGTACACAGCCTGGTTATGAAAGACTGGGTGGGGAGATGCCGATTGGATAGCTAGGACAGCGGAGGTACCCGATTGGTTCTTGCTGCAGCTGTGTCAGTCTCTCAGCCCTCAGCTCACGCTTCAGAAGACAAAGATCAGACAGGAACGAGAGCATATACTTTTTTTGCACAATTTCACGTTAAAGGCAGGTTTCTGGAGCAGATGTATACATCAGTGGCTTTAAGTGAACCACACTATATGAGCACTGAGTGCTGTACTGTATGTACTCAGGTGTTTCTCCTACACTACACCTACGACTGACAAGTGAGCAATCATAGCAACACTTTATTTTTTTCTGTATGAGATCATTTCTCTCTGAACATCTTGCTGAATGTTGTATTGCCTCATGGCCACTATCAGTGCAAGGCCTCACATCATGGACTGGACTGTAAAACATCTGCAAATAAGTAAAGAAGTCTAAAACCAACCGAGTGACGACAAGACATTTTTAGTCCCGTGACATGACACGAGGATGAACAAACTCCACAGCTGATCTTGTACAAGGTGCGCTGACTACAAGATCATTCTGGAGGAACTGCGCCCCCTCTACACAAGTCATACGGGAGGTTGTGGTGGAGAAAAGAAACACAAATTAACCTTAAATGTACAGAAACCTCAGACAGAGTGAGGGCACCACTCAAACCTGGAAAGCCACACAGTTAATTAAAAAAAACAAACCAGCTAATAAAAGAAATAAACTGGAAGAATAATCACTGGAAAGACGTAGCAAGATAAATCAAATAAACCTTAATGACTCCATTAATAATATAATTAGTGGCTGTGTAATGTGCTGGTCCTGTACACTCCCTGCCTGCCTCTGGTTCCCTGTTGTGCTCACATTGGATACTGTTCTTCTCCCAGGTGCTCCAGCTACAAGTGCACGCTGCTCAAAACTGCCACAGCGCGTGGAACAGCTCATGCTGAGATGAAGACGTGCGCTGGAACTGGAAGATCTGTTGCGATGAAAGTGGGTTCTAAGCCAACTTTTCGGGTTTTTTTGTTGTAGATCTGAGGAATTTGTCTTGTAATCTGCACCGGAGTGAAGTCAGAGAGCTAATGACGGATCAGAAAATCTGGGTTGGCACTAATCTGTGTTGTTTCTCCTGCCAGACGATTCATTTCTATGTGAAACAGCTTCATAACAGTTGACACATGGTGCAGTGTTTACCATCGTTTAACATACTGGTAAATGGACAACACTTACATAGCACTTTTCTAGTCTTAGACACCACTTAAAGCACTTTACAATACACACACACACACACACACACACACACACACACACTCATACAATGATGAAACAGCCATCAGGGGCAATGTGTGGTTCAGTATCGAGCCACCGACCTTCTGATTAGAGGACGACCTGCTCTACCTCCTGACACACCTGCATCACCACAATCTGCACCTACTAAACTAAACTAAACTAAACTAAACTAAACTAAACTAAACTAAACTAAACCTAAATATCTCAAGGTCAGGTGAGTATTTGGTTCAGTGGAGTTTTGTTTTTTCCTCACGTATTACTCACTGAGGACTGAGGCAGGTTTGGCTCATATGTGGGAGCCCCCTGCAGGGCGAGTATCTGCTCTGCTCTCCCTTGTCAGTTCTCCATAAAGAAAAAAAACCTTGCAGAGGAGCTCCACCTGACCTTGTAAGCCCCGACGCCTCCGTTGGCAAGGACTCAGTTTCTTTCATCCGACTGCTAAATGTTTGGCTGCAGCTCCACAGACAAACCCGAGCAAGCAGATGAGCGGGAAGCGAATACCGATCATCCTGCAAAACAAACAGTAGGTACATGATCAGGGGCCGATTACACTTAACGTTTAATTTCACCTTAGCTGAGTTTGGAGTAATTAAGGATGTTGCACAGGCATCTCTTAAAATGTTTCCTTAGGTAAGGAAAAAAGATAAGTAATTTACAGCAGTTGAAATCCTACTGTGTCCGTCGTGACTGTTTGTTTGCTCGCATTACCTTATAGCTGTTATCAAGGAAGATGGCCACATTAACGTTCCTGTCTCATCCTCCGGTTTTAACGGGAACTTCACAGAAACCTAAAGGAGAAGACTTAAGGACGTTTTGTGCAACTGTTTTTATTTTAAGGAAATTCTTAATTTAAGGATGTTTTGTGCAACTGCTGTGTTTTGTGACTGCTGCCAAATTATATTTTTACAAGCACGCACATATTTAGCTTCAATCTGAATATGTATGTGCCAAGATTTTATTCCTTTTGTGATGAGAAGAAATCCAAAAACGTAGACCATCATGCGAGTCTAAAATTCATCGATTAGATTATTATTTCAGTTGTTTATCAAGCGAACATGCCAAATATTTTCCAGCTACAGTTTCACAAATGTGAGACACTGAAGCTTTTGTTTGTCATACATGATAATAAACTGAAAATCTCTGGGTTTCAGCCTGTTGGTCGAACAATACAAGATATTTGAAGACATCGCCTCAGGCTCTGATGAATTATAATGAGCATAAAACACTAGAAACACATTAAAACACTCAAACACATTGTATAATCAAAAGTGACAGATTACGTGAGAATATAATAAACAGTTGTGTTGCAGTCGTGATGAACATTAAACCAGTGATATGTAACAGGTGTCTTTTGTCAGTTTGAACCTGGGTGTGTTTTTTTCTCTCATCCAGGTGAGCAGAACCTCGGAGCAGGATTCACTCCAGGTGTTGGACTGGAGCTGCTGACATCAGATCTGAAATCACATCTTAACCCCTGTAATGTTGGCAGCAGACACCACTGTCTGGCCCAGATGTGGGTTTCAACGCGAGGCCACACTGCTGTAACCTTAATATACACCTATCACAGACACACACACACACGCACACGCACACGCACACGCACACGCACACACACACACACACACACACACACACACACACACGCACACACACACACACACGCTGTCATCTTAACAGCCTCGGAGGAAACAAAAAGAACACGCAGCACAATGCCAAAACTCGCAGCCAACACACGCCGCGTGATGTGATGCCAGAGACTTGGCAGCCGCCGGCTCAAACCTGCTCATCACCACTCGATACCTCTCAGCAGCTCACTTATCCTTCCTTTTATTTTGTAAATGCTACCTGGCTTGTGTCAAGATGGCTGTGAATCAAAAGGGAGCAATCCATTATGTATACAAGCACTGATCGACCCTGGCGGGGTTGTCTGATGTTGACCCAAAACACACAGTTACCTGATATATATATATATCCATACGTCTGTTTTTAGTCAGATTCTTACAGTTTTGATTTTTAGAGTCAGAGGGAAAACCAAACCAAGTTAATGCTTATCGGTTTTTCTCATTATGCACGGTAAAACAAATAAACACTTTTCATGCATCAGCTCCCCTACTTTATCTCAGCCCAGCTAAAAGCATAATTAGGTGCTGTGTGAATAATTTGGTTGGAACAATGAGACTTAATTCGGGTCGTGTGGCCAAACATATCGAGTCTGACAAACACTAAAACCACTATCAGATGCTGGGCTCAAATGGAGTCACTGCAAATGCACTATTAGGCATTTTAGTTCATTCAAAAGTCAACAGGCAAACAAAGTCCAAAGGCTGCTGAGGCACAAAGGCCGGTTATCAGACAAACGGCGTGTAGTCATGGAGGACACAGATTAAAGGCAGGTAGCAGGGGAGAGTACAGCACCTTGGAAACAGTCAATCTGTCCAAGATTGGCTGAGCGCTGCTCTCTCTGTATAAACACGAGAGCTGGTTGTAACTCTAAGTGGTGATTGCCTCGGGTGATCTCTAACGGGGGGGGGGGGGACTGAAGGGCAGGTGGAGCAGGACAGGGTGTATAACATTTCAGAACAGACTCACGCCGAGTCTGAGGATGATGAGAGGCCTGTGGAAAGGAAAGGAAAGAACAGATACAGGCTTCTCAAACAGGAATCAGAGCTCAGACCGTAGTTCACCTGGAGAGACAGGTTCAGGTTCAGGTTCAGAAAAAAGAGACTCATGTGATTCAGGAAGTCAGGCTACGGCTTAGAGACAGACTCAAGCTCATCCTCATACAGAGAGACGGGTTTATGCTGACTAAGGAAGACAGTTTCAGACCCGGGCTCAGACAGAGTGATGGATTTAGGCTCAGGATCAGACAGACAAAAAGACAGGGTCGTGTTTGGGCTCAAAACATCACAGAGAAAAACAAGGTCAGGCTCATACAGTGAGACGCTTTCAGGCAATGCTCATTCAGAAAGACAGGATTTTTATAACAACATAGAATGACAATTTCTGATGTTCAGGTTGCAGCTCAGAAAAAGAGACGCCTTCAGGCTAAGGTTCAGGCTGACTCTGATCATATTCAGGCTCAGGCAGATGTATATGTATTTAGGTTCAGGCTCAGAAAAACAGACAGAGACAGAAATGATTTGCGCAGATAGACTGACAGGTTTGGGTTCTCACAGAAGAAAAAAACATTTCAGGCTCAGCTCAGGCTCAGACAAAGAAACAAGTTCAGGCTTGGACACAGACACAGTTTTTCGGCTCAACAAGGGACCTGGACTACCTGAAATCTTGGGTCCTGAACTGCCGGGAAAGGAAGGTTAGCTGCCTGGAGGCGGCAGGCCAGACTATAGCTGGTGGAAAAGCAGAGGAGCACTTTAGCGGAGAAACTGCAGCAGAGCAACAGTGAAGCTGGTTGACAGAAGAAACCAGAATCACTGACCAGGGGAGCGGGCTGACTGGATAATGAGGAAGCAGGATGAGAAACCAACTGGGGAGCAGAGGAGCTAACAGACTCGGATGACTCGGGGGGGGGGGTTGCCGGCCAGCAGTGGAGCACAGCAGAAAATGTGCCCGGGGAACCACAGGGAACCGGCTGGACCTCAGGAGGTCTGATCTCCTGTGAACCCTGGAAGACAAGCAGAGAGTCCACACATGACGCCTGCTGATCGTGAGGGTGGCTCTCTAACTGATATGAACCATAAAGAACAAACGTTCTGTATCGATTCCACTAAATCTCCTCAGTCCACCCCCCTCCCCCTGGTGTATCATGAAATGTTTTAACACTCTGATGCTGAAATATACTTTTTTCATACCTTACCTTGAGGAGATTTAACATTTCTTTCTTTAAAAACAAACTAAACTTTCACTCGAGGTTCATAAAAGTTCTCTCAACACAAACAAAGATTAAAACCAAGAAAAGAAGAAGATCAAAACTGATCAGACATTCAACACCAGCTTTTATTACTTAATCGTTGTTGTTAGTCAGCGCTGCCGACACATTACGGACCGTAGCAGAGAAATACTGTGTGATTCCGGGTTATATGCTCCAGCTTTCAAAACCACAAACTGGTGTCCAGTTGAAGATGCGCCTTTCTGCAGACATTTGTTCTAAGTGTGACCTGGTGAAACTCCATGTGCCCAGAATGAACCTGAAGCAGAGACTGAAATAAAAAGTCCTGTCTCCATTCAACAAGCTGCGAGGGAGTTTCACCACCTAGGCCTCAGTGCAGGAGCGACGGGGTGAAATGAACAAGCAAAGGAAATAAACAATGTGACTGTAACATAAGGAAGCCTATAGTGTTATTAATAATTATCACAACAAATATGGGGACAAATTATGAATATACCACCACTACATACAAACCAATTCAAATCAAATCAAATCAAAACTGTGTATAACACTCAAAGTTGCCCGTTTCACAGCAAGCTGAAGTAAATCAAAACACGCAGTAAAAACACACACATGTAAGATGACCACTCCACCACTCGTTCCCTCAACAGCAAGACCCCACCCCACAAGAAAAATAAAACAGAAAATGACCCATATAATTAACTAGTTACAAGTACACTGGCCTCTCTAGTCTTTGTTTAAGTGGAGCACAGTAACCTCCACCAATCAGAGACATGCAGGTGACTAGAATCTCGTTTCTTGGCTGATGAGCCTCCAAACTTTTGTCCCTCCCCAAACATGAAGAATCAAACCTCCTTCCACATAACATATATTTTCATTTCACTTTCCAACTGAGAAGAACAGTGGAACAAAGCACCAACATCAAACTGTCTTCTTCTCTCTTGCATTTTTCATGAGAAAAAGTCAAATTTTGTCAGAAATTTACTTTGCAAAGGCCAAAAAAAAAAAACAAACTAAAGAAAACAAAAGCAACAACAGCACCAAACTGTCTGAGCAAATGATTCCACATCGTACACACACCCAAGAGTGAGTAATAGTAGAAGTTAATTCATGCCTGAATGTGATATTCTGTTTGATACTGAATCTTGTCAGGATCAGAAACAGGATCAGTTCTTTTCCAAAGTAAGTGAAGGAATTTTATTTTGCCAGTAGCATCAGTGCAGAGAAAATTCACCTGTATATAAAAGTGACTTATAGTGGTTACTTTACTTCAGCGTGCTCGAAATGAAACAAATGAAAATGTTTCTCTACTACAATTTTCATTTATTCCACCTGACAGGTGGCGTTCTGTTCTGCTCCCAGAGTTCTTACATAACGCCCATTTCAAAGAAACAATGCGCTAATGTTGGTAGATTTTATTGCCTGGAAAGTGCTGGCCAGTGTTTTCCAAAAGTTTAGATGCTTGAATAATTGAAGTATCACGGATGTGAAAAGTAATCCTCAGACAGTAAATGCTAAGTAATGATAAAATAACAAATAAACCAAAGTCAAAGGCAGACCTTCACCGACATCAAGCGTCTACAGGAATAATTCTCATCTAAAAGCTCTTTTTTATGTCAAGTACTTCCAGAGAGGAAAAGTCATTTGACCAAATCAGTTCAGCTCACGCAACAAAAGTTATGTAACCCTTCATTTGCATTTAAAAAGGTACGTGCGACACTTGCAGGCAGTTCACATTCAATTTAAGTGCGCTTGACTCCAGGGAACACTTGGGAGTCGCACATGTGGACTGATGAGACAATTTCCTGGAGCCCCTGGTCCTTCCTTATCCCCAGGACAGGCGGCTTTCATGTTGCCCGCTTGGTTTACAGAGTTCTCAAATTAAATTTCTAATGAGGTCGCTAAATGTGAGAAAACATGTCAACTGTACACTTTACAAACTTTGGTAATGCTAAAGTTTCCTGAGACTCTCCTGCAAGTAAACTCACGTCCAAGTCAGCCATCAAGAGTACTAAAAGCACAGCTCAGGGCGTTATTGATTTCCATGCTCCTCTCTAGGCTTTTCCTCTGATGGGCTACTTTGCTTGACACCTCTTCTCCCAGAGCGGCTCATCGTCATTGCTACTGTATGAACTCAGTGACACACACACACACACACACGCACACACACACTCGCACACACGCACACGCACACACACACCATACACCGGGCATTAATTAATTGCTTTGTGCTGCCTTCAGCTCATCTACTCCCTCAGACTAATTGCTGGCAGGAGCATCTCTGCTAATCCAATTTGGAGCCCTGAATAATCTCCAGGAGTGTCTCTGCATTATTGAGTATTTGTGGGAACCTGCAGGCCTAATGGCTACTGTATGGTTATTTCATTTATCTGATCTTACAGAAGGATATCCTACTTTTTGCGGTTGGTTATGCTCATTACCAACTGTACGCCACGCTGACTGCTCTGTACGTGAGGTCTTGTTGTCTCTGAACTCTGTGTGTTACTGGCAGCAGGGTCTTTTGATAAGTCATTCTTTCTGCTCAGCATGGGGAACCTTTTTGAAAGTTTAAAGGTACAGCGTTTTAAGAAAACTTTAAATAAAGTATAAGCAAATGAATGAAATTCAGCCTGTATCTTTCTCAAAATCATTATTGAGAAAGTTCCTCCCAAATCTGACCCCGACGTTTCATCTGTAAAGTCCACAGTAAAGGCTGGAAGAGGCCTCTCGACAATGGTCACACTTAAAATAGAGTACTAAACTTCACAACTATAAGTGTGTTAACGAGCACCTGTAGCTCCATGTCAGCTAAGCTACATCTAAAAAGTCAGCATTACATTATGCTTCACATTCAGGGATGTATCCACCTATTTTTCATCTACTATTTTCAATTAGTGTCAGCTCTACCTGAGTGAACACCAGGTTGAAAATCAAATTACACAAAAAGAGCCAAGTGTCTGATGTGCACATAATTGGGTAAAGCTAATTGATGGATATATGCATTGATTTACATTTTATTTTGTAGGAAATTCCATAAAATCTCTTTTCTGCTAAATACACATGGTCCTAAATGGACATTTTGCCAAATGATACAGTGAAGTAATTGCACATCTTACATGGTCCTGACAGATTCCCAGTCAAAATCCAGCAGTGACAGGTGACATGTCTTTCGTGCCCATTTCCCCATCTGTCTCCATAAAGATATTCTTATGAGAGTCTTAACTAACGGTAACATGATTGCATATTTATTTTACTTTTTTATTTACCTTTATTGCATTTTTAATCTTGTCTGTCATCTGTGTGTTACTAGTTATTGGTATGTGTCTATGTATAAATCCTGTACATTTAGGATGGATTCTGAGGGACTCCCATTGTAATTCAAGGAAATCACATCAACACTGCACATGCCATATCATTTCCTGATTGCAAAGAACAGCTTTCCAAAATGTATCAAATCAGATCAACTGTGGTGTTAGAGGTGAGTTTGAATGCTGTCTTAAAGCATTTTTTCCACTCATATCACAGGAGAGAAGATTTATATATATAAAGAAAAGAAAAAAAAGATAAAACAAAAAGATTTATGTGTTGCTAAAGCATATCGGACTGCATGAGGACCTGCACCGGCAGCCAGTGGCCACAGGGTGTCAGTATGTAGCTACAAATCTGCTGCAAGTGAAAGAACCACCTCCAACAAGCATCTTTCATCTGAGGCGTTCAGGGTGTTTCAGGAATTAATGACTGTGGTTATACATTGTTTGGATGGGAGTCTAGGGGGCAGTCAGTACAAACAGATGGTATATTGTACACTGAGTATACTGTACACTGAGATGGTATATTGTACACTGCGCCATGGCCAACTGGACAAGTGTTTAATTTAGTAAAGTGACTGGAAGAATTGTGGGCTGTTCGCCTACGGGACACTGCAGAAAATCAACTGTGTACTACATCTTGAGCTGTCTAGCCCACATTCCTACACACACACACACACCCACACACACGCACACACACACACACACACACACACACACACACACACACACACACACACACACACACACACACACACACACACACACACACACATATGCACATACACAACCACAGCCTTTGTGTTTTGGGGATATTACATCATTTCTGACCTCTGCCCCTGAGAGTAGAAATCATCCAAGAGCCTTCCCCTGCACAGTTTAGCTCATAAAATGGCTCAATACTTTGAGTTCATCTTGCTGTTTACTGCCAATGGAAGGATCAGGAGGCCTTTCAAAGACCACAATCGTTCCACAGCCACTTGGAGGCTAATTAGCTGGATTAACTAACCTTCTGATTACCACAACAAGGTTTTGTTGTGTCGCATCATTTGAATTAATGAGGCAAGTTGATTAGAAACCTGAACTGATGGGATTGGAGTGAAAAGGGGACAACTTTCTCACGACAGAGAGATGAATGCGTCTCATTTCCCCATCTGCTCAATGCTTCACCTTGATTTGGTGGCAGTGGGTTTATCAGAATCAAAAAATCTCTTTGTTGGCGATTGATTTACAGGAATTTTTCTCGACCAGCTTTGGTGGTACAGGAGAGTGATTCAGGATGACATTTAGCGGCCCAGTCAATCAGAGCTGTGTACATAATTAACTGATTTCATGTCAGTCCAGTGAGGAAGTACATTTTCTTCAAAATTTGAAAACTAGATGACCCTTGTCCACTGGGCTTGGTATCGCACACATTAGCCAAATTTGTGATAATGATCTTAATAGTCTTTAATAATGCTGTGGCATGCTGAGCTATGATCATATGCATTTCCACCGCTTCCTCACAGCAGGAGACACTCTGATATTCTGGTCCTGCTTGGGAGGAGAGCCAAATTGTGATGGTCCATGCCTACATTCCCGGTCTTCATCTCACAGCTCAGCCTAATTGGTTTGTGATTCACTCTTGTACTGTTAATTGATGTCTTATTGCTGATGTCCTAACCCACTTGTTTTTGAATAAAAACCGGTCGACACAAGAATGCTAAAATATTTTTCAGGACTTTTCTGACAACAGATCAATTATTTCTAAATAGCAAAGGATCAATAGTAGAAGTACCAGCAACCACAATGAAGTAGCTTGATAAAAAAGCTGCAGGCAACAGATACTTTAACCTGACGCAGCAGATGGTGTGTTACACAGAACCATTTGGGAAGGCTTTGTTGGAAACTGGAAAAGGGCAGGCGCTTTCAGAAAATCTTGGCAGGTTGGGTGATTGGCTGAACCATCGTTCTACTGATGACGTAGAGCACCGAAGAGGAAACACAACAACAAACCCCAGTCTGAAGAGTTCAGAAAGCTAGTTAGCATGTTGGTAGAAAAATGTGCGCACAAAAGACACTCTTACGAATAAAAAAACAATCGCTTCTCCATAGCTGCCAGTAAGTTCCTTCCTCATGTACGGTGATTGGTCCGAACCACGTGGGTTCGGCCACAATCAAATAGTTTGGAGGGTAGCAAGGTGGATCCTCGTTTGTGAGAAATCCAGCTGCCTTGCAAGGATACAAAAACTTGCCTCGCTTTAGTTGAATCTCAAACCACATCTTTAATTTATGCCGTCCTGTTATATGAAAGCTACTTTTCTTGATCTGTATTGTTGCAAACATTTATGCAGATTTAAAGCTTGAAAGATCTCCAAAACAAACTAAAAAAACTCTTTCCTTAGCAGATTATCACCTTTATAAAGTCATTTAATCAACATATTATCATTCGCCCATGTACATAACCTGCAGACACAAATAGGTTCCTGTCTTTTATATGAATGTAAGTCCAATGATCAAGGAATATTGAATTAATTTAACGTTATTTTTGCAGCTAGCATAGCCACAGACAGAGCATACCCACCACTGTGACCGGGTGGGATAGAAGTCAGCATTAATGTACATATTATTAATTTCAGTAATGGTGACCATAGATGAACTATGGCAGTTAAAAAAAAAAAAAAACTTGTAATATACTATTTTGCTGCGGTTACAGATACACAGCCACCACATACTACTACCACTAAAATGTTAGCAAACAACTGCCTGCTAACAAAACCATCACAACAATCTTAGCACTCGTTTGGAGTCCTGTTTTTTTATGTCTTCCCAGATGCTAAATGTGCCAAGCTAGTCGCTAAGGTTGTCTGTCTGCTGCTGGTGTGAGGCAGGCAGCAATTCATCTCAACAAATTCCATGTGCGTGACATTTGTTGCCATGAAAACGTCACATTTTGAGAAACTGACAACGCTACTTTACAGTAATAAAAGCACACTGAACTGAAACGCATGTGTTGAATGCAAACTTGCCAATGATTGCATATTCATGTACCAAACCGTTTTCACCTCTTCTACATGTGATTGTGACACGACTCATATGAAGTATGTCTGTTGATACACGGAACAAGAAAAACAAATGGGTGGTGAAGACAGAAATCAATGAGGTGAGTCTTTGAGATCAATCCTGTGGTTGCTGTGCTCCTGGCTTCCATTTTCTCCTCACACACACACACACACACACACACACACACACACACACACACACACACACACGACCCCAAACTCATTTAGGGTGACAAAGACTAAACACGGTACCGCCTGCACAGAGAAATCTACATTCCTCAAAACTGTCATCTCTTCAATCTCACGCCGACAGTAATGATCCTGAGACGCCGCCATTTTGAGACATGCAATTTAAAGAAAAAATGAGTTTGAGGAGGAGGACAAATGTTTCAGAGGGAAGAGAGGAGTGAGAGAAAGAAAGCGAGAGGGAGGGGAGAGCGGAGGGGGTTTGCTGTGAATCATTAGTTCGATGGGAGCACTGCTGTTCCAGGACTAATTGAGTATCAGCGTGAGCCATGGGTGGGTCGGCCTCAAAGCTGCTGTCGTCAGCAGAAGCAGGTGCCGGCTGTGAGAGGTGAAGTTAGTAAAAAAAATTGAGCAATACGGAAATCCCTGAACTTTAACAACACGCAGCTTTGAAGGCTTCAGTGGACAAGTTGGTGAAAGCTACAAAAAATAAAAAATAAAACAAGAAGGTACTGATGTACAACGTTTTGTTGATATCTTCTGTTGAATTTTTTAAACTTGGCATTCAAAATGTTTCCTCATTATGTTGATTAAAAAAATGTAAATCAGGTAGCAATACCTGCCAAAACATATTTATTGTTGCAAATGAATCGTGTATAAACTTAATTCTGGGAGACAGGGTTGTATAAATCATAGCCAGTCCACTTGTTTACCTGTAAATGTAAATTTGATGATCATTTTTTACATTTTTGTGATATGATTTATGTCTTGTCATTTCCAATGCTTGATGTTGCAATGTTGTAATGTTTTACATTGCAGAGTCAGATTTCTGCTATGGGGGAGAATAGGTTGTATTGAACTTTGATATCATATCATATCAGTGTTGCTTCCACAGTAGTTTGAACTCTGATTTACTAGCTTTTTGTGAGTTTTTCTATTGCTACATAGTCAACGTTAGCATTAACAGCTGTTTACTTAAGTCTGGAGGAAACGTTACGAGTTCAGTATCAAATTTGGCCTTGGCGTATTAGTTCTTATCTTCCAATGAAGTTAGCATGCTAACCAGCTAGCCCCGGCTCAGTTGGACTATCTTGTCACTTTCAGTGAAAGCCAATGTAGCGTACCATATTTATTCAGAAGGGGTATTATGACCTCTTGTAGTTTGAACGCAACAATGGCTGAAGCTAGCAGCAAGACTGCTAAGTAAACAGCTGTTAATGCTAACATTGGCTATGTAGCAATAGCCAAACTTAGTGATAGCTCCTTTTATTTATTGACTTTAATTTACCAGCTAAAACAGTCTTCGTTTATTTATTTATTTTTCTGTTTTTCTATATATAATTTTCTACAGCTCTATATGATGTTAGCTAAATATGAAGCATGAGCAAAGAGTCTGTCAGCGTCATTTAGCATAAACAGGTTAGCCGTTATCTGCTTCCAAAACTTGGGGTTTAGTGGTGCTGGTAAAAGGATTTGTAAAAGTTTGGACAGAGCCATGCAGGCTGCAGTATCAGCACTAAAGCTAAGCTAATCAACTGCTGGGTCTAGCACCATATTTAGCATACAGACAAGGGAATGGTATCTAACTTCTCATCCAACTTTAAGCACAAAATTACTTATAAAACTCTGCTTCTAATTTGCTCTGAGCAGGTGAAATGTGTAGAAATAATGGAGAAAATTTGAAAACTTTTTTTAGGTAATGATGACTTCAACATCACTCAACTCTATACTTAAGACTTAAAATATTTCACTTAATTTTCAGGTATCATCATCAGCCTTAGGCATATTCAGATTTTGTGGTGTATAAACTCTAGCATGGTACCTCTATTTAGTTTATATTTGTTATGTGCAGTAACACGTCCATAACAAGATGAAAAGAGGCTGCTCCCTATTTCTAGTGATTACTGTGATCTGTGGGTTAATCTCTGACACTTTTGCATCATGAACCAAAGGCCCAGTGAGTTATGAAGATGCAATAATCTTTTTTTTTTTTTTCACTTATTGCCATCTTGGCTCTTTGAAGTCAACACAGTGTCAAGGTTTTTATTCCTCTCTCAGGGATGCAGATGACATATTTCTCGCCGCCATGCGAGTCACATAAACAATTAACTTATGACCTGCAGAGTAATCAGCTCTGGTACTACCACTCAGGAGAGGCAGAATACTGAGAGAGAATTTTCTTCTTCCTGCAAGGAAAGTAACAGAAACCGGCCTCTAATCTTCACTGGGTGATTAGAAAAGGATGAGAGGGAAATGATGGGTTTATGGGAGTAGCTATAACCTCAATATTGTCACAAAATAAGAGTGTGATCATGATGGAAAGAAAAAACTTGGAAGTTGTGACTGTAATATTTCAAAGGGGGAGCTGTGACAAAAGAGTGTACTAGAAGAGAAATTGTTATATTGGATACTGGGACTATAATAACATGGATTTCTTTAAACTTGTAGAGTATTAATAGGACTTTCATAAGCTCAGTGTTATTTAATTTTAGATTTATGAATCTGGTCGTAGGACAACACTGTTTCAGAGCAGCAATAAATTAAAATCCAATGACGCACAATCAGCATGTCATTGATTGCGAGTCAAAAATCCATCCAAAGTCACTTTGGATGAGATACAAATTCGGGCGAGGTGTTTGTTTAGCACAAAGTCAAACTTTATCACTTCATACATTTCTGTTCAGAGCTGAAGTTCTCATCAAGAATGATTTTCAGTTTGTTATGTGCAGGTCAAACAGAATCTAAACGCAGTGTTTGTAACTTTAGCTGAGCGTGATGGACTATCTGCACTCTTTGGCTTTTACTTTCCCTCTTTGAGAAATGTGCTCTTTGGCCCTAAAGGAGAAATTTCACCTCATCTTGGCTCCACGTTTTCCTTCAGTTCGTTTTTGTAATGCTCAGCTTTCCAAGCATGAGGAACGTCTGGATATCAGAAACCAACATCTGTCTCCTTGTACACATAAACCCTTCAGTTTTGGGTCGTTTTCTGTATCTGGATTATCTTCTCAGTGTTTTGCTGCTTCAACAAGCCACGCTGCAGTTATCTGTGTAGCCCACAGATACTGTACTTACATTCTGACTTTCTCTGTGGGGTTACTTGGTGTCAACTGAGTACAAATGATACAATTTAGGGAATAAACACTCAAAGAGTAAACCACTCCAAGCGTAACTACTTGAATGACCGATCGATATAAATATACAGTAAGAATGAAGTTATAAAGCAGGTTTTTAAGATGTCCTATAAAAAAAAGTGATAGAAAAGTTTTTTTTCCACAGCTTGCTCACTGCAGGGGTTGGTCCATCATCCTTCACAAAGAAGAACAACATCAAATGTTTGACTGGCTGAAGGAAAAATAACTGGTCAGTCTGGTCAACAGCTGAAACAACAGCAGGCTTGTGTTTAAAGCTCCATTAATCAAAGTTTCTATATCAAAAAGTCAATCAAATGACTGTTTCATGCACTATAAAAAGAGTAACGACCCCGCGGAGAATTATCATCAAACTCTGCAGCTCTAATGAGCTTTTTTTTTTTTTTTAAACTTTGTTTTACAGCTCAGTTGCTCAATTACAGCTCTTTGTTCATCGCCCTTGTCTCCAGCAGCAGGAAAAACTGACTTCTGCATAAAATCAATCCCTTGCAATGAAATCACCACAATTTGTGGATTCACTCGAATCCCAGAATGAACCAAAATCTATGCTAATACTGTTCCACGTCTGT
The DNA here is from genome assembly GCF_021018895.1 of Seriola aureovittata. Taxonomy (NCBI): domain Eukaryota; kingdom Metazoa; phylum Chordata; class Actinopteri; order Carangiformes; family Carangidae; genus Seriola; species Seriola aureovittata. Next base: position 3,203,671 of record NC_079370.1, read on the forward strand.
TGGATGTGTAAATACACATTGCTTGTCAACACATTAGTCAAAATAACACTATAATGTTACCTTATCTTGTGCTGGAGAGATAAATGATGAGCTGGAACTCACAATAGAGCCGAGGATTCAAGTAATAATTCATCACTCACTGTGTCATATTGTCATTTGGTACAATGCTATCAAACAATATCAACAGTAGCTGCTTTAATGTTAAATTGTCACCATAATCTTAATTTAAAAAAAAAAAGGAAATAAAAAATCTATTTTATTAGCTATTTTTCATTAGTGGTGTGGCGACGGTATTGATAATATTTTTTAAAAATGAAATACTGATATTGTGTTAATAATACACATATCATAATATGGTGATGGCAGATGTTTGGCCTTGTGGATCTTTTAATTTATTATAATATTATTATTTTTCAATTTATCGGCCAAAAAAAGAAACAAAAGAAACAATAAATAAATTAAAGATGAATTTCACTGATAACATTATATATTTATTCTTCAAATCTTCTATAGATGATGGTAAAATATTGTTTTTGTGAATTCTTTTGGCCACAACAATCATATAGTGAAAATCCGATATTGTGACAGCTCTGCTTTGCCTTCCTACAGCTACAGCCTGAGGTATTCATTTTGTGTTTACATATGTGAAACTGCATATTTATATCTGCACAGTTTGCATGTTTGCACAGCATACTTAATGCATTCACCTGCATAAATTAAACCAGTTATGAGTGGAAATCTCTGCATGCCACTTAGATTTTTTTTTTTTTTTTAAAGCTCTGTGCAGTAATTCTGTAATGGCAGATCCGACCACACATCACGATGGCGGCTCACACGAGTGAAAACTGTTTACAAGACGGTGAAACACCCTGAGCTTTCCTCTCCTGGAAAGTTGATCCAGCAGCATCGGTGTCTGCTCATCGATTGTGGCTGCTTTGTCCATCGGAGAGAGAAAGAGGAGCCTTCCATTTGTCTGAGGATACTAACTAAAAATACAACTTAAAGGGCTGCCCTGGACCATAAAAGGAAACAGAAGTAGATATGTATTTTCTTAAAAGGTCGAACATCAGAGGTAAGGCTTAGATTTCACATTAAGAAATAATGTACTACTAGTGCTATAATTTTTTCATCCACTTCTGAACCCGCAGTGCTTTTAAACATTTCTGACCTTAGTTGGTGCTGTTTTTCTGTCTTAATATGGACACGGTTGGTCTGGCAGGACAGACGTGTGCAGAACGAGCTGTTGGATGATGGTTATCACTGTGGACTGGGAGGGAGCGCCCAGAACCGGTTGTGCTGGGGGATTTCCAGCTGGCTCCAATGGGATAGAGATAGAGTCTGGGCCTGCAGAAGGGGAGGTGGTGGTGAGGTGAGATGAGGTGAAGGTGGGGGGGGTGGGGGTGGGGGGTGCTGGGGGGTAGGTGAGGGGTGGGGTGTGGGGGGGGGGGGCTGGGGCGAGATGTCCTGGTGAGGACAGGTGCAGGGTGAACAGGTTAAGGCAGGCTGAGAGAGCGTGAGCACAGATGAGCCTGTGTGTGAAATCAGAGTCCTCATGAAACAGACAAGCACAGGTGGGTCCTTGTCTCCGGGTGAAAGTGTCTGAACTGCTGAGTCGAGACCTCTGCTTCGCCTGACCGCTCTGGATTGAACCAGAAACACACACACACACACACACACACACACACAACACACACACACACACACACACACACACACACTGTAGCACTGGGTGGGTGTCAGCCATCGGGCGTGAGTGCCAGACGTGCCGGGCATGCCAGCCATAGCTCATAACTGCCCACTGACCTCAGCTCTTATTGTGGCAAAGGGCCAGTGCCACCAAACGCAGGACACCACGCTGCATAAACACACATTAGCCACAACATACACTGTATATCCTTAGAGTTGGTGATAGGGACCCTGCACTTAATTAGATTTTTCCTTTTTACTTGCTGTGACTTTAAAGGACAAGTTCAACCAAATCACACACGGATAAAAAAAAGTCTGAATGCTTAATTGTAAATTTTTGACGTATTATTTCCTAAGATTTTTCCTTTTGAAAGAACTTTGCATAAGAAGGAGGATTCAGGAACTGTAATGAAAATATTACCTTGATGAATTGATGGTCAGATTTTCATATGATTTATTGTTGTTATTTTTATTTCTGTTGTTTTTTCTTTTCATTTTTTGGTGGGGTGGGTTGGAAGTGATATTTTTTTTACTTATGTGCAGGTGTCACAATCTGCAATCTCACCTGTCCATAAATAAACAAGACAGAAAAAAGTGTTTTTTAAAAAGAATGTATTCTGTTATCACTCGTGCTGTCTAGCCGTACTAATACAGCAGTTCTGGGTTTATGCGCCGAGGTTTAGAGATATTCATCTCTGATCTTTCTGCTGCCAACCTGCTATAATGGAGGTGAGTGGAATTTTCTCTGTGGAGCTCAAAACATTCAAAAATGACATTTAAAAAAATTCAACAGTAACAGGTTTTTTTTTTTTTTTTTCCTGAAACAGTGTCCAAGTTTGGTTTGGATAATCCACAGATCTTTCTGTAAACAGTTTCCATTGGAAGGTAGTTTCTACTGCCCAGAAATCATTTCTTGTAATGTCAATAAAATTTAATTGGTTGATGGTGGTAAAAACGCTCAGCTACTAATGAGGAAATCTAACCTCCTGTTTTGTATTTTGCTCCAGAAATTAATTTGTGTGCGCAAAGCAGCATCTTGAGGTGGCACATTCTGCTCTGTTATAAACTGATAAGATTATATGATAAAATATTTACATATATTAAGGCTAAAAAATTGATAATTCCTCCTGTCACACTCATTTGGAAATGTGTCTTATTTCGATGACATCTTCAAGTAAGGTTCATGAGAAATTTGAAAAACACGACTGAAGTGAAAATAATAATCTCATCTAGTTTGCAGGTTTTTCATTTGAGAAACTAAATCTTTAGTGTTGGTGTTAGCTTTTGACCTTAAATTATGTTCACAATGTAAATAATACACACAATATTAACACACCTACAGGTACTTCACACTTTTACCTCCCACCTGCTGTTAATTTAAGAAACCGTGATCCACTTCAAATCTTAGTTTAACACTTTGATTCCCATTTTTCTTGATCTTTTCAAACCATAGTTTGAACTTTAGAAACATAATGTCCAAAATTTCAAAATGATCTGATTTTAATATGTAAAGGAAAAGCCAGGTTTGTCATCCCTCTAGAATAAGCAGGTAAAAAGTATATGTTACACAGCGAAGCTTTGGCAGGCGCTTCTGCTGACCTCTTCCTATTACCTGTGAAATGAAACAACACTTGAACAGGTTTGAAGAGACTGAGGAGAAAACACAAAACATCCTTTGGAAAAAATCCAATTTGTGAGAATGAAATGTCATTACGGTGGTATGAGAACACCGTGTTCTTATCAATTTGTTTCTCTTAAAGCCTATGAAAATGTGGTTTCAAATCTTCATTTAACTTTCATTCATTACTAAAGGCGCAAGAATCTCAGATTTGAACACTTAACAAACAAATCTGCTTCATCATGACAGTCTGGCTGTGGTTTGATCAGATCCCACAAATGTTGTATGTAAATGTGTTCATGTCTGACCCAGATGCTCATAGAAAGAATTTTTTTATCTGTACAAAATTCTGTGATAATCCATACTGTAGTTATTTCTGTCCAATCTGACCTAGTGTGGCTCAAAAATGATTTCTAAACAAAATGCGTCTTTTCCTGTAGGTTAAACATGAAAATACTTTAGATGGTGACTAGCTAACTGCAACTATTCTATAAACTAGGTTTTGACCATTAGCTTGCAGGTCGAAGCAAGCAGTGAGATATTATGGGGTGGAGGGGTGTGTTATAGGACATTAGTCGGCAAAAACTAAACAACAGATGTTGTCAGATCCGATGTGGATGGAGGCTTCTACAGCTTCGTATTTACAAAGCCACGCCCACGTTTAAATCGCTTTAATCCAATTAGATCTGAAGCGTTTACCTGCACCCTGCACACACGCTCTGTTTTCACTGTCACTTTACTGAAGCTAAAAATGCTCAAATGCTCTTTATTGTGCAGCTAACGTTAGCCGTCAGTTTGCTGCACACCTTGTCATATACTGCAAAGGTATGCTTGTGAAGCTGACACACATAAGATGAACTAATATACAGACAGCACACACACACACAAAACCATAATCCTGGGGGAGGGGGCTGATAAAATCATATAATATATAAATTCTGCTATAACTTAAGATTTCAGTCTTGAAGCAAAAACAGAGGCTCAGGGTCCTGCCTAAAAAAACACAGTGCAGACCGCTCATTACTGAGTCAATCTCAGGATCCTCTATAAAATGTGCTGAAAGAGGCGGTCTGTTGAACCCAATGTTTGTGGAGTGGTTGTTCCTGGCTGCTGCACTGAGATGTAGGTCAGTTCAGAGTCAGTGCTATCGATGCCGAGCTCGAGTATAACTCAGTAAAACGAGCGGCAGTGTGAAAACGAACAGGCAGAATGGTTTAATCAGCTCCTGAAACTCCTGCCCCACAGTAGCCAGAAGTTGTTTTTTTTTTTTTAACTGTTTATCCGTTATGGCTCGGTCTGCTCCATTCAATCAGTTAGGAAGGATTTCATAAGAGGGACTGAGCCCTGTGATGTTCCTGGCAGCCCAGACATCGTATAACAACTGTAATTTCTCCTCTCATTCGCTTCAGCATAAAAGGCTCTTTCATGGAAATGCTTATGAAAAGGCAGCGAAGGCGTATCAGATTGAGAAATGTAATAGTTTTCACTGAAGCCATTTTCGGGAAAAAGCAGTCGGTATTTGGCTCGGTGGGGGGGTGGGGGGGGGAAATTGCGAGTGAGGGGGAGGCAGCGGGACGGACGTCTTGTCTCTGTGTGTGCTGCAGCTCCGTGTGTTTCTGCACCAGTGTTTATGGGGCATTTAAAAGCCTCCAAATGTGCTGCGGTTTGCGGCCTACAAGTCCTCCCTAAACCCTCCGGGCGAGCTGCCAACGCGGACCTACAGTTAAAATAAACAGCACAGACACAGCGGAGTGAGAGTTATGAGGGTTTTTGCAGGGGAGAGTGAGATGCTGACTCTTTTCTTGGCTTGTAAAATAACTCTACTTCTTCCACTACTTTATTTTTATCCGACTGATAAAGAGGTTGTGGGCAGTCTAACCAGCTTTCTTTGGTTGTATTTCCATGTAAATATTAGGAAAAGCTCCTAAATACGTCTCAAGGCTTACAAATCCTTATTTAGCCTCTGCTTACTGAAATGATTGAGCAAAATTAAAAGGGATCAAACTGTGTAATAGCTGGGCGTTCGGTCTTTCAGTTTACTGTCTGTGCATTTGCTTTTAATGAGCCCTTTTAAAATGGCAGATCATGGCTAGCAATGTGTGTTGCTGTTGCCATCCCTCATGGTTCAAATTTCACTTAATTATACATTTACTTCGTCCATTTGCACATAAGAATGTAACAGATGAGACACTAATGCTGGGATCAGATATCAGCCCAGTAATGGCCTGATCTTAGAGGCATTCCTGGGTAATGTGTCATAGCAGAAGACAAATTTTCTAGCACTACACTCATCCAGTTTGATAATGTTTACAACATGCACCATGACACTTGAGACCTTGGCATAGAGATGTTGTGCGTGAATCAGACTCCTTGACACGGTATCGACCTTTCGGAAGAAGTTTTGCAGGAAAATGTGTCAATGCCTTTTTATAATACAAGTATTACTGAACAAAATAACAATGAGCGCTGTAAGCCCACTTGTATTCAGTTGTTTCATGGTGAAATCCATCCATACAAATGTAATGCCAAAGATTAGGCCAGCAGATGTCACCATTTGTGACTGTATCAGATGTTACGCTGCAGTTGCTTCATAGTGATTCAGCGCTTCAGAAAAATGTGTCTCCCCCCTGTCACTACTTTTCACGGCATTCCTGATCCTGGAGGTTTGTCTCTGCTCCACCGGTCGAGTTTGCACGTCATGCAGTCTGCGATTGGTCGACGTTCAAGGGGTAGTCTGACATTTGTCAATCAGAGTCGTAAACTACGGTGGCCAGAGAGCTCAAAGCATTGCAACTTAAGAAAACACATGAAAATAGACAAAACACCAAACACATTCAGAAAACATCTTCATTAATATGACAATACATGTGCTGCAAATACTCACAACACTACTGAAGTGTTTCCAGCGGACACACGCGGGGGTGGGGGGTCACCTGGTTAGAGTGCCTCATCTGGAGGAGGACAACGTGTGGTGAAAACATGGTCATATACACGATAGCAGTATCCGCATATATGTTTTTGGTCTTTAAAAAAGTTCTTGCATTAGATACTGATAAAAGAGTTACGACAGTCCGTGGTGTAATGAATTATTAATGCTACCTGCACCTGGTGGTGAGAAGAAGCTGTAGTGCAGCAGCTAGCAGGCAAGTTGTTGACTGGTGTTTTTAGTATGCTCACCTTTAGTCCAAGGTAGTGGACTGACCGTCAAACAAAACGCTTCCTACTTCTTATCCTGAAGCTCCTGGCTCCAAACAGAAAACATGGTCCCCGGACTGTGAGCCGCAACTCTTCAAACCAGCTGCAACACAAACTACAGGTGACAAACAGGCAACATAGATGACATCACATCTTGCTACGTGCACCTTTATATAGAGTCTATCATGAAACACATAAATGTTGTGTAGTCTCAAACCAGCACAACATTTTAATTTGGATCAGTTATGATGATTTTACAACTTAAAGCAAATCATTCCTTATGCTGTATTTATCTTAAATTTTCCCAGAAGTAATAGGCTGATGTTTTATATATATATATATACATATAATAGCATATTGACTTTAATGTCATATTTTCCAACACATCATAACCAATTTTCAAATCATAGTGTATGTTTTTACACTGATTCTCTTCCCAAACATAGTGTTTTCCTTCAAGAGATTGAGAGACTTCGTCACATTAAATCATTTGTCATCTTTATTTACTTTTGGTAAAAGCTAAGTTATTGTCATGTGGTTCTGCAGCTGAGAGAAAGGTCTTTACTGATCTGTCTGACTTAATGTGACATATTATTATTGTTACTGCTCATACAGTACGTCAAACAGAAAATTGTATGTGTCTTCTGCATCATTTATATTTTCCTGAAATTCAATTTGACACTGTACGTGAGATATTTTTTAAAAACCTTAGAATCGTATTATTTGCCCCAACAGCAAGAGCAAATGAGGCTCCTTGTGAGTTTTGCAAGTAAATGAAGTGTAATAACAGGATATTTACTGGATGAGTTTGAAGGCAAAGCCGTCACAATGCTGGACCATGACTTTCCGACAGCAGCAGCTTCTCTAATTGAAAGAAGTAAATGTGCTGAATTGACAATTTTCAGTTCAAACACTGGAAACTGGCCCGTTTGGACAGACTTTAGTATCATGACAGCACCAAGCTATGATGCAAATACTGGACACTATGGAGTAAGGGGGTTGGTTCAGGACGGGGACTGAATTTCAAAAAACTTCAAAAGATAACTGTTAAATATTCTATATTTTCTTATTCTCATCAAACCCTATGAAGAGAACGAATGTATCCTTCTCTTCACAAGTACTGTATGTGATATCTGATATATTTTATTCCTGTGTGCCATAGAGCTCCATTGTTGTTGTACACAGGGTGGTTGGATCCCTCCTCTGCTCCTCCTGTGCACATGTCAAAATAACCTTGGGGAAGAAACTAAACCCCAAATCGCTCCCAATAATCATGTCTTTCATGGTAGATCGCTGCCATCTCGTAAGTGTGAGTGTGAATGGGAGAATGAGAAGCACATTGTAAAGCAGTTTGGATAAAAGTACTACATAAATGCAGTCCATTTACCAAACGTTGCACAGACAAAGTAAGAAACCAGCAGGTGAATATAGCGCAGCATCCAGCACTTTAAGTGCCAGACATGGAGGAGATGTTAAAGAGTGATACTGAACTCAAAGGAGACTGAATGAAAGGACTTATTTTGTACAGACCACTGAATATCTGAATATATCTCAGCTTTTAATTCAAACAGGTCTGATCTGATTTTCTGCCTATTGACAGCTATTTTCCCCCAGCTAAAGAAACAACTGACCAATCAGAGCTCAGCAGGCAGGATTTACAAAGGCTATATCTTCTTGCTACATAGCTAGCTAACTATCCAACTTGAAACAAATTGATCCTCATACAGTACCAATCTACAGTGGCCCTGAGAGCTCAACAGATGCAAATATACACAACACATATATATTCATATATATGCATATAGCACAAGTGACAACAGAAGTGTTTCCAGGGGACTAAAACAAAGTGATGAACCTGGCTGGGACGCAGTTGCCTGGATGTATTATAGTAAATAGCCTAATACAAATAATCCAGGCTCCCCAGCCGGGTTCATCACTTTTTAGTGTCCCCATAATTTCTAGAGAGATGGTCAGTGTTGGGTTTACAGCTTGTTGTGTAATGCAGGTTTAACGAATAAAAAATAAAACAGAAAAATTCCTGTGTCCATATTATGTTTTATATTATTATTTTGTAAAAGTTTTAAAATGAATTTGTAGCCTTTTGCTGTTATATTTGGTAGTTAATTTTTGGGTGACTTACTCTACACATGTGAATTATATTAGATAAGCTATATGTTTAGCATGTAAAATCTTATTTTGTAAAGTAACTATAGTCTTCAGGTAGAATTCCCTACTGAAGGAAAGTACCTCAACTTTCTACTGAAGCACAGTGTTTGAGTTAATGTACTTTGTTTGCACTTGACTTCTTATAAAAACTATAATGACCCCACCGACATTTAACCTGGGAAAAAGGCACCATGACGACATCCATCTTACAGGGAAGTGTAGACATTTTAATACCCCTCCTCCTCTCAGACCTGGACACACACTTCACATATGGTACTTCAAAGCCTCGAAAAGTTAATTAGAAAAGGAGCTTCAGAAAAGTTCTGCCCGACTCCTTCACCCTGCTTTCACAATCCATCCTGACAGGGAAAGATCCAGCTGCCGACTTAACTGAAAACTTCCTTTACTGTCAACTTCAGCAAGATGTTTCTGTCACAAAATGAGATGAAAGTCGTGCCGGGGTGTTTAACAAGCTCAAATTAATGCCCACTTTAATGAGGCACTTTCTCAGATCCTTTCAATCGAATCTTGGGGGCGAGCAGAAATGCAGCCTTTGCATATGATCCTGAGAAGGCGCGGAGCACTGAGGTAGCCCACCAAAGGCTTCAGTCCCTTCGTTAAAAGATAAAATTAAAAACACTGAAATTGTCCTCTGATCCAAAATCGGATGGATGGATGATAATGACAAAGCTGAGAGTCATCAGAGACACTTGGATCCGTTCAATATTTCAGTCCAGAATGAAATATCTCAAATAACTACCGATTGGTTTGCTGTGACATTTTGTACAGATTTTCAAGTTCCCCAGAGGATGAATCTGAATGAATGAATTTTTCAAAACTGATTCGTCAGCTAGGTAGTTTAATCTTTGATATACTCTTAATTGTAGCTAACCTTTGTTTCTCTAAGACTGGCAAGTGAAATTAGCTTTAAAACAAAGTGATCAACTGTAAATGTTAATTATAAATTTAAAACTCCTTTAATGGAGCCATTTGTAAGTGTTGCTATTGCTACATAGCTAACGTTAGCATTAACAGCTGTTCACTTACCAGTCTTGCAGAAAGCTTCAGTCATCGTTGTGTTTACAAGTGGTTATAATACGCCCTCTGAGCAGCACTACTTCTTCAGGGCAGCCTGGACTCTACAGTGACTCTGTATCGGAAAGTGACGAGACAGTCCAGCCGGGCCGGGGCTAGCTGGTTAGCTTGCTAAATTCAGTAGAAGAAAAGAAGTGATATAGATGAAATGGATGCTTTCCACCACTGGAGACCGCTATTGGTGAGTAAAGGAATTAAGTTTTATGCTGAACTCACAGCACAAGTAAACAGCTAACTAATTAGCTTTTAATGCTAACGTTAGCTATGTAGCAAAAGCAAAACTTTTAAAAATAACTCCTTTAAAGAGGTTTTTAATTTATTATTAACATTTATTTTTGCCCTTAGGAGGACAGTTGATCACTGTGTCTTAAAGATAATTTCACTTGAGAAAAAAAGAAGAGTGGATGTTAATGCTAACGCTGGCTATGTAGCAATAGCAACACTTTCACATAGCTCCGTCAGATACACAATATAATAGAAAATGTGAACATACTTGATCTGGGCTCAGCACAGCTTCTACGTTTTGCTGGATGGTGAAATGGCCTGAAAGATTTTTACTTTGAAGTTGGCGACAGTGATGAATGAGAGAATATAAAGAGGGGCCTTGGAAAAACCCATGAAACTGTGACGGAGGGCAGGAAGGAACAGAACATGTGTCCTATAACCAGGATCAGTGTTTTCCAAGCATCTGCCTGTCTTACAGAAGAGAGTGAAAAAAAATAAAAAAAAATAAAAATAACTCGCTGGCAACTTGTCAGTGCCAGTGATTATTTCACTGACAGGTCTCGATAGTGAAATATAGTGAGAGCTTCTCCCCGGCCCTTTGCAGCCTTTTCCGGCAGAGACATAATGAATTGTGATGCCAGCTGTCAACGTGCTGCTGCCAGGGTGCAGACGTGAGGAATAGAAAGTCATTTTGAGGTTCATACCATGATTCCACTGTAGATGTTTTTTTTTTAAAGGCTGGAGGGTTGTGGGGAAGGTGCGGGAGGTCACGCTGGAATGGCTGACAACACAAAACCCATTTAAAGGGGTAAAAAAATCCACGGAGTCACTGGTCAGACAGATTAAGGGAGGTAGGGGAGCGTGTACTATAATTGGAAAATGTTATTTCTCTGTCAGTCACACCATGGTGTTTTCTTACCCTGTTTCCCTTTTCTTTTTTTTTTTGGATATCTAGAGTGCAGACGAGGTCAAAGCCAATAACTGGATTAGAGATCAAAACATTTTGTGGGAGAACATCTCTGACCGCATTAAATCTCACAAGACAAAACAAATCATAGAAACAAGGAGGTAAACATGTCAGACCTACTTGTTTTTTGAACATAGCTCCAGGCAAGACAGAATCTTATTTTTTCCAGGTTGCAGTTGACAAGAAGAAGATCCTGGGAAAAGAGAAGAATCACAATCAGAATTGAAATCATTTTTCTTCTTGATGGCTAAATCTTCATATCACAGATGTTGCCTGTTCAACAATAAAAGCCAGAGACATATTTTGTTTGCAAACAGGTACCAATATTAAAAGTCTGCTGCTTTATTTACTGGAAAAGTTTGAATTTTTAGTGATAATGTATTCATGGTGTGCAGGTACAGATGAAAACAAAACTACGCTCAGCTCTGTTTGAGTGCATCTAAGATTGTAGTTAATATTGTGCACTACACTGCCCCAGCCTGTGACGGTACATATGTTAGCAGCTAGTATGGCTGTGACTTTTTAATTCAAATTTTGAACTACTGTTAGTTAAAATGTGAGGGAAAAAATTATTTTTAATAATCTGAATTCAAATATTCTGAGTGTGCAAGTTCACTCCAGCATTGGATGTTTCTAAAGTGCACCGTCTGACTGTCCCACTGGCAGCTGGTACCAGTCTAATAATTCTACACAGCACTTTAGGATTATGCTACATGAGCTGCATCTTAATTCATTAGATTGAATTTCACCTGAGAGGCAAGTGGGAAAAAAATGTCATGATTTGTGTTGATGAAGTGTTTGCTTTTGTAATACTCATTTCACCCACATAAGGCTGGGAATTTTTTTTTTTTTTGGGGGGGAAAAAACAAAAACAAACACACAATTTTTTTTTCACTTCAAATTCAATGACAAGCTGCAGCAGCAACACACATACTGACTGTATGTATGTGAATTGTGTCTGTCTCTAAAAATCTAATAATCCAATTGAGTTCAAAATAACAGTTGTCATTGATCGGTATAAGCAGAACATACCTGTATTTTGCCACCACGGTCTATTGACAAGTATAGCTATTAGCTAGTAATTAGCATCAGTTGCCATATTACTCAGCATTTTTTGTTGCATTAAAGTTCAACTCATTAATATGCAGTAGTTACATTCTGATTTCTGTTTGTAATTTGCATTGTCATGGCGGTTTTACAGTCACAATACCGTGTTTTTATTGGAGGACTTCACAAGCTAACAGAACCATAACTCCTTCCATCATAAACACACAACAATGAAAAACAAAACATTTTGAACTTTCAAAGCTGTTCAGAGTTACATTGTGGGGGACAGAGTTTGTTTTCAATAATTCAATTATTAGTTAAAGAAGTAGTACTATCTAAATATTTTTGCTGCCATAACTGGAAATTGCTTAAATAAGAGAGGTGATTGACACAGATGGAAAAGACCATCATATATTTCAGTTGTGAACTTTGGTAAATGTAAAAATCTGTTTTAATGACTGAATATGTATCATATTTTTTAAAAAAGGCCTTTCATTCAAGTATATGTTTTGATCATCCTTGCCATCAAGATCAGCAGCTGTGAGGAACCATTCAACAGTCTGTAACATAATAAACAGAACATGTCGAACACAGTGTCTATAATTAGTAATTAGTATTAGTATGTATTAGTAGTATTAGTATGTGGAATTTGTCTCTACATTAAGATTATGTTCAATACATATTTGACCTTTTGTCTCATCACGTCCCACCTGAACAAACATTTACAAGCAGAAATCCTGCACAACAAATTACAGTGGCAACACACCAGCTAAATGACATTTCCTCGTGCTGCGATCAGGCGTATTGACAAGAATCAAATAACGACTTCGGTGGAGGCTTATTTCCATCAGCTCTCATTCATCATCAGCAGCCATCGAGATGGAAACATGCAAACAGGCTCTGAGAAAAGCCTGACCTCTCTGGGACTCCAGGCCATCAACCGGCGTTTTGTTGGAATCCAATAATTATGCTGGAGCTAATCGCCGTCCATTATCCAGCCAGGGTTCAATCTCTAACTGCAACAAACACGTCTATCTCTCAGTCACCTCGTCTCCCGGAGACACACAGCCAGGGAACACACACACACACACACACACACACACACACACACACACACAAACACAGACACAAACACAGACATGATTATCTAATAGACTGCAGGAGGATAATTGCATAAACTAATCGATACCACCTCATTAGGGGGGCTGTTTAGGCTGAAAGGTCAATCTCGCCACCCATCAGAGTCCGTTCACTATCATTTTGCTTGAACACAAAAACAGGTTTATCCCAAGAACGCCCCGCCCTCATCAACAGGAGGGCGACGCATCAAATTGAGGGACATTACAGTAAAGTTTGGCTCACTGACTTACTTGAAACGGCAGTAAAGCTGCTCTGATGGCTCTGTTGTGTTGTCTCGGCATCAACACCAGAGGAACCTGTGGAGAGTTCAACTACAAACACAACATGAGGAGGATTGAAAATATGTAATTTTCTTTCAGTGTTTCAACATAAATCTCTGCTGGTTTCCCTGAAACGAGTTCCCTCACAGTTAAGGGTTAGTTTCTAAAATTACAGAAAAAAATAGAATTACTGACCCGTGGTTGTATCCTTCCGCCACTTGGACTAGTTTCAGGTTACATCCGTGTTTATCCAGAATCGTATAAAATATTAATCATTTGTGTGAAATTTTGTCATAATTGTCTTGAGTTATGGCTAAAAAGTGTTTTGTGCTGCAATGGTGACCTTTGACCTTTGACCGCTGAAATCTAAACAGTTCATCCTTGAGTCCAAGTGGATACTTTTGCCAAATGTGAAGGGATTCCTTCAAGGCGTTATGGAGATATTGCGTTCACAAGGCCAAACACCGTGACCTTGACCTTTGACCATTCGCCACCAAAATCTAATCAGTTCATCCTCGAGTGTAAATGAATGTTTGGGCCATCTTCCATCAAGACATACGCATGTACAGACGGACTCGCAACACCAAAACGTAACATAACAACTCACTGAGCACTTTATTAGGAACAGGACAGTAACAGTAGGTAGGGCCCCCTTTGCTCTCAGTTCCTCAGGGCGTGGATGTTGGAAACACACCTTTGAGATTCTGATCCCAAAGGCAAATAAAACCACCAACATTTTTGGAATTAGGGTGAACTGACTGACTATCGAGATTAGTCCAATGGTTGGAACAAACCGAACGAACTCAGACACACAGCCTCCATCAGCAGACACACACCGTTCAGAAATTACTCTCAACACCCTGAACCTCCTGGCTGTTTGCTCACTGTCGGGGTGCGTTCACACCATAACTGTTTGTCATCGCTTATGTAATTGCCTGTGTGGAGTCTATTAGTCAGTCTGACTCAGCAGTTGGATTCAGATTTGCTCCTGTAAACAGTGTAGAGCTTTGTTTGTTCACACTGGTGAGAAAGACGCCTTTCAAATATGAAATATGAATCTTTCAGTCAACCAGAACTTCCGATGTCCGATGTCCGCTCACACAGGAAGTTGCACTTGCAGCCATGGGCAACGGCTCATTTAGAGCACGCAAAGAAGAACTGATTTTCGGTAAACAGTGAAACATTAGCCGTTAACAAAGTCCCACCAGTAAAAATGCAATATGTACAGTGTGCAAAGCCTTAATATGGAGGGGAAGCACTCGTGTTAGGAGAGCTAGTGCAGAAAATGATCATTCAAGATTTATTTTTTATAATTAACAGTCAAGTTAGATAATAAAAGAGAGATTCTGTGGCATTCATCCATCTGTTCAAGGGTTTAACCTGAGCCAGGCCAGACAACAACGACAGCAATCATATCACACACAGGGTTAGTAATTCACAGCTGTCATGTTTTTTTTTTTTGCAGTGGTATTGGATAAGTACTCGGCCGATAAACAAGTTATTGTATTGGTATCGGGAAGGAAAAATGATATTGAGTCCACTTGACTTTCCCAGGCGCCCACACCGACCTATAATTAATACATACAACCTGTGAGAGCTTTTTTTTGATGCGACTACATCTTGTCCAGGTAAATTCCTGCTTCTGATGTTCATAGAGCAATAAGGCAGAGTAACACCTCAAACACAAAGTCTGCATCTAACACGATTCTCCGCATCAAAATTTCAGAAGCTCCTGTGTGTGATTTTAGAGTTTTTATTCTGTCCTTTTCTTTTCCTTTTGAAAATGAGAGGATTTGAGCAGAGAGAGGAGGCTGTAGTGACAAGAGGCCCTTCATCATGTACAAACCCACGGCAGCTAATTAGGTGTTTATATTCTCATCTCATGCATTAAAGAATCACGTGTAAACTTACTCACCTTCACATGGATGTTAGTGAACAACAAGTCTTAAAGCTTTAAGTTCCAGCATGTTTGAAGAAATTCAGCATTGAGTTTCTGCTGCACGTGGGATTGTCTCATCAAAACATTCACATGGCATTATTATATACCACGTACTGCACTGTGCTGCAGGTCGAGCAGAGGGTGAACGAGATAAAAGAAACACCTGTGCAGCAGTGAAAAGCTCTCAGAGCCTGTAAATTCACCAAGGCTGCTGAAGCCTGGAAATGTAATACTTTGTTAAAAGCTTTATTATACAGGCTATTTCCTAATAACTTCCTAATTATTTCCTAGAAAGAGCTAAAGAGCTGTATTTTGAAACCAATTATACAAAAACATAGAAGAAGTTCTTTTAAATCCAAGGAAATATTTAGTGTGTGTTATTTTTTCTATTGGAAACTTTATTCTAAACTAAAGGGCTGCACTAGTTTGGCAATTAATAGTAATTTTTTTATTTGAAGTCTAGCAATTGAACACTAACTGTATTCGAGCTATAATTACAGCCAATTTTTTTTTTTTTTTGCAGGAAACTTGCAAGAAACTAAATGTTATAAATATTTCATATTTCTGTTTCAAGAGAAAATATTTTGGAACAACATGAATACTTTGTCATAGAGGAAGTAGTTAAGGTGAGAGCAAAGTCTTAAAATAAAAATCTGTTTCCATGCCAACTTTTACCATCTTAGTCAAGTGTATGAACTTTTTTTAGGCATGTTTTTCTGTTCTCTAATTATCTGGTGTTTCCACTTAGGTTTTACACACAAACTGAAAAATGTGCATAAAAATGGTGGGTGCAAATGTTAAAGGAATAGCTCTACATTTAGGAAAATGCACTTAATGCACTCAGCCTCTTATCAGGGGTTAGGTCAGAACTGGACCGGCTCATCCACTGCCTGGGAGCCAGTCCTGGATACTCACCACAGCAGAGTCCTGTAGTGGCTTCAGCCTGATCTGAAGTGGAGGAACTTAAACCAAAAGACATTTGCTAAACTCACAAAAACAATTTGTAAGAATGCATCTAATAGAGAACAAACCTCACCTTTTTGTGGCTGCCCAGGTGTGTTTGGAGTGTGTCTCCTTCTTTGTCTCATGCTGCTGTTCCAAGCTGTAAATGGGCTCATTGCTGCCCCCTGTGAATTAAAACAATGAACATATTGGCACTGCAGTTGCAATCGATGTTCTTTCTCCCACTTGGAGGAAAATGCACTAAGTGCACAGATTAAATTGATACCGATCTTTTTAAAAGCAGTGTTACCCAAAATGTTGGGGTAGTGCTTCAATGAGACCTTGTTAAAACATTTCCTGGGTCTGCATCAAAGAATAAATCACTTGGTTCTTGGCTGATCGCCAAATGATCTAAACATCTATTGACGTGTTTTTGAGACGTCCTGACGGACAAACGAGGGGGACAGAAGACAGTGTCCTCAGTGGAGATAATGCAATCCAATGCAACACCAATGCTAACTACTCACTCAGAGGTGACCGCAGAGTGAACAGCTGACAGAGTCTCAGCTAAAACTGTACGTAACAATCTCAGAGAGGTAGCGTGGGGCTGTTGTAGTGTACTGTGCGTTTGTGTTCACACCTCATGCATCACCCAGTAAATTTCCATGGATTACTTTGAAACATTCACCAGTGACACGCTTGCATCATATTTTCATTTTTATTCCTAGTATAAGAGACATACAATGGTATTCTGTGAGACCAAATTCATAGTAATTCAAGAGGCGTAGCCTGAAAATCAAACAGAAAAAAAAAAAACCCAACATAATACTGAATCAATGAGACCCCGCCCAGATAGAATGTATTTACACTAAATCAAATACTGATAGAGCTTTTAGAGGCGAGACCGCTCCCTCTCCCATTCAATCTGTCACCGGCAGATTAAAAAAAAAGAAAGAAAGACTCTTCAAACACGGTAGCTGACACAATTCCTCTTATGAAACCTTACGGGCTTGACCTTAGATCAGGTTGGATGTTTTGTGTTTGTTGTTTGAAAGGCTATTTAATGCTCTGCTGCCTGTTAATTCCAAATCAACTGTTTTTAATTTCTTCCTTACAACAAACCTTGTGGTCAGCCCATATTTTCCTTCATTTACTGGAGTTGGAGTATGAATAGTAAACTTTACATTGGGTCAAATGAGCTCTGGGAAATTTCAATCAATAAACACCACTTTCAGATACAGTAAATAGTGCAGTGCCGTTTTCACAGAAATTGATCACGGTTCCAGTCGACCGTGGCCAAAGTGACTCTGCTGAAAAGAGCAGCAGTGGAGAGTCTTGAAGGCGTGGTGACTCTCAGGCAGCGCCGTCTGGCATCGCCATCCCTGAGGGGAAACCCCTCACCAGATGTTGGGCAGCGCGGCCACCTGGGAACTTTGCTCCACAATCGCTTCCCAGGTATCGATCCAAGAGATAATCTCAGCTTGTCGGATCATAGTTCATTGCACTTCTCCACGTTTCGACATATTTCCTAAACAGAGACTTTGTCATCTCAACTCCTGTTTATTTGCTTCCTGTATTGTTGTTGAAGTTGACACCCAGTGACACAGGTGAGTCAAAATTTACAGCAGTAACCATTGTAGAAGTCCAGCGCCTCTTATTCTTTAATTCTTAAAGAAAACCAAAACAACAGTCAAACACATTCTTTTTCTCAACAATTACCTCTAAATAAGAGCTAAAAAATAATTACCTGACATTCAGAACTGCAGCAAAACGCCACATATTTGCTTTATCCATTGGTTAAATGTGACTTCTACGATGGCTACAGGTGTGTAGGTGATAACTTAAGAGGAACTGTGAACTGCTCCTTTAGAAACCCAAAGGGATGCTAATGCTACTGCTAAAAGACCAACAAAAATGAACAATGGCACCTAGAAGGAAAGTGACACCCAGTGGAAAGTGACAAAATACGGAGGCAGTCAAACCTGAATGTCTGCAGTCTTAGGCTGTGAATACTTGCCCCCCCACCCCAAAAAAAAAAAAAAAAAAAAAACTTCTGCAGGCTCACACTTCAGGGATGCTAAGAAACAAAAACAAAACAAAAACAGAGTGAAATGAAGGGTTTCATTCCAAAATATTGTATCCATCTCAAAAAAAAAAAAAAGGCTCAATATACTCAAGATATAACATAAAATATGATTCTATAGTAAGTGTTACAATCATATTCACAGTTACCAGTTTATCAGAACAGGTGACAACATTTTAAATGACAAATATCTCATTCTGGAATGAAACTCTTCAAATATACAATAGATACTGTATGACACATACTGACGACCATAGAAAATGAAACACCTACAATATACTGTAGCATAGTAGCCATCTGAGCCCCTTGCATTAACCCCTACCCCCATGTCACACACTATTATTAAATAAGGCACACATTTACACATACAGTTAAAATTTGGCTAGTAATTATTCCTTTATTTACAACCAATAGCCACAAAGTTAATAATTATAATAATTGCAGTCCGTTCTATGTTTGATGTTCATTCTCGTGATGCCGGCTGGCATGGCATGTTTGTCTCGTCCTCTTTGGGTCCAAAATATTTCAGAGTGTACAGTATTGTTTTATTTCCATTTCAGAGGATGTTCGACCCACTAGATTTTGTGGAGCACCAATCTTATAGAAACATTCTCGAGGAATCTAAATGGACCCGATTGCGTCACTTCTGACCTGACATCTGCTGGGAGAGGAAAAGAAAAGAGAGAAAGGACGAGTATAGCTGCTTTGTTGAAGTATTTCCTTTCTCTTGTCAACACCAACAAATTTGGTTCATTGTTTTCAGCCAACTGACGACGAGTTGTGTTAATGAAGTGCATGATTTGGTGGGGGGGGGGGGATCGTTTGATATGCCCAAAGATGAAAGAGTATAGTAAGGCAAAGACATAACTACTTTCAGGGGAATTTTGCTGACTTTTCACCACAGGTTACATATACTGCATATGTATATGTATACATATACGGTGTGGATATAAACACACATATATATACACACACATGCATAATATAAACACATTCGAGGGTGGGGTGGGTGGGGACTGGTTACCAACACTACATCAGAAAAGGTTAAGCAAAAGCCTGAATCTAAGCATCGCAGGCGCCTCCGGGTTTTTTAGTGTTCATGATGACTGATGTGTAAAGTCCTTCCAACATCAACGCGTCCAAAAACTAAGTTGCATTGTAAATCCACACTGAGGACATTGGCAGCCTAATATAAGGAGGTGGCGTCACGTCACCCAAGTCAGCGGTTCTATAATAAGCGAGTAGCTGAGCAATACCAATATGGTACAAAGATATTCGCTGGACAAAAAGAAGGGGAAAAAAAACAAGTTTGGTTGAGGCTTTCGTCCACAGTGACACTCGCTGTCACACGATTGGTTGTGTTTTCTTATGAAGATGTGCAACCTCGAACCCACTGCATTTCTTCAAAGGAAAGGTCCTTTAAGAAGACACAATGAGGGAGACTCCCTCTCTAGTCCAGGAGTGAACCTCCTCAGTAGTTGAACTTCCCCTGTTGGTTGACCGGGGACGTGGCAGGTATGAACAGGGGCTTGGGAGGGACGTCGGGTTTGAGAGAGGAGGCCCGGCGGACGATGGCGCCCCTGTGTGGGACCTCCTGCTCTCCATTGTAGCTGTGCTGGCGTGCCAGGTACCCACTGGGGATGAGGGGGTAGTGAACCTCGCAGGCGCTGCCCGTCGAGTTCATCCGTGCCAGTAGTGGAGGCGGTTGGTGCGGCCCACCATTTCGTTGGCTGAAGCTGTGCTGGCGCGGGATCATTCCTCCACCCCCTCCTCCTACTACTCCACCTCCATTGGGCATCTTGGTGGCTGCAGCAATCAGCGAGTGCCTCTGGGAGGAGTGCCTCCTCTCCAGGGTGGACTGGTGGTGCAGGGGAATGTCAGGGGGAACATCCATGCGTCGGGTGAGGCTGTCTCGAGGTAAAGTGGACGAGCTGTAATACGGCGCTGATTCCGTCTCAGGGATCTGAGGTTGGATGCGGTTGGCGAAGGCTAGCTGGCCTCCACCACCGCTCGCCATCAGACCCGACGGACTCATTAACTGAGAGGTCTTGCTGGTGCTCGCCTCGTGGATGTGCTTCAGGAGCTCATCCAGTGATGTTACCTCCATCACCTTCTGTGAATAACCAGGGTAAGGCTGCTGAGATAGCACACGTTCAACATTGTGGATTTTACGTTCCTCTGGATGGAGGTGGCCTCCGACTAGAGGCTGCCCATTGGACATGCTGTGGGAGTAGGGGAAGACCTGCTGGTGAAGCAGGGCTGAGCTGGGCCTGGAGCCGATGTTATGGGACTTTGGTTCTTTGGCATTGTTGCAGTTCTGGTTCTTCTCCCACTGGTTCTTGAAGGCTTTCATGCTCTTTATGGGCAGTTCTGGGGTGGAGTCTGGTGTCGGCAGACCGGAGAGCTCCGAGGAATGGTGAAGGTGGTGATGGTGGGGGTGAACCAGGTCTCCCATTGTCATTCCGTGATGGCCGTTTCTCCTTGGCGGGTGATGCTCCTTGCTGTTGGCGAAGAAAGAATTGTAGATCTTTGGAGATGACACCTCCAGCTTGTCGTCCTTACTCTGGCTGTCCAGGAGGCCATTGAGCTTGGCCAGGCTGCGGAGCGACAGAGCGTGCGGGATCGGGGCCTCGGGATCTTCGACAGCTTCTTGGTCTTGTGGCTCGTGTGGTTACAGTAGCAGGACACCAGGAAGCCGGAGAGAAAGGCGCCAAGGACGAAGGCCACCAAAACACAGGCGATCAGGAGGGTATAATGGACACTGTGATTGGTCTTGTCCAGCTCTGGTGGCCGCCTCACACCTTCAAAACAGAAAAAGATTGAGAAGACAGTGCTTGAGTTAGAGCCTTTCTGACTGAGCCACAAGAAAACACACACACACACACACACACACACACACACACACACACACACACACACACACACACACACACACACACAGGCTCACACACATTTTCAAGAGCTAATATAGGTCAAGTAGCAGCTGGGACAGACAGGTTGTGTTTACAGGAGCTTCACCATGTGGGGAACAGCATGGGAGAGGTGTTTGAACTAAGCTCTTGGCTTCCTTTCTTTCCACTGTTAATAGATCAATACAGCCTTTCTTTCTAAGACCTGTGCTTTCCCCCTCAGACAGGCAGAGGCCAAGAGTTGCCCAGTCAGAGAGAAATCAACTCTGAAATGAGTTAGAGCTTTAAATATTGATGGGAGCACAGCAGCAGGAACCCAATGTCATTTTCACAGACTTTGCTTTCCAATGCAGGGATCAGGGGCGAGAGCACCTGGTGTGATGAACGAGCCAAAAATAACAGATCTATCCAACAGCTCACCGAGTGTGGCGCCTTCGCCAACACAGACTCAAATGAGGTTGTCAAATTCTTTTCAAAATGAAGCCGAGGGGACAGTCTGTGCAACAGTGCACCAAAAAACACAAGGTTACTTTGCTGAGGTAAATCTACCATGCAAATGTCCTTGGGTGTTGTGACCCTGGCACTGTGTTTGCCTAATGGCGTGAAAGGCAGCCATGATAAGAGGAGTGAAACCCGCCACCTCTCGTAATCAGAGCTCATTTGCAAGAGGCTGCTGCCATCTGTGGTGTCAGACCCTTCTCTCCGCCCTTAATGACAATTTCTGTGAAACTGATTAGTCTGTGCAGCCGGACGACTGAGCTGCACCGAGGAGGGGGAAAAAAAAAAATGCAGGTGTTCCAAACAAGTTAAATTCAACAGCTCCAGAAAAGCTCGGTTGAGGAATGAAAATGGAAAATGATGATGTCTAAATCAGGCTTGATGATGGTTTATGAGACGTTCAGGTGGATGATGATGAGGCTGATGATTGGTGGGTGAGTGTCAGGGAGATCAGCTCCATAATACGGTTGGCATGAGGGTGGATTTTAAGCTTTTCTCTGAGTTAAGTGACCCAGACTTGACAGACTGAAGGCTCTTTGTTCCAGAACATTCCTATGTAAGCATTTACATGAATTCATCTCTCAGTTACTTATATGGTGATACAGATAAAATGTATCAGGGTATAGCGTATGGGACTGGGTAAATCTTCTGGAAAGTCAAATGAGATATTGATTGTAGATAAAATAACCAGATGGGAATGTCTGCTTTTGGCTTGGCCAGTAAACTGGAAAGAAATCGAGGTACCACACCACAGTTTCCAAACAGTTACAGTATCATCGCATCATCCAACCTGCCAATTCGCAAGGACGTGTTGTGTGGTAAAGCCACAAACAACCCAAATCCTTCAAATCTAATAAAATCCACCAGCCCCTTTTGAGACTAACATCTCGGAAGGATTTCATTTTAGTGAAGCGGAGGGTGTGAAGAAAAACCTCCTACGTGAGCTCCTGAGTCAGTCGGGCCTGGGTGAACATTATTAAAGGTAATGAGTGTGTGTGTTAAAGGGGCCAAAAAGTGTCTTCCGCACTGTTTGCATTTGATTAGAGGCAAATATTAGGGGATATTAAAGTGGGGGAAAAATCTGATCAGAGACTCGTTATGAATCCACAAGAGACAAAAGCACAAATGAGTGAAATCTAAACTCATTTTCTTGAAACTAAAGAGGAACCTTACACTGTGGTAACTGCACAAAGCATGAAATGGAAAGACAAAGGTATTTGCCTCCTGTCGTCATTGCAGCTTTAATTTCAGTGAATCTTATTGCGGACGGGAAGAGATACGGCGAAATTAGGATCAAACAAGGTTTATCTGCCATCATGACGGATCTGCGTGTGCGCAGTTCCTGGCCAACAGCTTCTGAAGAGAGTTTATCATTTAGGTCATGAAGTTACTCGCCTGTTTTATACAGAGATCTCATTAAATTGGCGTTGAAATGAACCCTCGTTATAAAGCCGGCATAATGCTGCCCGGTGCATGCCAGTGTTGGGGAATCAGAAGCACGATGTGCAGCACAACAGTGGCGGTGTCCTGTCCTGCCATGCCAGCGTCTATCCAGCTCTATGATTACCGCTACTGCCGACTTAAAGGTGGAACAAAGACGTCTCCTGAAAATCCGTGTTTGTACCTTTTATTCAGAACGGCGAGGCCGAATAAAGGCAGAACATTCCCGCCTTGAGCGCGCTGTGTAAAAGGGGCTACTGTGGAACGTCTTCAGCTCTTTATGCTCTTTTGTGCAGGTGTGCTTGTTGAGACTTATTATCTCATTGTCATGTATCAGTACATTCATTTTCGAGGTGTGCTTTGCTGCCATTTTCTCTACAGAGAGAGAGAAAGAGATACGGTAGTGCACCATAATCTTTCTGGAAATAACGCTTTGAATAGAGCTTCCAATTAAAAATCCTCAATTTTTAGCCATTTATTCTTCTGATTGCCTCGACTTATGACCACATTAAAAACTCATAAATCATAATTGCAATCCCAGTGGGAGAGGCAATCAAAAGTGATGCTGCAGTGAGCCTGTTAATACCTCTTCTTTTAATCTTGGACATTTTTTTTTTGTCTCATTACACGGGACGCCAATCAGCTCTGCAGCAATGTTGCGGTTCCGAGTTTTCGGCTCTAACTGATCAGTGTCCCGGCGGTGGCGACGGCGTGCAGCTTTTGTAATGAGGGGGGGAAAGACTGCTCTCATCTCTGTGTGGTTTCTGCCTCCTGTAACCCCTGTGGCTTCCTGGTACCTGTGACTCATCCGATCCCTCTGGACGGCAACACCCCCCCTCCCACCCTGGCTCTGGGTACAGGCCTATTGAGGGGTTCCTCCTGGTTGAGGGGTATGAGTCAAGTGCCACGACAGGGGGGGAAGCGCGCAGCTGAGGTAAACAAATCCAGAGCCTCCCGACGACCTGTCACAACATGTTCCATGAGCAGGCTGGATGACTCAATCACTGGGTATGTGGGACATATGGTGCCACCGGTCACAGTAAAATTAATACCCTGTGAATCATACCAGCAGCTTGGCAAGCAGCTAGATGGCGCACAGGAGGTGCGGGCCAACTGTGCACACCTACTTGGTATTGTTTGCACTGCTTCACAAGCATATGGAAACTAAAAACTTGGGTTTGAAACTACACAGATATATGTTTTGTATTTTTTTTTTTAAAGTCTGGCTATGGAGGGGGGGGGGGGTTCATCACCTTAAGTAAATGTGATAATTAATGCCGCTTTACGCTCATTTCACAACTTCCCTTTAATGTTTACATTGCTTCAGAGTCTGTATTCCTCCTCTAAAATTGTCACATTATATTTCTGTGTCAACTCAACATGGTCGCAGCTCGGCGGAGGCTTAATATAGAGGTACTCAAGTCTGCCAAAAGGTAAAAAGACAGATGGGATGCGTGAGTGGAGTCAAGGGAGGGAAAGAGAGAGACAGAGAGAGAGGGATGGTGACAGCCAGGGGAGGAAAAAAAGAAAAGAAAAGGGGAGATGAAGGGATGAAATTCAACCTCAGTGACAAACTGGCATTGAAGAGGGGAGTGAATGTGAGAGGACTCAAAGATCTAAGAGACAAGGGAGCAAGAGCAAAGGAAAGGAAGGAGAGGGGATGAAAGGCAAGAGAGCAAGAAAAAAAAAAGAAAAGGAGATGGAGAAAACGAGTGAACGTATGTGCGAGGAGCAGATTTGAAGGAGGAGGAGGAGGAGGAGGGTGGGGAGAGAGAGAGGCAGAGTGAGAGACAGACAGACGCGATGGGGTGAGTGACAGACCGTCACTCTGCTGGGTTTTGAAGCCCGGTGCTCTGCGGCACAGCTGTGATATGGTTGGAGAACAACCCTGGTGCTCCTCCACAGTCCCGTAGGAAGAGAAGTGCTCTGTGATTGCATCCACATTGTTAAAAATAGATGGCGCGGTAGGTTATGTAAACAGGCAGGTTTTTACACAGCGTCGCCGGCGCCGCATCTTACTAATTGGCGATGGTTTCTGCATAAGGGAAATAAAGTATGGAGGTCTGGCTGTTGTTATGTGTGAAGTACTTTTCTTTTTTTTTTCCTGCAGGTGATGAAGTTGAGTCTGAAAGCAAATTACAATGCGAGTTATAACTTCTCTCAAGCATGCGAGCGATTAAGTAAACGGCTCAGCTCAAACCGGCTTCATTAACAATACAGCACCCATAAAGCTCTTCCATGACACCAATTACTAGTAACTTTGAAGTTTCATTCTTACATTAAAGACATTAAAACATCAGAAACTGTACAACACTGGAATTTAAAACATTGCTGGGCAGGAACAGCTACTTTTATTTCCACATTCAAGGTCAGATAGAAAAATCATTTTCAACAGAGGAGCAACTTTTTCTTTGGTGCATGACTTTTCCATTATATCAGACTTTTCTCAAGGGTGCGCTTAAATACTTTGTAACCTGAGAACAACTTGTGTTCTATTTTCGCGCATCAAGTGAAGACGTTCCAAAATAGCCCCTAATTAGTTTCTGCTTCCACAAGCTTACAAGTGCATGTAATTGTTCCCTTAATGGCTACTCCATCCCAGTGAGAAGCCAACGAGACAAAATGGCCCCGAGCTTCATAGGCGAGCACTAGCCCCCCCCCTCCCCGCCCGCCTCCCGCTAATACTGCAGATTTATTTCTCCCACACTAAAAATAACAATTTAACTCCTGAAAGACACCCGGAGGTTGAAGATTGGAACAAATGAATTATTTTTCCTTTTTTTCAAATCCAGGTGAAAAGCGTAGCAGCTCTGCCGCGTCGACGTGAGCTTTAGTAATTTGACAGTTTTAATACCTGATGTCTGCGCGCTGACAGACATGGTTAGCAAACAGAGCATGAACACGCGAGTGTCAGGACGCACATGCACACACACACACACACACACACACACACACACACACACACACACACACACACACACACTCGAGTTTATGTGGTGTGTGTGTGTGTGTGCAGGGTTCTGGCTGTTGACTGAGTGAATTCAATCATGTACACTTGTTATTAGGAATTTGCATAATATTCCACCTCAGTGCTCAGCCAGTTGGATGCGGTTTAATATATGCACACGAGCTAAGGTGATATGGTGTAAATGTAACAGATCCATTCCAATTGAAAAGTAGTAGTAATGAGAACTGCATTTCATTCCAGGTGTGCCGGTGCATACAGAGCATAGATTTCATTACAGTTTTGATTGAATACTGGTAAATTAAGCGTGCGGTGGCATCTGGCAATCAGAGCCACACTGTCTGTATGAAGTCCTTCAATATTTACACCTGTGCCTTAAAGGGGAAGTCAAGTTTTCACGCAGCAGTATACATTTGGGTTTGTAACACTCATACAACATGTAGTTTAGTTAAAGGGTTGCTTCGCCCAGGTTTTGTTTGTGCTGATAAAAGCATAAAAAAATTTCATTTGAAAAACTCAAAAGCTGTGTGTCTTTCTAAGAACAACCTACAAACCTCGGCCAATTCTTTTTTTTCTTGTAAAACGGATTCCAGGTGAATTTTTCAAATGTGACTTCTCATTACTTTTACCAGCACAAATGAAATCCAAAGTCATTATTCATATCAATATCATGCCAATATCATCATATCGGGGTGGAGGCAAACATTTCCTGAGACATCTCAAACATCATAATACCCAATCAAAACCATCTGCATGGTGAAACAAGGGTCAGGTAGGAGCGTGGTATTTTTCAATCTGGGAAAAGCGACCCTTTAAACTGGCACCTGCTGAACTTATCACAAGCCGTTAAACCAGGCAGAGCACATGCACTGGGTGATGTCTGTCTTTTCTTTTTTACATGCAGTTGCATCAGAAACTTAAAAAAGGAAGAGCTGTGTATTTGCCATTCAGTGGCTGGTAAGGCAAAAATGGTTCCAATGCAAAACCTCCACCTGTTGACGATCTGATTTGAGAGGAAAAAGGCAGCACTGGAAGAATCTTGGCTTTACCGACCGACTTAAAGAGACAGTCCACACCAAAGTCAGCTTTCTTACATATGGTGAAGCGTTTACCTCATTCTGGTTCTGTTCTACCTTTATAATAGAAAAGAAATACTGTATATTGACCGTAAACGACCCTCTCTGACCCATAATAACAATCACCATCTGGTGCACACTTATCTTTGAACCGCACTGTTCGGAAGTATAACATTTGTTTTCCAAATAATCTTTGTTTTACAGCTGAGTCTTTCTGTTGAAGCACACATCTATCATTGTGTCACTGTCTTTGGAGTGAACTGCTGCTTTAAGAGATGGAGAAACTGCTGGCAGGCCACTTAAACACCTGTGCACAGTTTCAGCCATCGGCTGTAAATCCCGAAAGGCAGATCATAAAAAAGACGGTGAAAAGGTTCAGTGAGAGAGAATTCAACAAAGGAGGCAGGTACATCTAAAGGGTTAGTCCAACTCAAACAAGGAAAAGAAGAAAGAAAAAGAAAACAGGCAGGTAAAACGGGAGAAATCCTCCCCAGAGGTCAATGAGACAGATTAAAGGGTAAGGGGTTAGGGCTAAGAGCCAGGACAACTGCGTGGGTGGATTTGATCACTGTGGGCCCCGTGGATCGCTGTGACGCCGAGAGCCGACAACTCTCCATCCTGACACCGAGCTGAGCTTTAATGGCTGACATGGAATAAAAAGCCATTAAAAAAGTGCCGGTTATGGAAAGTGGTACGTGTAATGCCTTTAAGGTTAGTTTTTACAGCACATTGCAGAGTGTGTTTTTGTAGTAAAACATGATGTCACTTATAATTACTGTAAAGTGCCCGTGAGCTGAGCGGAGGGGAAAAATGGCCCAGTTCTGTGTGACCTTTAATGAGCGCCATTACACCATAACTATGACTCAGGGAGTCCAAATTGGCAGCAAGGTTTCAAAGTGTGTGTGTGTGTGTATGTGTGTGTATGCGCACAAATTGGTCTGACTTGTGATAAATCATTTAAGAGTAGCCAGAAGGGTTAAAAAGAAGATGAACGGGCTGAATGAAGAGTGGCAGCCGGCAGTCACACTGAGCAGTCATAAAGAACGTGATCTGGATGCGCTGCTTCAATCTGACCCTGAAAGATCTCGAAATGTATTAAATATTTGAATGTTCAACTTCACACACGGTCCGAGGTTTGAAGCGAGTGACAGCTGCTGAAATTCAAAAGTCCAACCTCAGAAAAATTTGTTGAATTTGTGGTTATTTCTTTACACTGCTGTGGACTGGATGGTGTTTAATTATTTAGTATTTCTAAACATTGAATACTTTTACTTACTTATACTTATTTATATTTGTGCTTGATTCTTTGTAAAGATTATATTTGAGAAGGTTTACGTTTAATATTAAATCCTATATTTTTACTTGTTATTGCTTGTTTTTACTTATAGAAAGTAAAAAAAAAAAATCAAATAAAAACTATAAAATATA
Organism: Seriola aureovittata; assembly: GCF_021018895.1. Taxonomy (NCBI): domain Eukaryota; kingdom Metazoa; phylum Chordata; class Actinopteri; order Carangiformes; family Carangidae; genus Seriola; species Seriola aureovittata. The sequence goes on from NC_079370.1 coordinate 3,232,350, forward strand.
TGAAATAAAAACTAAAATATTAATAAGTGATAGTGATGTGTAGTGAAGCTCCTCTGAGGAGCAGATATAGTGACGGTGGTTAGAGGGGACACACAGTCAGAGCGCTATCAGTGACTGGATGATACAGGCTGTGTCTGTTGCCATGGTCTTCAGAAGTATAAATAACTCTTTAGAAAACTAGCTGGCACCGATGCCCCCCCCCACCCCCAGGACACCAGCCCCTCTTCATGCAAAGGTTCAGCCCGAGTTCACTTTCTGCTCTCGTCCTGTAGAGTTTTAATGAGTCTGAAAACTCCCGCTTCACTTGATTCTATTATTGAGCCATCTCCCTTTGCATGTCAGCTAAATTAGCTGCTAGCCTGGCTTTTTAGTCCGACCCACGCTGGCTCATCTAAATGAGCAGAAGAGTCACGGAAAAGGTCAAATCACAATGGAGAGCAGGAGAGGGGCAGAAAACAAACCAGAGAGGTCTAGAAGCAGGAGTCCTGAGCAACAGTTTTGCTAACACACAGGTTTTTCTGTGTTCACACTCACAATGGTGCATGTGGGCGTATTCCCTCGTCCAGAAGCGGCTCTAGTGAAACCTGACTGCTGGCATTTTTCTAAATAACAGCGGGTCAACAGGATCCTGCCCCTGCCTTTTAGTCTCCCCTGGTGTTTACATAATCTAATGCAGCTTCCCACATCTCAGCGGATATTTCACCTTGTGGTTTTTATCCGTCGATAACCGAGCCACAGAAATTACACAAACAAATGTGGTGACGACTAACAGGGGTTTATGTTGCGTGACTGCGTTTGTTCTTTCTACTTGTAGCTTTTCGAGTTGATATCTCTTCTGACATTTATGTTTACTCCTGCACGTGTTCTTTAAGAAGGTGTCTGCTGAAACTTTCCTGAGCTGTTGTATCCGTCTCAACTGTCACACATAACAAAGGACGAGTCGCTCCTACAGCCTGGAAACACTGGGTCACTGACTATCCTCACTTCAAAAGATAATTACAGTTTGATTGCACATTTTCAGCCATGAAGGAAATCACCAGCTTAATCTTTAAATATCTGAGACAAGAAGGTGTTGGCAAGAATCCTCCTGAAGGCGGAGTCCAACATGGAGTTAACCTTTGATATATGATGTGGAGGGGCTTACAAATGATTCAACGCATCTTCACAGCAGATCCTGGATGTTCATGAATTCCTAAACATAAACCCAGGCAGTCTGAAGGGAATACTACAGACATGTAGTATCTGGTCTGTTGTTGGGAACTGATGAATTCTTAATACTTCTGGTCAGGTTGTTAAACATATCATTTGGTCAGCTGACTGTCACTGTCTGTGTATTTTCACGGAGGATGTTTTGACCTGTCACAGTGAGGAAAGTGCAGGTATACGTAATAAATGTAATGACTGTGTCAGGATCCTGTTTTGCTCACACAGTCATAAAAAGCTGTGTCCCGATTCAGGAGCCGCATCCCTCAGAGGACGAGGGCAACGGAGGTGCGGTCACTCTTCGCCGTCACTCGTAGACTCCCTTACTGTTGCATTGCAAAGTGCTGCTACTGTCGCCTAGCAACCTCGACAACACATAACTTTTTTCCTTCACAAAAACATGAGGTTTTAAGGCCCTTGGTTTTAACAGTTGCACCGTTAGCTGTTTGAACTGAGGTGACGTGACACCCAATACTTACATTTAAGAGTGTAATCCTCAGGCTCTCTGTGTGTTGTTGGCTTTCTTTACTGCTGTGCAATGAATCTTGGGATAGGTTGGGCAATGAGGGGTCTAATGTTTGTTGTTTTCTTTGTTGCTGAGGAAAATGAGGACGCATTTGAAGGAGCCTTTGAAATGGGACAGTCTAGTCGCGCCACTCTGACGCAATCAGTCTTCAATGCAGCCTCTGAAGGACGCGGCCCCTGAGTTGGGACACAGATATTGTCATGGCTGTGGGACACCTGAATGGAACAGGGCAGATGTAGTTGATGTTACATTAACGCTTGCTGGTCAGGTCGTCTGATGACGAGGCGGGTGTTGCTAAAACTCAACTAGCGGAGTTGTTTCTAAGACTTTGTGGCCGCGTCCAGGTCGAGTCTTCAATCCTTTGCCGATGTCAAACACGTAATTAAAGCAGTGTGTCAGCAGCATCTGCAAGTCGTCCATTAGTGTCTAAACTTGATGCTCTCAGCTACAGCTGTGCACTCAGAAGTGTTTTAATGGCGGTCGTAGCTGAATACATAATTAATATACCATAGGTACGGTGGGCACTCTGGAAGGAAATATACTGGACGCCGACAGAGACGCTTCACGTATAGACGAGTCAGAGCCATTACACTGCCGGAGTAGACAGCTGTATTGATTAAAATGCAAATCTGCTTCTTAAGACTGAAAAACATGTCCGCCGTAGACACGCTCTAAAGTCAAGTCTCGGGACCTTCTCTTTATCAATAATGTTTTTTTGAAGTGACACAAAGTCTCTGTTTTATTTATTGCTCCACATTTTAACCTGATGAAACCAAGTTTGATTTTCTTTGCTACAAATACACGTGTCCATTTAACTGTCGTGTCTCTCTCACTTCTCTTCAGGTACCTTTGTCTCTCGTGGCTGGTTGCTCTATTTTTGTCCCCTATCAGACTCCTACCGGCCCACCTTGTGGCTGCTGGGAGATTTGTGACCCAGCTGTAGAGCCTCTCCAGAAAGCACCGACACAAAGGCCGATATGTGGTGAGAAATGGACAGGAAGTGAGCGATAGATTGGAGGCCCCCCCCCCCCCCCCCCGAACGGTGATACTGTTACTTCCACACCAACTCCTCTCCCGCCTTATCAACCCGCCTGCCCAGCTCCTCTGATTGAAGCAGCTGCATCACAGTGGCCAGCTGAAATAGATTGTGTTGCTGTTTCTAGTACCCCCCCCCCCCCCCCGGCTCTGCTCTTGCCCCTGCTGGTTATTTATTTGTTATGGCCTTTTCTCATTTGAGCCTGAACAGCTCATCATTGCAGCCACAGAGTCTGCCTGTGTGAATGGAAGCCTCTTTCACCCGCTGAGGATTTATGGACTTCTGACATGGCGCCTGTACAAGCAGCGAGCAGAGGACAAACTCTGCCTTGTCCTCCCTGAATCACGTCCACTTGAGCTGTATCTTCTCCCTAAAACATGCAGGAATCTGCTCCCTCTGGAGAGGAGTCACCATAAACTTTCTCCCTCTCGCTCTGCAGCTTGTTTCTTTACATGTTTGCTTGAGGGTCACGGAGGAAGATTTCTTGCACTTCTCATCGTGGCTACACGGCTCTTTTCCTGCTCGCGGAAGGTTGTAATGTTAATCAGTATGAGTGTGAACTGTCAAATTAAAAATGTAAGAAATAATGAGACTCCAGCCTATAAAGATCAAGGTGTAATTAAATATTCAAGAACTGGTTGGAGTTTTATAGGTCGTGTCATTTACGGGGGCGGCTGGGTGCTGCTGTATAAGCTGCTGAAGATGCTGCTGGATTACAGGTTCGATGCCTTTAACGGCGTGTGAATTAAGACCCGAAGTGAAAGCAGAACTTCCAGTTCCAGAAGGAAACATTATTCAAAATCACTCTGACATTTGTTATTTTGCAAATTACAAACATCCAGCTTAACAATATAACCTTTAGAGCTAAATGACTCGTCAATTAAACATTTTTTTTTTCAAGCACAAATAACAAATTTAACACTGAAGTACGAGGAGATGCTGCTTTTCTTTATGTCACATTGTAGTAAACTGACAATTGCTCTATAAGGTTTAATAGACCAAACTGTTCAGGCATGTGTGGTGCCTTTCGCTCCGCGGCCTTTACAGGGCTGCTAAATGTTTGAGAGACGATAGCTGATATCCAATATTGCTGATTCTGTGATATGAATGTTTTCAGTGGTCTTAACTGTTCTTGGAAGAACGACATTGATGAGCAAGAAACTGACAGTGACAATGCATCCATCCATTTCTGTGGCTGTTTGTAGTAAACACTTGTCTATAGTGTGTGTGTGTGTTATCGGAGGCAGACTGGTGCACGGCTGATACACTTTGCTCTTGATTTCATTTAGCAGCCATAATAATTCACTTTTTGACACTTTTTCACACGTAAATTTAACTTTTTTTTGTGTGATTCATTGGCTTTTTTGTGGATAATTATTTAACTTGAAGAAAGCCTCAATTTTTGTATTAATATGATTTAGTAATTTACCTTGGATTATGGGTTAGTAAATCCAGGGAACACATTAAATCTTTTCAGACAGACTGATGAGAGAGACCCCTGGTGACACACTGCACTGAGTCACACTGTAGAAACCAGCAGAGCAGCAGCTGGAGGTTCACATCAGGACTTCGGCTCTCTGTACTTTCAAAGTACCTGTTAGCTGCGGAGGGAAATGACTTTTGCGTTGTTCTCTAAGATGGGAGCTGGAAAATTATAAATGTAAATGAACGGTCTCGGAGAGAGAGGCAGAGATGTTACCTGGCTTGTGCTTTGAATTTTTTTGCGAGTGTGTTTGGGAAAACATTGAGGGAATATTTGAGTTGACGAGCTAAATAAAAGATGAGGGGAAGTTCATGTGGGAGCAGCGTTGTTTAGACTCAGGTTGATTTGAGGAGTTAATTAGTGCCAATGCGGTATCTATTTAAGTCATTAAATCTTTCACATTCATGGCCGTTGTAATGAGCACATTGAGATGTATGGCTGAACATAAGGGAACGACATGATCCTCTGCTAATATTCTCCAAGCCCTCTCCGGCTAAAGTCGAACACTTAACATTCAGTATCCTACCATCGCACCACGCGCGGCTTTAAGTCGGCGGGAACCATTAAGTGAAGCTGGTCGGGAAATCGTGCATCACGTCATGTAAAGCTGAGACTAATGAAGTGTATGGATCAAAAAAAAAAAAAAAAGAAAAAGAAAAATCAATTAGCAATACTCGCTGCCTTTATCTAAGAGATTGGTTTAACTGGAGAGTTAAGTGTTAGTGAGCTAATGAAAGTGATACATCACCCTGGAAGAACATTCAGCATATTAGCATGCATACCGCCACACGGGTTCATGAATGGTCAGCCTCTGACAGGAGCTGCTTTTACTGGTCAGGACTCCTTTTCTCAATCACTTTTTTTTTTTTTATAGAGCTGGTTTGAATTTGTCTCCGCTGTCATTTCTACATCAGCTGTTTGAAATGAGTGCCATCGCTACGGAAACACAGGTCACATGATTTGAGCTGATACGGTGGAGGTATGCGTGCTGAAAATGGGAGATCTGTTTTACCAGAGTGAAACTTCAGTTTTTGATTTCTGTTAGTGGTCAGTCTGGTTAGAAGTGTGCGGTGAGGCGTTCGGGGCCCAGCAGTGCAAAACCCTGCAGGTCAGAGTTCACTGAGGGCACACATCCCTCCCCCTTACCCTCCATCTCCACACTGATTGGCTCCGAGTCAGGTGACCCTTGTTCCCCCACTGGGGGAGGGCCATCAGGACCTGTACCTCTTTCAGGGTCACCTGCCTCCTTTGGGAATGCCGCCCCATGATAGGTTGTGCTGGCGCTTGTGGGTGTGGTCTTCCCTGTGGTTGTAATGAAGGGGGGGAGGGGGAGTAGGAGGAGGAGGAAGGGGAGGGTGGGGTGGGGTGGGGGGGGGGTGACAGAGTGAGTGATTAGTGAAATGTGAATCAGCCGGGACAATCAACTGCAGAAAAATGAGGGTGAGTCCTGAGTGGAGAGAAAACCGTCACCCGTTAACACAAAGACCCAGTGATGATAGTGAGCAACGTGATGGGCACACAGAGCAGAAGTTAATTCATCCATCATTTCCCCTCCCCACAGATACACAGTCATTTAATAGTGCTGCAGTGCACTTTACCAGCTGCTTAATACCCCCATCCAGTCCCCGGGACATTGGTGGTTTTGGGATTCCGACGTTCACAATGACACATCCTTGAGTCCTTGAATATTTCTGTCGGTGCAGTTATCATCACACTCAAAAATAAATAATAATAGATGTTTTAAAAAGCATTTGACTCTTTAAACAGTCGCTCCTCCGCTTGGCTGACTGGACTATTATAAAAGTATAAAGTAAACTAACATTCCTGAATGGTATGTGAATTTTACACCTTGCAACGAGGAGGTTTGGGCATTTTAACAATATGAAACTCTTGGGTATTTTTTTGAACTTCAACCGCCCCAAACCACCATTAAAACTCGTCTGCATCCGCTCAACTAAGTGTTTTCACAGATAAGTTGAAATAGATACTGGTAATGCCTTTTTTTTTTTTTCACCGCAGCTCTTTTCCACTACCTCAACACGCTGAGCTGTTTCACAGAGCACTGCGTCACCTTGAGGCAGAGCAGCAAACATTATGACGGGCGCATTTGGAATCATTTCAAACATATGCCAAGAAAACACGCCGGGCATTAGCTGCCACAGGCCTTGTGTTATCAAACATATTCATCTCGATGACACGATCCACATCTTGATTGCATTATTAGCTCTCTGTTGTCCTTGAGGTCCGGCGAGCAGCATGCTGCTATTGGCTTGTGCCCCTGAGCTAATAAGCCAGCCGTAATCATAGCATTCTGCAGAGCTCACACCAAGACCGGAGGAAGAGGGCTCGTTCTCTCTCTCACTGTGAGCCAGTTGACAACGTTCACTCTGAATGAGGGGCCCCCGTCAGTTCACCATCTGCGCCGGGCAAATTAAAACCGTACACCAGGGGGTGTTTGGCCCTGGCATCTCGGACAATAGCTCCAGGACTTCATCATCACTTCAATTTATCACAATTGTGTTATTCTGAGAGTGCACGTAGGATCACTTTGTTTGTCCTCGTTTACTGTTGATGAGGTACAAAAAAAAAAAACGCACGTTACACAACAGAGGAACATTTGATTACCTACACAAGCAGGCGTTCGACTCGAGTCCTTCTCTCTGCTGGCTGCGATTGTTTGGGTGACAGGGAAGCGGAAGAAAGGAAAAAGGCCGAGCCTTTGGAGCACTTTGGAACAGGCGACGAAGCCCCAGTGTGACAACAGCTTTGTTCGGCATATGGGTGTTTTATTGTCTAGGAAAGCTGATAAATGATCTTCAGTGCAGAGACTTAAAAGGCTTTTTTGTGTGAATCAGCTAGAAAAAAAAATATAGGCTCCAAAAAAAAAAAACCCAAAAAACAACAGAGACAGAATCTGACTGCGTGTTGAAAACTTCAAATAGTGCAGTGAAGCGTCAGGGTGGCGAGAGCCCCATAGGATTAAGCAGTGGGGTTGCTCATCAAGTCTTGCTACCGACTGAGTGGTAATTCCTCCAGCAGGGAGGCTTTAGAGACTACTGAGGCATTGTGGGACGGTGGAGGTCTGGGCCGAAGCCTCTGGCAGACAAAGTGGCCTCTGTTCTGAGAGAGAGATTGGAAGAGATGCAGGATGGATGGTTCTGCTGAGCCGTAATGGCTGACATCTTCCAGCATGATGGGCTCAGTGCTGATACTAATCACTGCATTGGATCAGCCACTGCCATTAGCTCCCCTGTGTCCCAATTTGTTCAGCGACAAAGAGATCTGACTTTGAGCAAGTCTTATAAAACTCCTCAAAAAAGTTGAGGCGGGCGCTTCAGTTGTGTAGATAAAGGCAAACGAGGCTGGCCGACAGCTATCTGATTGAAAATGAATGTTTTGAATGCCGCAGCGGAAGAAAATCGCCCCAGCACCACCTCCTCGACCCTCTCCGAGGGCGAGCCAGCTTGGCGGTATATTTCTGTTTCTGTTCCAGCCATGCCAGGGGCTGTGCGGCGTGGCCGGCAGGGGAGTAATGGGACGTGACAGGGATGATGATCCTTCTTGATACAGGGCATTAGGCAGCCTGGCCAGCGGAGCTCCTGGTCCATCAAAGGAGCGATGCTTCAGACAGTGGCTTCAATGTTTAAGCTGCTGAACTGGCTGAGAGGGAGAGATGAGCGGCCATTCAGCTGCCCCAATAAAAAGCTTCTGTAACCTCCCACGTGGACAGTTAGTAAAGACATTTAATTTGTAGGCGTGTAAGTGATGATTTGTATGTACGTTTTTAACATCATGGCTCTTATTTTATTTTATTTCATTTTTACAGTTTTGGCCCTCACTTTTATTTTATTATACTTTTATTCTCTCTTACTCACCCATTTCATCATCGTGAGAAAAACAGAACCATTAGGGAAAGGAAGCAGATGATCATGCAGGGTGTAAACAAGCCTCAAATTTTTTACCAAACTTATTTGGGGGAAAAACAAAAGGAAAACAAAAAGTAAACACCCTTTTTGATTTGGATTTTGCAGACAGACTTCCTGGTTAATCACACCTGGCTCCGCTTAGTGTTTCACCTTCAAAAAAGGTGCTTTAGATAAACTTGTGTTTGATTATCTGTCTAGTCATGTTCTCTGCTGTAGTGACGGCGCAGCATCCCAGGATTTCAACAGTTCACTTTGTGGGAAAACTGTGAACAGAAATGTTGGAAAGTAAACCTCGGAGAGCAAAACAAAAAAAAACAAAAAATGAAAATCAAATTTCTCATTTACTGGAAACCCTGGCTGTTGACAGACAGAAAACAGCTGTTGGAAGAATCAAACCACGACTTGTTTGTGCGTCTGTAGGAACTAGTTTCCTTAGAATCCTTCTGGAGCGTAAGACTGCCCACTCGCCTTTAACCTGTCAGTGCTCGGCTGAGGCGGCTAAGTGAAAAAGACAAAGACGTGTCCACTGACCATACGCTGAATCTAGTGCCGTGTTTTGCTTGCGAGTGGTCGCCAGGACATCTGGAGAAGAGAAACACATCAAAACAACATCAGTTTCTGTGTCAGTGTGTGTGTGTGTGTGTGTGTGTGGGGTTAATCTTTGTTAAAAATTCCTGGTGTCTGGGCTACAATTCAATCATTTCTAATGGGAGACATGTATTGTTGAATCTGTCCCGTTTGCAGTTCTCATCACATCCCAGGCACACGAGCTATAAACAACCCACTTTCTCTTACAAAAAAAACAACAACAACAAAAAACAACACTTCTATGAGCAGACGCTTAATTAACATAGAAAGATTGAGAACAATATTCCAGCAGGGACTGTGAACGGGGGTGGACAAACTACTCTTCAAGCTTCTTCAACATGAACTGAATTGCTGCCCTCATTGAAATAAATACATCATAATGCACCATTATAATTTGTTAGAGCTGAAATCACTTGTGCCTGCTGTCGCTCTGCCATCGAGATCTGATAACAGTAGCTCTCTCTCTCTCTCTCTCTCTCTCTCTCTCTCGATTTCTTTATTGCTTATGTAAATCACTGAGAAAAAATAAATGTTTCCATCTCACCGTGGCAGGTATCAGGGTGCTGATGGTAGCCGTTCTCCACATCCTGTTCAAACGCGCCTCTGAAGAGGAACACACACACACACACACACACACACACACACACACACACACACACACACACACACACACACACACACACACACACACACAAAGACAAAGAGGCCGGTCAGTAAATTTGCATCTTCCCCCAAAGTCTTTCCCAAAATTGGTTTTGTTGATGAGGGGTGCTTAGAGACGAGGGAGGTAAGTGCACTGTAGCAAAACGTAATTTGTTTTGTGTCTGGTCGAGGTCAGGGTGTGTATGTGTGTATCTCCTATTTGTTGTTTGGACACAGTGGCCAGACCTGAAGGGAAAATCCATCCTCCGATCTGCTCACAAGGACGTATATCATCTATTCTGTGGTGTTCAGCAGATTCTAAGAGTTACTTTGTGATGAAAAGTTGCAATTTCCTTTTGTATGTCCTCACTTTCACCCTGCCTCCTCCGCCTGCACCTCAGCTAGTCATTTTTCTATATGCTCTAGATCTAAGCCCCTCTCTCTTCATGCATGGCCCTTTCTGTGGCTGCACTGTATTTTAGTCTGCTGAGGCTACTGCTGGTGAAATAGCTACCTGCCGTTTGCCCGCTCTGCAGTGAATGTCTCGCTGTATGATTGTTGCATGTCAGTGAAAGAAAATAGTCTGAAGGAAAAGTGTCGTTTCAGAGCAACCAACACAAAAAGCCGTCATTTATGTGGATATCCTCCCGGAGAGTGGAACACATTAAGTCAGTGGTCGGAAACATCGAGTTCACACATGAAGTCAGGAGCAGCAGCAGCAGCAGCAGCAGCAGCAGCAGCAGCAGCAGCAGCTTGCCACACACACAGACCAGAACTCGTTCTCTGACTCTCACCGTCCGGTCCAACATAAGCTAGGAGTTATCAGACCCCGGCAACACTGAGCTGATAATGTGCCAACAAGTGTCCAGACCCAAGGAGAAGGAGCACAAACGCCTGAAGGATGCACTTAAAGCCTGCGGATACTCTGACTGGACCTTTGTGAAAACAGCCGCAAGGATCCAGGATGAACCCCGACAACACGTCAACATCATCATCATCATCCCAGATGTGTCTGGAGGATCTGAGAAGCTTCAACAAGCACCACATCCCTGTGTCTTTTAAACCCAGCAACACACCGAGACAAAACTGGTGCCATAAAATGGGAAGCCCCGTCCTCGGGTCAACACCATACAAACACAGATACAAGTGGGGCAGTTCTGTGTGTAAGACTGTTTTAATGGGACACAAATAATACAGCGGTGCCAATAAACAGTATATTAATTGATCTTTCACTTCTGGCAATGCATGGGGCAGCCATCTCGGATTTTGAGGTCGAGGTTCTTCTGACTTTCGGAGTCTGAAATCTGACTTCAGGGGTCACTTCCAGTTGCAATTTCTGACCGGGAACACGGAAATTACGACTTCTCGGTTCAAACGGAACCGCACCATCTAAACCAGTCAGTCCGGACTGAAGAAAATTCACTGCTTCACCTTTCCTTGGACAAAAGCTGCACAGATTCAAGACAGGAACAACATTTTTTCACTTCCTGTTCTTACCATCTCCTGCAAGAACACAGTGACTAAATACTGACTGAATATTTTTTTATACACACACATGGATGAGCACTTTGTGATTGTATGTAATTAAATTAACTGAGACTTATTCGAGCAGAAAAGGGGCAAATAAAAGCTCAATCACGTCAAATAAATCCTTTAAAAAAATGTTTTTACTTCGCAATTTCAGCCGCCCTGAACTTGCTGCTGTGCAATCCAAATCCTCTTTATTCGTCTTTTGAAGCACTCCTGCAAACCGACAAGGAAACTCAATCTGACATGCTACTCTGATGAAAATGTGCCTGCGATTGATAGGCGGTTCTCTCTCTCCAATGGACACGCCATCTTTCACCTCCGAGTCAATCAGAAATCGAAGGCTCATCCAGACGCATCCATTTCAGCGGCTGAGTAATGAGATTGAGCTGACGCATGGTGGAGCGGAAGCCCTTCTAGCTGAGCGGAGCTTTTGCATCAACGCCAACAATCCTCCCACACGTTGTAATGAACCAAATAAAATAGACATGGGCTCAGATACTGCACAAGCACAAGTGTAATGATCCGGGATCCATGCAGAGACACTTTGTACAGGCATGCACGCACGCCTACTCTATAACAAACCAATTAGTTCCTTATATAACCTTAACACAAACCTACATCTCACACAGATTATATGCAGCATCTATCTATAATTAGCAAGCAAACCACACACACACACACACACACACACACACAAACACACACACGCACACGACAAATGCATAATCTTTGCACATACATTTTTAGAGACTCACAATCCTCAACACAAACATACTTTCAGCTCCAGAGAGAAACAATGGAGGTCTAAATTGGTGGCAGAAGCCAGTGAACAGGAAAAGATCGAGAACACCGAACCCGGCTCGAAGAATTAATCCCCTCAATTTCTCTCCTCAGTGTGTGTTAAAGCTGCAACTCTGCCGGGTTTTAGAGATGTGTGTTTTGCAGAACCTGCTGCAAAGAGGCTGCTTAGCACACAGATACACACCTAGTGCAGTAAATTACACCCTCTGTTAGTCGCTAAACCCCCCCCGCCCCGCCCCCCCGCCCCCCTTTATAGTAAGTTCCTTTGCGACAGGGTCGGCGTGAGACAGGAGGCGATTATCAAATCAAGACCGCCAGGCTGACGCTGAGTTTTCATACGGAGAATGAAAGTCTGGCAGAGAACAAACTTAAAAAAAAAGAAAAAGAAAATATATCTCTCACAATAATCGCACCACAAACGGTGCAGTCACATCTACGGCGTGCTGGCAAGCTGCAGCAGCAATAAAATGCCTTGATGTATCAGTGGGTAGAGATAGATGATCAATACATGTAGTAATTCACATTTTATTTACGTGTTACTGGAAACACAACTTCTATTGTTGCTCTGGCTCTGACATATTCCTTCATCGCAACCCACGTGGAGTTTGCAGTTTATTCCTTTTCAGCTTGTCAAGCTAGCAAAGTGCTGCAAACACCGGAGTCTGCTCTGTGACATCTGATGTGAGCCTCTCTAAAAATCAACAGTGCTGTTGTTTTAGAGAGTTAGTTTTTAGTTTTACTTTTAGAATAAAATACGATGGTAGTGGAGCAGAGGCATAAAGAAATATCAGGCTGTGGTTATTTACAGTATTTGTCAGCAGGACGGCCGTGTCTCAATTCAGGGGCCACGTCCACCCCTCCGGAGACCGTGTAGACGGTCCGGTCTACGGAGGATTTCCTGTTCACGCTCGGCCGCTGCTTCATTTGCGGAGTCTGCCTCATTCTCTTTTTGAAAAGTGATTCATCATTGGCATGCACTGAATCTTGGGATAGGTTGGGCTGCAAAGGATCCTTGTTGTGCCTGAATTGAGACACAGCTATTGTCGCTTTAAGGCGCGTCAGGAGAACTGTTGATAATATTGATTAGGGGTGTAACGGTTCATGTTTTCGCGCTGTGCCGCTCGGTACACGATGCGAATTTCTTGTGCTCAAGAAACAACAAGTCATGCAATTTGAAGTTATGGCCAGTTTGCCACTGGGTTACAAGTTTAGTTTAGTTAAATTCATAATAAATGAAAAGAAAGGGAATGTTTCTCACATCGTTTGTTCCACTGTATCGAAAACATACCAAACCGTGGATTCAAAACCGAGATATTTACCGAAATGTGAGTTTTGCGAACTGTTCCACCCCTAATACTGAAAAGACAAAGTTGGTGACACAGTTGCTAAAATTACATACTCCATCTGCCGAAGGGAAAAGCCATTCTCAGTGTTAAGTTGCGCTGGAGGCTTCAAGTTTCCACATCACACCTGTGAAACCATTTCATACGCCCACATGCAAAACTCGGGTTTAAGATCAGCACAGAGGAACTTTCCATATTCAGTGGATGAATATGAAAACAGCTATTTTGGAGCGGAGGGGGACTTTACACACTGAGCTGAAGAGAACCACAGCTTGCAAACACAGTTTAGTTAACTAGTGGGATGACAGGTCACCTTTACGTTTGAAAAAGCACGCCAGACTTGTCAGCGCTCTTCACTGTAATTGACCTTCTCTGGTGTTCATGCACTTGAATAAACAGCTGAACACGACCATCAGGCAAGAATTCATTTTGTTCTGCTCCAAACACACAAGACGCCGCTGGCTGTCAGATATCGACATCTGTCTGCTTTTACCCATAAAGCCCTTGCAGCCTGGGTTCGCGTCCTGCAGCCGGCTCGGTTGCACTCTTACTCTTAGCGAGCATCGTGAGACAATTTGGCCGATTTGAATTTTCAGTTGCCGCGATGATGCGACGCTGCCATCCGAGTATGTTAATGGGATTGTTCTCACTTGGCCAAACAAAGTGACTTTCTTTCCACCTGGTTTCACAGTTCTGCCGTGTGATCGTTATTTGTTGTCCTGGCATTGATAATAAAAAAGAGCTTTGCACTCATCGACACAACACTGATTCCATTTAGCAGATCACAGAAAATACAGTTTTGGCCCGTCTCGTTTCCAGGGTTTTAATGAATGCGGTGTTGACTCAACCTTTAATAACATACCACACAGATGTATTCACTTAAGGTGAGTGTCTGCACAGCGAATTAACACCTGCGGATGAGAGTCCATAAACAAGATAAAATGCAGCCACAAAATAATGATTTCACGAGCAGCCCGAATGATAACATGACGAACTGCATGAATACAGATTTGTTTTCTATCCAAAAGCCGGATGGATACAAAAAAAAAAAAAATCAATGACCCTCTTTAATTATAAAACACATAAACCCGAACATGACCCAAACATGAACTTTATTTATGGAGGATAAAAACAGTAAATGTATAGATCACACATCACATCATTTAAGACATGGACACATGATTCCAGGGCTGATTATAAATTATGACTTTGACTGATGACGGATCAGAACGAGCTGCCGTCAGGAGATAAAAACGTACAATGTGTCGTGTTTAACGCTTCTCTAATCACCTTCCCAACACCTCACTCACTGTCCGCCGCTCTCATTACTTCTACTTCTAAACACGTTTGATATTCAGGACTGGACTCCGGACCGCTGACGTTACGCAGCTGGAAAACTTTAAAAATGGCGAGCAAAAGGGTGAGACAGAGCGGTGTGGTGTATTTTATAATCAAATAAATCAGGTTTCAAGTCAAAGCCACAGCTCAGGATCGCACCTCGCTCTGATGAGGTCCTCGGGCTTGAGTCTCTTCATCTCATCCAATATTAGTATTTTAACTCAGTTTCACACGGGATTTTGGGCATTGCCTAATGACACGAGTCTTACAACAGTCTACGTTTCCCCCTCAGTCCTCAGCCGTTCTATCTGTGCTCCTCTCTGACTGCCAGGGTTAAAATAAATTTGTGCACGCTGGTGGAAATAGCTGTTAAGTGTGGGTGTCTAGTCGTGTCGGTTTTGAGTAATCCTGGTATTTTCCTCGCAAGGGCAACGCACATCTGTGGCACACTGTCAAAACACCCACTGTTTTCTATGGAAGCAGCGTCTTAAGACTGGAATACGTCACCGATCTATTTCCCCTGCGGTGATGCGTCTCAATGCTCCAAAACAAGCGCGTTCCCGGACTGACGCGTCCTGTCTAATGTACCTCGACATGTCGAATGGAAACGTGACCACGTGTATTCCTACCACTGGCGAATCGCAACTACTGGCGCTCGGCCTTCGACCAGCCTGCGACTGTGACCTTCCTTCTTAAACATACTTCTATCAGAGAGCTTTTCCTGCTTTCATGTTCCCTTGATTCGCTGTTTGAGCATTTTATTTTTAAATGAAAGCACACGTTAGTGACCCGCTCTCAACCATTCATGTCTTCGGGAGCCAGCGAGCTCGCCGCCGAGTGCCAGCGACAGGCTACTGAAGTGAGGAAGCGTCAGGTCATGGCTTGACGCGCTGTTGGTTTAAGACTTTTTGTGCGAATTGTTAACGATAACAAAAAACACAGAATATCACCAGCTTTATCCACAGAGAAATCTCAACCTGCTCTACACAGCTGACCTGCTTTTCCCTTCCAGTTTCTTTATCCGTCTTCTGTCCTTGGCCGTGTTTTGTTTTTGGCAGTGTGCTTTGGCGACAGTGATGCATTATGGATGACACAAAAAGTAAAACACCCCGAAACGCTATGAAGTTGAGTCGTCCAGCCACACAATCTTTCAACGTGTGAGATGAAAAGACAGAAAGAGAAAGAGGGCTGTGAATCCTCTCCCCCTCCCTCCCTCTCCCCCTCCCTCTCCCCCTCCCTCTCCTATCCCCTGGATCAGCTACAAATCAGTCATTAAAATTTATGCCACCTCTGGATGAGAAAGGACTGGAGGAAAAAAAAAAGAAAAAAGAAGAAGAGGCTGATAGTCCATGAAAAGAGTGATGTGAGAGAGGAGACAGTGAGAAAGAGACGGACGGACAGAGAGAGAGAGGGGAGGAAGTCCCAGGAGGTTGATGACTATTGAGCTGCTTCATCTCAGACTCTGGTCAGGCTCTTTCTGCCGCCCGCCTGATTCACACCAGTTCATCCTTCTCTCGCTCCATCTCCGTCCCTTTATCATCCTCCTTTCCTTTCTCCCTTTTCACCAGCTATTCCTCACCTCCTTTCAGTGATATATATATATACATAGATAAAAGATATCACTTAAGGCAGGTTTAAAATCAGATGTCACACAGAAGGCCCGAGCAGATTGTTTTTTTTTTTTTTTTTTTTCTCGAATAGAAAAACCGAAATGAAAAACAGATGTTCTGCAATATTCTGCACTTTGGAATCAGAAAAAATTCACTCCCCCCCGTCCTCCCACATTTTCTCCTTTTTCTACCCATTGCTCCTTTGTTTTCCTTTCACGTTTCCCTCCTTTATTGCATCTCTCTTTACGTCAATTTCCTCTCTCAGTTCACAACTTTTTATTTACCCCCTCTTCTTTGTCCCCTATTTCCTTTCCCTTTCATCCTCTCCTCTCGTTTCCTTTGTTCTTGTCTCCGTCCACACTCCTCTCGCTCTCTGGCAGAGGCCTGATAGTCGAGTCTGCACAGGATATTTTGGCTGATCTCTCTCAGGTTCTGGTCCGTTGGTTTCCAGCGCAGCTCCGTCCTGCACGCTCAACACCGGCTCATAAATCAAACCTCCGCGAGCAGCTTGGAACGCCTCGCCTGCGTGAAGCCACATCGGCACTTCCTCTCTCTCCTCTCTCAGCCTCCAGTGACAGCTACTAACTCCTGACCTCAAACCACACATCTAATCCTAATCTTAATTACATCCTTAACTCAAATCCTCAGACTCGCTCGCACTTAAAGTCACAACGAAAAAATGAATAAAGAGCTTTTTCCATCTTGCTAATTAATAATCTAAAACATTATCTATCAAAATCTCATCACATTTCCCTCTTTAAAAGCAGAACATCTTTAATGAGTAGCTCAGTGTGTACCAACAATTTCTAAACAACGCTGCCTCTTACTCTTTAACATCCTGCCTGTTTCAAACTAATTACATGACACTAATTGAATGATCCACAATATTCCATCTCAACAGGAAGTAGAACATCAACCCCTTCACACCACCGGAGGGAACAACTTCTCTGAAAGGTATCAGACATGGTGTATAGTGGATTTTTGTTACCATTGGGCAAAGCTAGGCTAGTTGTTCCCCAATGTTTCCAGAGTTTATCCTAAGCTAAGCTAACTGGCTGTAGTCTTGCTTTTAATGGGCAGACACGGGAGCGGCATCAATCTTCTCATCTGACTCACTTGCTAAAATGAAGACTGAAGAATGAAGTGTAGCGTTCAAGAGGTTGAAGGAATAAAACTTTAAACTTTAAAACTATATATCTTTTGCCATCTGTAGCTCGCAAAGTTTTGTAACTTGCTTCTTCGTAAAGACCCAGAGTCATGGAGGAATACATGTGGAAGAACATAGCAAAAATGTCTTTTCAAACAAGTACATTCCTTTTAATTCACTTCTCCAATGTTGATGTATGGGTTCAATTTGTTCCGAACAAAGGATCAAGGTACAGGAGAGGTTTTAGATGTTTCCATGGAAGTTTTAATGCATCTCTTCGCTTTGACATTGTAACTCCTGTGATTACGGGCTGACAACACCTTCTGTCCTTCAGACTACAAACCTTCAGATCAACCTTAACCACAGGCCTTAAAAACAAGCTCATGCCTGCATGGTGAATATAAACTTTTAAGGTAGGTTAGCTTAGCACACAGCGGGGACACAGCGAACTCAGCTCGGTCTTAAAGGTCACTAAATTTGCATACCCGCCCCTCTAAAGATCATTAAGCAACACATTATATCCTTCTTATTTAATCTATACAAGAACCGCAGTGTAAAAACTACATGTTTGTTGTTTTTACAGGAGGATAATGTGATTATTTCTTTGACGGGCACAGCAGCTTCGTGGAGTCTTGTCATCACCATGAGACTGTCAGACGACCAGCTGCTGGAAACAGCTGGTCGTCTGACAAGACAAGACTCCAGGAAGTCACTGTGACCGGCCGAGAAAACTGGCAAAGTGTGAGAATATTCCTTTAAAAATAAAAAACCTAAAAACAGCCCGAAAAAAAACATCCCAACTCTGTGAGGGCCTCAAAAACAAAAGATGGAATGATCTAAATAAGAAGCCAAATATCACACTGTCAAATCCACAAATATAAGAGAGCACACAGAAACAAGCATCTGAGAGAAAGGAAAAAAAAATCCTATTAGCCTCTGTGTGTGTGAGGGCAGGGACAGTAATACGTCTGACTGGCCAAGCAGACGATATGCAATAATTCCAGGTCTGCACATTTTCAGCCGTCAAAATAATCTATGGGAAGCCCGTCGTCAGGGGAAGTGATGCTCTCTGTATGTTTGTGTTTGTGTGTGTGTGTGTGTGTGTGTGTATGTGTATAATGGAGGGGCAGGGGAAGTGTAGTGGGATGTCAATCTATAGCACACACACACACACACACACACACACACACACACACACACACACACACACACACAATTTAGAACCCATGCACATAGAGGTAAAAGACTGGTGATTTAGCATCAGGTTGTACGTCAGCCACACGGGGACATGCAAAGTCCTTGACTGTCAGGAGGCACACAGGAGGAGAAAATAGTACCTTTAACTGCCCCTCCGCCTCCTCCTCCACCCTTTACTGCATCCATCTATCTGTCTACCTACTCATCCATCCATCTGTCCATCCAACAACCCATCCATCCATCTTTCCTCCCTAGTTTTGCCAGACGGTGCGGTGCACTGCTGCGTGATTGAAACGTATGCAGCCGAACATCACTTTTGATTTTATGACAGAGGGAGAGAGAGAGAGAGAGAGAGGGAGAGAGAGAGAGAGAGAGAGAGAGAGAGAGAGGGAGGGAGAGAGAGAGAGAGAGAGAGAGAGAGAGAAGATGTGGACAACTATGTTGAAGGTGTGCACAATGACTCCCTGTTGCTTGCACATGGAACTGACATCAGATTGCATTTTAGCATTTTAGCATTTTAGCTTGTATACAAGAGTAATTGTGCCCTTGTTAAAGAAAGAAATCAGGTTTATTCATTTTCAGTTTTTGGCATGGCACCTCCTTTCTGCTCGTTAACCAAAATGCCGTTTCTTTGTCTGTGTAGACTGTAAATTGATTGTGAACAGCCAATCAAATATTCTTATTTCCCACTGTATTTACATAAAGCAGTAACCGACACTGCCTTTTCTCTCCATCCTTTCCCTTTCTTTCTTACTTAAGAACCGTGTTATGATAAGATGAATTCTTGTATTTAGAAACAACAGTCAAATTTCTCTCTATATACGTACATGTATGAAAAAGCTTGTTGGCTGACAGTGAGACTCAGAGTTTGAAATGTGGCCCACATTAGCATTTTTGATTAGATTTCTATTGTCTCATGTTTCTAATGTCTTCTCATCTACCAGCATGGATATGTCTTGCTGAATGAGCGAGTGTCTGTTTACAGGTGAGATACAGTCGGCTGAGAAGCTCGGACTTTAAAAAGCATAAAAACCGACCTGCAAATGTCGAGATCGGTTGGTTTAAATGCTGATTTTTATTATTATTCAACATCACTGCTTACAAAACACTCTGTCCTTGACTTGTATTTCCAGCACGTTAGTTTACATTAATAACTTCCATGTCCTTGCCAGCTCAGCAGTCCATCAGGCGTGAGCATGAACTCCGAGGCTTTAAGGCTAAAGGAGCGTTTCTGACTCAGACAGCACATTTAATCACATGGATACATGTTGTGGGTTTTAGTAAAAAGCGCTGGTTAGATTTTCATTATGTTGATTTGCCCGCTTGTCTTAATTGTAGATAAGCTGTTGATTATCGAGAGACTGTTGCCTCAGCAGCTCGCGCAGGTCCAGCTGATCTGCACAGCGCTGAACAACTCACCCGAGAAGCGAGAGCAGATATGAAAATGATTGCGTCTGCTCCTGTTTGGCTTCACATTATTGACCAAGTTACAAATGTGTCCGCTGTGACTGTGAGTTAGAGAACTAATAATGACTTTATATAGCTGTGTCCACCCATGTGCTTTCAGACTGACCAAACAGCACAGTGTCTGATCACACTAATTAGTACAACTTCGTCCAGGGAAGAATTAGCAGCTGAAAGCTCCTGCTGGAGTGTTTGATTAGAGAGCAAATCTGCACACTCCTGTCTCTTGGTGGTTCATGACTGCAGACCTCTGTTGAAAGGAGGAGTCAACAATGAATCATGTTGGGTAGAAAATTGCTGCTGCATTGTTAATGGGCTGAAAGTCTGAAGCATGTTTTACTCCTGGGCACTTCCCCAATCACTGATATTAAAACAGGTGTTTTTCTATGAGCTGTCAAAGCACAAGTGGTAACCAGAGGAGCAACACCAAGAAAAACATCAAAACAGCTACGGGTTTCTGCCCCGCCTGGGCAAGAGCTGATTGACAACTTAGAATTTGAAACCGTACCACATAATTAATCCCTTAACATCCTTTTATTTTGCCCTTTAAGAAGCTTTAAGGTTGTAAAAATCACCTTATTCAGGCACACACATAAACTATTTATTTACATGTAGGAGTGAAACCATCAAACCAAAGACCCTATTCCATTAAACATTTTAAATGTACTGTGCATCATTTGATATATATTTCCCAAAAAGCGATTCTGAAATACGTGGTATTGTAGTAAAATCTGGAATCTTCACTAGTTTTGTTTGTAATAACTGTCCCACCAGCAGCTGTCTTTTACCTCCCCATGAAATCCACAGCTGGATTTCATCATCTCTTCACTGAAATCCTAATCATAACTATCTCTTGTGAACATAAACTACATCGTTTTCAGTTCTGCGCCTCTAAAAAAATCTTGATTTATATGGTGTGCTATTGTTCTCTACAACTGAAGCTTGGGCGATATCCAAAACTTAATATCTCCATACAGTCCAGGACAAATATAGTGATATGCGATGTTATTGCGGTGTATTATTGTGGCTGTTCACGGATGAGCAGGGGAAATGGTGGCTGTAAAACACTGTTTATTCTCCCCAGTATGTGCACACATGCAAACACACATGCAAACACACATGCAAACAATGACTGTGCTGAAAAGACACTAGCATCGTTCTTTGAAATATATCTGACAGTTTAAAAAGTTACGGCATGTTTGTAATTGACATTATTCCCCTCTATAGGCTGCGACTCATTTACTGATTTTTCTTTAAATGTCATAACTTTACAACCTCACAATATCTCATAATAATAATATACCGGCGCTTCAGCTACCCCCGTTAGCCTGAACGAGTGTCACTGGCGATTCTTCAACATGCACTTAAGAGGAGCGAGATACAAACAACACGGAAGTCAAGCAGCTTTTTATCAATTTCAAAGTCAACATTAATTCAACATTGATGGCTGTGAATGGTGGTGACATTTCTCAGCTGTACCCTATAATAACCGTGTGTGTGTGTGTGTGTGTGTGTGTGTGTGTGTGTGTGTGAGACTTACTTGAAACCAGGTGAGACCGTGGCACAGCTGCCTGACTTGAGCCAAATGCAATAAGGGTCCCGTGACGACAGACAGCTTCTGCACAACAGACAGACACACAAAGACAGATGGTCAGTGACGGAGGGAGGTGTAGAGAGAAGTGTGTATGAAGAACACCGAAGGCCAGCAGATGTTAGCTAGGTAGCGGCGACACGGCCATCCGACCCGGTACCAACCGAAAATATAGACAGAGAAGTCACAGAAACAAGCAGAACAACACAAACATTAAATTGAAGATGAAATTGCTGCACGTTCATTTAAAGTCATTATTTCCCAAGCAAAACAAAAGCAGCATTGCCATGAAACTGCAGTTTAAATCTTTACATCTTCATGCAACCACTATATTTTTGGTTTTATTGTCCTGCTTGCAAACTCTGTCTCATATACGGAGATGTGTAGTACTTAAAAGCAGTTTAGCTAAATGTTTTTTTATGAATGGATGCACATTTTTACAATGGGCCATCACTGTTTAAACCGTGCTTCTTTGTAAGAATAAAATATGTAATTAGCTATGTTTATGAACTGTTGGATGAATGCAGACGATCACATAAAGAGACACAGGAAAGATCAGAGTCAGATTAGTGTTTGGTTGGAGTTAGAGTCAGGACGTCAGACTTCTGTTTGTTTTCTTACTGAATCGGAGGGATTAAAAACAGAGCTAGTTTTTTACTCTTCTGCATCTCTTACAGGCTTTAAAGTCTCAATGCATAATTATTTTGACCCCATACATTACAAGTATTTACACATACATAATGGAAGAGCTTAACTTGTATATGTATCATCTCAAATAATTATAATTAGAAAAAAATGGCCCTTTTTTCTTTTGTGTTTACCAAAAATGACTTTCAACAGCATCAGAAAAACATGAAAGTAACTTAAAACTGGTCCCAGTCTTACCAGAGAAAACTTATACAAATACACAAACAAACAAACAAACAAACAAACTAACTAACAAAAAAAAAAGAAGCTAATAAAAATCTGACTGTGCTCCACTTCCCAAGAACAAACATCATCATGTTCACCACAATCTGCACAACGTCCCTCAGTCAACATACGGTATCAAACAGGAAGTGGATTGGGTTTAAAATGTGTTATTTGGAGATGTAAGAGCGGGGGGTGATCTTCAAGATAAAACAGGGTTTGGTTAAGTTGCTCTTTCCTGTTTTAACTGTAATAACTTGCGTTTTTTCTATTGTCAACAAGGTTTTTAAAGACCTTGACAAATTTCCAGACTTGTGGTTTGGTTTTTGGTGGTGGGTGGACTCTTTCGTTTATGTCAGGACTGTTCTTTTAAGTCAGGGTCACTGCAGGTCACTAAGGCCATCAACAGCGATACTCTTCGTATTATGTTTACAGTGCGGTCGTACTGATGAGCCATGAATGACTTTATTCAGGCCCTAGTCTCTCTAGAGTCAATCATTGTGTCTCTGTCGTGTGATTTACTGAATGACATAGGCTGGATGGATTTGGTTGATGGATTGTTTACTCCCTCCCTTTAAGGCAGTCACAGCATTAACCACCATCGATAGCCAGTCACATTCCCAGCAGAGTCACTGCATTCAGTACTTTCTCTCCACTTCCAGACTCGCACGTCAGCTCTGTTGATTAAACTTTCCCACTGATCTGCCGTCTGTTTCATTTAAGTCTGTGGTTTTTAATCCTGCACTGTGGAATGAGTTGCATGATCCTTTCGGCCTTCACTCTGCCACTCTATAATTGCCAAACAACACTGGGTTGTCGGTGAGAGACTTCGCCACCTCAGAACGTACGTCTTTGTGGGTCTGCGGTATTCACCCGGCAGCAACAACATAACGAGCATAAAGTACACAGTGACAAAAGAATGACAACAAACAACAATCATGTTTACCTACTGCCTATCTGCAGTCACTTTAGAGATGTTTTTAGCCTGTTATGCAGAATAACATCGGAGATAAAAGTGAAGAAAACAAAAGGAAAACGCCAACAGCGTGCTGATGGTGGTTGTGCCGGGTGCAGCGTCATGTCAATCCAAAACCTTTTATGGCAGTCAAGGAACAAGTTTTAATGAGTTTTAATGAGAACTCCCGTGACCTGTTTTAAATATCCCAAATTATTGACAACGATCTAAACAGAGCGTGCGGGTGCTGCACCACCTTCACCCTCAGTCTGTAAACATTACAGAGATATCCCACTGAGAGCACATCAGTGTGTCACTCCAACAGAGAGAGCTAATTCAAGATAGGAACTATTCCCCGCGCGATGCCTGGAGCTGGGAGCTGAGCGTCAATTTATCTACGAGTCAAAGTATTTTGCACACACTTCATGTGAGCGAGTTTCAATTGTGTTTTATGGAAATAACAAGAAAAACAAAAATAAGAACACCCACCACCACTTGACCTGGGGATACCGCAGAGACATGCAACAAAACCAGACTAACTCGCAGCTTATAATAAAAGCAACGGCTTGTGCTCCCAAAATGACATACATGAAATACATTTTGTTACTGCCTCCAAATCAAACCGTATAAGTGGCGTCTGATCTGACAACACTGTCCAAACGTCTGTGTTGTGTGACGTTACTTGATCTTTCCACACACACGGACCTCCTCCACATGCAGACTGTTCAACAACATCGTAGCACTTCTGCCTTCAGACAACCTTGGAGGCACTGATTAAACTCAGTGGTAATTTTAAAGGTCCCATTTTATATGAAGTGAGATGTCCATGTGTTGTTTGATTATAGATCATGTCTAGGTTTTGTATTAATACTGTGAAAGTATCAAAGCGCTCAGTCCACAGAGAAATGCACACAGCCTGTATTCAGAAACTGAGCCTTAAAACGACCCATCTGGACTTCTGTAACTTTGTGATGTCACAACAAAGCAGTCACTGCCCTCAGTTGGACCCACCATCCAACCTTGCAGGATTTAGTTTCTCTGAGTGTTTATATGAACTCTGCTACATTTTTATTCAATTATTCAGAAAACAGTCAGCCAATCAGAAGTGAGGCTAAGAACTTCCTGTCTTCTGATTGGCTGACCAACCTGTTGTTACTAAAGCTCCAGAGAGAAGCCTGAGAGAGGAGATGTTTTTTGAAGTGTTATGTTGTATTTCTGTACCCTCGCTGCAAATCAATTAACCTTTGGAATAATAACGCTAAGCGCTCAATTATGCTATTGAAAATGATGTAATTGAGGGGGAAAAAAAACGTTCATTTACCAGGATGCTCACCAACACAGACATAAAGACACCTCAAGGGAAATTTTATGAAACACAAAGCCACTATTGAGTTGAATTGACACCTCGTGACAATTTGAAGTAAAAGAAAACAAACTTAATGAGCTTCAGTAAATCTGTGTGAACGGTTTAACAGAAACTGTCCTCCCAGGAAAAACGAACAGCACCAGTTGTTTCGTAAAAACGCCCAAAGCGACTCACATATGTATATTTACAGGTATTTGACGCAGTTTTGCTAATTAAAGCTGCAGGTATACCTATAGATAGGTACCCATACCTAAATACACGAAAGAAATCCTAACTTCAGAGTGAAACACAAACTTTCTTTTGATAAGCAAAAACAACTTTCGGTCAAACAAAAAAGAAAAAGAAAAAGAAAAATCCTGAACTGTCATTTTTTCTTCTTTGCTCTCTCAAAGCATCACAGACTGAAGACCTCTGGGTATCGAGGTCTTAAAATTACTCTTGCCTGCGTGTGTGGCTACCGATATGTGACACTGCATAGAGCAGCTTAAATAAATGATTCATAACCTAGCCATAAGGTATGTATCCATCTCTCTCCCCGGTTCTGCCTCCCTTCAGTTACATGACAGGAATGAAACCTCGGCGCTGAAGCACTGGGAGAAGAGGCCACTTGTGTCCAGCTGTGGGGGTTCGGTGAGAGCCGCCTCGCAGAGCCATTCGCTCTCTGTGTGACGTTGTTCTCATATGTGCGGCTTCTACACGACACGTGTTCTCGCTCTTTAAAACCTCAGACTTATCCTCCACCTTTCTCGCTCGTATCCTGTCACGCTATGATGAACACATAGGTGCGTATGTTCGCCTGCAGCCACACTGTGTAAGGAACATCCATTAGCTGCTGAGAGGGAGGAGGGATTTATCCAGCTTCTGAGGCTGGGACTCATAACTTCCAGCTGTCATTTAGCAGAAGTCCTGGGAATAACACAACACTGACTTACCGGAGATGGTTTCAGCCATTACTGTATGACACTGATGTGAACGACTAAACTCATTGAAGGAATATAATGTTTTTTAAACTCACCTGAAGCTTTGGGCTTCTTTGGAAGTCAAATCACAAACGTTAAAGGATGATTCCAGTTTATTATGACTTGGATCTTATTTTCATAGTGTTGGCCATCATTCTGATTGGTAATAATAATACTGTACGTGGTGAACAGGCAGTCAAATGATTTGAAAGAGAAAATGAAGGTGCTCTGTAAACTGTCAGTTGTAAACATCCATCACAGTTTACATATTGAATTCCTGCTTCAACTCTGACCTTCTGTACTTACGTTTCCTGTGTGATGAAGGGTCATTACTGACATTTTACTGTCATACAGATCAAGCTATTTGAGAAAATGAGAGCACCAGTCGTTTCAACAAAAGTCCTACAATGACGTATGTTTAAGTCCTCGAGCTGCCGAAGGATTTATAACTTGTGTCTATTGGGAGCAAAGGAGGAAATAATGTGAATCAGCACTGGTTTCTTTTAAAGGGGCTCTTCGTAAATTTTTCTCTGAACCTGGTTTCTCGCTGGGAGCCGGTGGTGGCGACTGTCGCTTGACAAGAGCTTCGGCCATATTTGTGTTCACATGACAAGAGGGTATAGTATACGTCCCCTGAGCAGCACTGCATCTTCAGGGCAGATCGGAGGCTACAGTGAGTCGCTATCGGAAAGTGTCGAGACAGAACGCGGCTAGCCGGTTAGCATGCTAACTTGAGTAGAAGACAAGATGTGACAGAGACAAGAGTTAACAATGGCATTGCTTTCCTCTGGAGGCAGCTCCAGGTGAGTAAAGGAATGAAGTTTGATGCTGAAGTCACAACGTTTCTCCTAGACTGCGAAGTAAGCAGTTGTGAATGCTAATGTTGGCTATGTAGCTATAGCAAAACTTAAAAATAGCTCCTTTAATCACGACCATGATCTTTCCCTGGTACAGACTTATTGAGTGGTACCTCTCTGGTGCTCGTGTGTCTTCCAATCCTAAACCTTTTGGACTTTGTACATCATTGTAGTGAGTTGTTACCTGAGATTTCAGCAGTTGCTTTAATGGGAATAATATCTGATATAACCATAACTACATAAATAAGACCAGGTTGTAATAACTCCAGCTTTCCTAACCTACCCTCAACTGTACTTCACACAGTATGTGACAGTAAAAATAATATACATTTATTTATCCTAGAGCAGCCACTAAGATGAAACTCTTCATATAAAAAGAAAATATCCACTGGAGCTGAAGATTTCAGGGTTTGAGGCCTCTACTGCCCCTTTTATTGTATTTTTTTTTTATTAAAACTCCCATTTCATACATTTTCTAGCCACTGCTAAAAAAAGAGCATTTTCTGAAACCTAATATTGGCAGCAGGGCCTCGAGTGAAAAAAGAAACCTGATGGTGCAAACTTCACTGAGGGAAAAACAGAGAGAGAGAGAGAGAGAGAGAGAGAGAGACAGAGAGAGAGAGAGAGAGAAACCAATAGAGAGAGAAATACAGAGACAGAGAGAAAATGGAGGCAGAAATAAGAGAGAAAATCTCATCTGGAGGGAGACAGATTCATTGGTGTGGTAAAGGAGGATATGGCTGTTGAAACCTGACCTCCTGGCCAGTACTGATGAGGCTTACCGGGCCCCTAATCCCAGGATGAGGTGTGCTGTAGTTCTAGTCTCTAAAAGGGATCTGGGGATGTAGCCGGCCCGTAAGCTTAAGTAAGACAGGCCCTTTCCATTTTCTCCTTCCCTGTTCCTTCTTTTCCTCCTCTCTCTCCTTCAGCTTCAGTAAAAAAAACAAAAAAAAAGTCACCGTCGCTGACTCCTGGCCAATCAGCTGGATCCAATTTATGAATGAACGATGTTGAGAGCTTCTCCAGGCCTTTGCAATGAGGGGTTAGCATGCTATGGGGGCTGTATGCATTCCCCAGTGGAGCCGAGGAGAAATCCTTCCTCTGGGTTGTAAGGGGTCGAGATACTTGGGGCCCAACATTCCTCAGAACCCCAAAAATAGATCCCGAAGCTGAGGAGCAACTGCATTTGCTGGGGTTAAAACAAAAGGCTGTGGACAAAGGGAGAGACGCTTGAAGGCTCTGTTGTGCTCTAAAAGCAGCATCAGCCTCCTGACAGCAGCGCTGTCAACGGTTTATTTAGTACAGTCACAATTTGACACGAGACAATAACCTGTGGCAACTGTGTTCATGGGGTGATAAGTTGGTGATTACACCCAACACAGTTGTTTTAACACTGCAACTGTTGCATTTTACGAGTAAAGGATTATTCATTTACTGTAGTCTGTAAAATTTCTCACAGTCGAAAGTGCCGTCTTCAGATGTTTGTTTTCTCTGGCCAACAGTCTGAAAGCATTATGTTTAGAAGCATTTACATTCTGCTCTCTGCAGTAAACTGATGCTGAAACTCCAGTCTGGTTCTCCAGGTAGATTTCTCCGGGATAAAGCCCATTTCTTGGCCATGTATGCACAAGGTTACCATTCAGCTTTTCACCAGTACGCATGTGAATGACAGAGAGAGAAACATGACATCATGAATGGAGAGATCAGTGCACGTAGTGATGCGTCACCGTATTCAAAATAATTCTGTCTGACTCGAAGTGAAAGTCAAACTAACTCAAAATAACCTCTACAGGTTAAATAGGTTGTGAGTCGGTTTCCACGTTTGACTGCGTGAAAAATTCAGACACATTTGTGCTGAAAGGTAAAATGTGAGAAATCGCTGTTTGTTTAACGTCAAGTTTACACAGAGAAAATTAGTTTACACATCTGCGAAGAAGAAACCAGGAAATGTACAATGTACATTTTTCGTTTGGTAAATGAGTAAAAGTATTAATGTAATTAATACTAAATGAAAGTATTTCCTTAACCTTTCATACCAGTGAACATTAGCTAACATGACAACTGTAAATCCCAGGGATATGAAACTATTGTGCCTCTTATTCCAGCTCTGTGGGACGACAGGATCCTGTACATTCAGACGTGAAGCTCAGGCAGGAATCAGATCAGAATCGTCTTATAAAAATGTTCAACCTTCCCCCGGATCACAGCATTTCTCCTCATGTGGCAGCCTCACCACAGTCCCCCGCTGCTCAGTTCATTTCTTACTCTCACTTACCTGCCAACACCACAAATAACCTCACACTACTTTTTGGGAAAAGTGGGCCCTACCAGCTCTGTGGGCCGGGCAGATAATAACATAACATCTGCTATTTGGTGCAGGCTTTTGTCCAAATGCATCTAACAGCATCATGAGTGGACACATTTCTTAAATTGGTAGCTGCAGAGGAAATTGATCCTACTTGAGTTACCTGGCAATGCTAGTGCCATTTGCTTCCCAGTGCTCAGGGAGAAGGAAACCCTAAATTCATGGTATGCAGCACCGAGTGTGGTTTCGGTCTTCAGGCTCCAACATCTTCAATAATTTTTTTTTTTTTTTTTTTTTTTTACTATTTTCCTGCCTACCTAAACATTTTCCTTCTTTTTTTAATCTGCACAATGCTTATTTCTCTCTCAGCTCCCCTGCAGGTAAACCTTTGGGAGCTCGCGACTTATTCTAAATGTGACAACTTAATAGAAAAACTCTTCAGTGCAGCGCGTGGTCTTGAATAGGATAACATTTCTCCATTTTTCTCTGTTTTGATGGGGTTTCGTCCGACGTTCGGTTCCACGTTTCACTCACACTCAACGCAATCCACGATCAGAATCACGATCTGCATCCTGTTTCCATTCTGGTTTTATTGTGAAAGTCCTGAAGTTGTGATTTGTATCTTTCCGCCACTTTGAGGCTTCTGTCGAACGTTTGTTCCCTCGCTGCTGTGCTTCACCCACAAACCACTCTCACCTCTGCTTAGTTCACGCCATATGGAGTATTTCTTTGGACACCGCTGTTATTTATTTATTTATGTATGAGGTGCTATATGTAAGTGTTTTGATTTAAAGGTTCAATCGCTGCTTCATGTTTCCCTGCAGCCCTACTTTCTGCTACTTCACCTGAAAAAGTTAATCATGTGCCAAAGTAAGATCGTTCATGATCTGGACCTGCTCTTGACCTGACCTGGATAAAACCAAGATGATCTTAGTAACTGTCCTGTTAATAGATTTATAGATTATTTTCATTATCTAAAAATGTATTGATCATTCTATCTATAAATTGTTTTATAATACAGAAAAACTCCCCTTTAAGTTCTCGCAGTCCAAACTGACGCCTCCACTTTGTTTGTTTTGTCTGAACAAAACCCTCGAAATCTTTAATTTACAGACACAGAAAACCTAATGGCTGATGAATCACATCAAGTTGTTCTCGATTCATTTTGTGTTGACTTTTAGTATCAGTGTTCGTGTGCGCCCGTAGAGGACAAAGAAGCAGCTGTGCTGGGTTAGCAGAGGGAAGGCTTTGCTCTACAGCTGACTCACTTCTTGCAGGTGCTGTAGTCGGAGCAGCGGCTGAGCGGCACACGGATCACACAGCTGGAGAAGGCCACGAACAACGCATGATGATCCCGGTCCAACTCCAGACCCAGCACCCTCTTGTCCTCCCCCTGCACGTTGCATCTGAGGAACGAAGAGAAAAACCCAGACCGTCACGATCAGATGTTTTCGATTTATTTTCATTTTTAAAATCAGCGCTGCAGACGGTTGGCGCAGTCTGAAAATTATACAGAGAAGTCGGCTGTGAATTTAACTCCATGCAGATAGACTTTTCAAGCTGTGCAGTCAGAAAACAAAAGAAGACAGAGGGATAAAAAAAAAAAAAAAAAAAAAAAGCATCCCCTCTAGCTGTACAGGGTGATGCAAAGTGTTACAATAGACCAAAGAGTGGGTGGGCAGGACAGATCAAGGCAGAACACAGAGAGGAGGAGAGAATGAAAAACAACAGTGAAAGATACTAAGAGTGAAGAACACAGAAGAGAGAAAAGAGGACAGACAATTAAGGAAAAAGATGGGGAGTTTAAGCTAGAAAGACGGTCTAACTTGTTAGGGTTGTAGACGTCGATGTCCTCCAGGAGCTGTGTGCTGAAGGATGCGTTGGCTCCCTCGGTGCTGGCCAGGATCTTTAGCACATGGCCGTTGTCTGAGCCCAGAAAAACCACAGTGTAGTTCTTGTACGGCCCTGCAGACGTGTCCACAGCTATCTGGGTCAACTTGAATCTGCATAAAAAACAAGGGAAAAAAGCCTGTTATAAAAGCAGCATCATTAACAGTACTGATAGACAGTATTCACGGGAAAGATGCACCATCAACAGGAACACTGATTCATAGTGAAGATCCTCTAAATTGAAGCTGACATTTCTATTAAAACTGACGTACATTAGAAGGAGCTAACAATGCCGAATATGCTAGTTAGCGTCCTAACATTGTTGTTTTGCTTTGTCAAAGTTAATTTCCCATGGTAAACAAAACAAACAGTGGGCGAGCACTGAGCTCATTGTGCAAAGCATCAGTGTGCAATCAATCACTTCATCTATCAGCCCACCGTTCCCTTCCACCATCGCCTACATCCTTTAATCCCTTCATCCTATTAATTCATGTACCCATCTACCCATCCACCCACGGCCATTCAATCGATCCATCCTGCTCGTTGTGGAGCCACTTTCCTCGTCACGCTGCCGTCTCCTTTTTGAGTCACGTTTTCTCTCTTTTTGTTTTGTTTTGTTTTGTATTTACGAGGAAAGTCCAGTGAACTGTATGTTGGTTTATTTGGAGCAACACCCTGCTTCATATTCATCCGGCTCCACACAGTCACACCTGGGAGCTGCCCAGTATCACCACAGCTGTCTGCTGCTGGCTCCAATGGAGCAGTTGAGGATTAAGAGCCATGCGGAAGGGCACCTTGAGTCCAGTGATTGTTGACAGAGGGATAAGCTGTAGTCATTCACTTTCTCTGCCTGCCTCTCTGGCCCTGGGACTTAAACAAACAAACTTCCTATAATAAACCCAGTCATATTTTTTGGCATCACGTCCCTTCTAGATTCTTTTATAAAGGGACACCTGCGGAGGCTCCTGTGCCCTCATGTCTCCCTCAGCCCCTCCCAGATGGTCCCGTGGAGGCTGGTTTGTTTACCCACATGGACTTGACTGGCACATCCCTGCAATGAGTCTGCAGTATCGCGTGATGCACTTCTGGTTAGGTTTCATTTATCTAGCTCCTCTCTGGGGAGAGGCGAGGCAGATGTGATGTTTTTGGCGCCAGATGTGAAGTGGCGCATGTTTCCCCAGCAGTGTGGAGCCTCTGCAGTGTCTGGCTGGCTGTCAGCCTGGCTTTGCTTCAGGAAGCATGGAGGAGGCTTGTGTGTACTGCGTGTGTGCGTTTGTGAGTGTGTGTGTGTGTGTGTGTGTGTGTCTAAAGTTGATTCTATGATGTGTATCTGCTGCGTGTACACCCCTGTCTGAGGTTTGTGCGGCACCGTCTGAGACACTTGTGACACTTATCACCGATTTGACATTCACCCCGTCATCATCTGATATCAGTGGATTCTCAAATGTCAAAACACACACACACACACACACACGCACACGCATGCGCAGACACACGTGTGCCTCCCTCGCTTCCCGTGTGACCTGCAGAGGAGTGTCTGCAGGTCAGGTCAGTGCTGGAGGAAACCGTCTTTGACGTGGGCTGGGATCGACCGCTGAATAAATCCGATGGGTTTTAATGAGGGACAAGGTTGTGTGTTCCACCTGAGCTCACGCGTCGATACCAATCCCAGCCCCGAGTGTTGAAACGCTGCTGGTACATTATGTTGCTATAGAAAATAGAAAATAATACCTGCATACTATGTTTTCTATTAAAGGACTGTTTTCTAATTGCAGCCAGATTCGAAGCTCTGCAGGTGTAAGGTTGAACACTGCTGAAGCAAAAACAGGTTCCTGAATTACGAGTTACAATGAGGCATCTAAAGCTGCAAAATGCTGCAGTTTTCAAACGCTTCAGAAATTGATTCATTAATTGTTAATCTGAAACTATTTCGATAATCAATTAATCATTTGAATAATTCTTTTATGGAAAAAACACCCACTTTTCTCTGATTCCAGCTTCTCCAAAGTGAGGATTTGCTCCATATAAAGAGATTTTTGGACAGTTGGTCGGACGAAACAAGCCGTTTGAAGACTTCATCCTCTATTTTCTAATTTATCGACTAATCTGTTAATTATTTTGTGATTGATCGGTTGTTTATGATCCATAAAGAGTCTAAAAACTGTTGAAAAATAGTCAGAACTCCCTATTGCAAGACCCAGATCTCAATGTGAGTGATGGCTTCATCATTTTACTTATTTTTTCTGCTCAACTGACCAAAATCCAAATAAATTCAATCTACAATGGGATAAACTGAGTTGCTTTGGGTCTTCTCAGTCCAGTGCTTTCGATCCAAAGCACCTCTCACTGAGATTTGTTGTCCAAACAATAACGAATGAACAAAATCTGCCCTCGTTGTCGATTCATCTATATATAAATGCCATACCTGCTGGTGGTGCGGGTGAAGTACGGCCTGTCGTTGACCGAGGGGACGGACTCGTCCATGAGCGGGTACGACTTGATGAAGGTCAGCGTGTCGTCAGGGAAGGTGGTGGACGACTTGTAGGCGGCGGCTGAGCCCTCCCCGGCGCAGCAGCCCGGCCTGAACATGAAGACAGCCGCAGACAGAAAAATGCATCAGCGCTGAACCCAGTTTCCTGGGCACAGATGTAAGAGCACTGGCAGCTGTTTGTCTTTGGGGACGAGCAGGAGGGAAAAAAAACCAAAAACAAAAAAAAACATGTGTCTGGTAGGACTGGTTGTTTTTGTTGTTCAGAGATATGTCTGTGCAGAACAATAACAACAGCAGCTGCAAAAACTCCATTGTCAGAGGCAGAAAAAAAAAAAAAAAAAAAAAAACGTTCTTGGAAAGTGACAGTTTGCTATTTAAAGATGCGTCTCTTACCTTGGTTTCGGGACTTGCTCCTCTGGAACAGGTGTCCACGCCGACTCACTGTTCCTCTGCTCTTTGAATTTGCCGCTGAAGGCCTTCTCGATGTCGTCCATATAGAAGGCGCAGACTGCCGAGCCGGTGATGCTGTTGACGGGGCCAGAAATCACCATGACGTTACAAAAGGTTGGGAGGTCGGCACCTTTGTCAAAAGCGCGACACTAACTCCGACATCTTACTGATCGGCTGTCACATGTAAACAAAAACTTTATTTACTTTATCTATTTCATCTGCTGCTATGTTCCATGTCTTGCTAGTATTTGCTTTTACTTTCTTTGTTTGCTTTAAATGTTTTTATTCTTTCTAGAGCCAAGTTGAAAAATAAAAAAAGAGAACATATTAGTAATTATTATTGTTGTAAAGAAGCTATTAGTGAAGTGTTATTGTGTAACCACAACACTGTACAGATTACTGTAGCGATAACTACATGACACTGAAACGCTTCTTTTATTTGTGTTGTGCCAGTTTTTCTCTCTTAAACAACTTCACACCTCGTTGTAGAAACAAGACGCTTCCCTTTGGAAATTCAAATTGTTTTATTTTGGTTGTTGATGGATAAATGGATTAATTGACTGATCATGTCGGCTCTAGATTTTTCATCAAGACACAGTTACTGGAATTTCAACCAGGATCAATTTACCAACTCACAAAAGTTGACTCAGTATGAAGTTACTCAATAATCTATAGTTTTAATTCTGTGTCTGTCATTTGCTTTCTAATGAACTCTGCTTTTCTTTTTTCACAGCAAAGATGATGAAACGCAGATCAGAAAGAATACAGTCGGCTCGGAGCCTGGGTTGTCACGGTAACAGTCGAAAACAGGTGCACCATTACGCAAAGCTACTTTTTAACCAAGAGGTTATGACACCATCCGGAGAGCTGTCACTGAGTATTTCTGTAGTCATACATCTCCTGGCTCAACCGCAGCTTTACCTCGAAAACAACAGACACAAACAAACAGAGAACGTTACTGCGATCAGACAGTAACACTGATCCCTGTCTGACCCCTGCTGACCTGTTAGCCTGCGTGGTGAAGACGCCCAGCACCGCCGGCCGGTGGTTGATCTGCAGCACGTTGGTCAGCGACTGCAGGACGTCGAAGTAGAAGAAAGAGTCGCCGGGGACGGAGCAGTTCAGCCGCGCCTTGAGGAACGACGTCCAGTAACGTTCCAGCACCCTCGGGGAGCCGCCGTTGTCGTTCTTACAAACGCGAGCGACTCTGGAGAAAACCACCTGAGAGGACGGACGAGGGAAAAATCAAATCCGATTTATAAACCTTGTTGTTTACCACAAGCCAGAATGGGAAACTGAACAGCAGCTAAATAATCTTGTTGGAATGTGGTTTGCATCACAGTTGATGTTCGATTTCTGGCAAGAGTCTGGTCTGGGACGAGTCTCCCACCTTGCCAAGAGTGGTGTACTCCACTGCGATCTCGCTGAAGAAAAAGTACACGTAGTTCCCGTACTCAATAGCGTGGAGGAAATGAGGCTCTGTGGGAGACGAGAAGAAGAGATGAGTGACAAACACGCTGGCAGTGATGCCTTATTTCCAACATGACAGCGCGGTGAGAGCGGGCTGGGAGCGGAGCGGGTAAACACAGATGCTCAATTTGGAAAATGCGTCCTGAAGAAATGCAAGGGGGGGGGGGGGTGTTATAAAATGGCAAATCTGAATATTAGGATCGACAAATAAAGAGAAACATTCTTACCAACACAGACATCACATTTACTGTATTGACACAGCAGAAGTGGTGCTGGATTAGAGCTGATAAAAACACTCGGCTCCAGTCAGAAAAGCCGTCATTTATAAAGTTGGAGTTTTATAAAGTCTGAATATGACTCTGCGTATTGAACCTGGATCCTCTCTAAACCTTACGAATCCATTCTGATTTTAACATTTGTAAAACTCAAGTTGAAAATGACTTCAAAGATTTAGATCTCTAATCAACCTCTGATGGTTGGGAAGGAAAGGAAGATGGTGCTTATTACTTTTACACGTCTTATTTTTTTATTGACCTACTTTCTCTAGATTCTTCAGGATTTCTCCTGATTCTGATTCTGAGCTTGCGACAGCTGAAAGTGACGCAACCCGATCAGATTTTGGTTTTAATATTGAAGACACACAGTCTGCTTGCCTTCGTGGAGCACAGACACGGCCGTGCAGAAAGCAAAACTAATGTGAGGCAACGTAGTGTTACACACAAAGGAATAAAAACATGGAATGGTTTTAAAGAGCTTAAAGAAACATCTAACTGCACAGACCAGCACCTCTACAAATAGGACATTTTGCTGTTTAATATCTGAGTATTTAATCATTAATGAAGATTTTTTTAACCTCATTTTTATCAATTTACTCTATAACTATTATACTGGTCATTGTTGTTATTATCGTTATTAGTTTTATTGTTTGTTTCGTCTTGTTCCCTTCTGTCTTGGATTTTAATTACATTATTGTTTTGCATTATGACGTAACGTGAATCCTTGGAAGAGCAGTTGCTACCTTGGTAGTTGCTAATGGGGATCCAAGTAAATAAATAAACAATAACTAATAGACATTAGCCAAGTTACATTACTGGTTTTCACCAGGGAAAGTTGCTTACATGTATGAAAACTGAGATACAAAAGATTTAAATCTCTACACCATGTGGCTTTGTTGTTTCCACAGTCCTCTTGACTTTATTTGCATCTAACTGAACTTCAGTGAGAAAAAGCTCTGGGGATTTTTAGTTTAATAACTTCAACTGCTTTTTCACCGCACATCACACGTATTCCCACATAAAGGTATAGACAAAATTCTAAGTCAAGTTTCTTATACCTTTAATGTTGAAGTAATGGTAACAGATTTGATAAGAGGTTTGTTATCCCCAGAGCTTTGCAGACCTGGAATCAGTTCAAAACAAGAGCAGCCACCAGAACCCAACCCTTGTCATCGAGATGTCGACTCCTCACAGAAATCTCTCATGGCCGCACCTGTATGTTAATGTGTTAAAAACTGCACACTGACATGCTGGACGCTCACCTCGCAGCCATTTGGAGTCGTACTTGACTGTTCGTAGTACAGGGCTACTTTCTCCCAGACTTCTGTAAATGACTGCATCACTTGCCAAGAAGTCAGTCATAGTTGCAGAGTAGAAATCACCACCTGAGAGAAAAGAGAGAGAGAGAGGGGGGAAAAAAAGCAATTGAGATACATTGCCAGGGATCACAGTTTCCATGAATAACCCACTTCTCTTAAGTGTCTATTTTGGTCACAGGTGACTTTTACTGCCCTTTAAAGAGAGGCAGAGGAGAACAGATGTTGGAGAACGTGTCACTTTTAATAACACCCTATGTGAACTTTGCATAAATGTCAGTGGAAACCTGGCAGGATTGAGTGCAACTTTGGCTCTGCCTTCATTCTTCCGCTGAACTTGACCCTGACGTGTTCACAAAGTATCAGCTTCCTTCATTGCCATGATTAGCAAAGAAATCTAACCATGAATCAGAATCTGTCAAGGGGCAAATACAGATTATACGATGTGGTTATCTGTGCACAGATACTGAACTGTATTTACATCTCTGGCTTTTCGCTGATGTTGCCTTCCAGAGAGGTGTGCAATGATGTAGTGGTAGCCAACATGTAGTTCAGCCTATTATTAAATCTTTGTATTGAATGACTTGAATAAAGCATGTTTTACCGCATGTACATGAACACGGAGATCACAGCTAACCATGTAAACAAACCATGCCGCTGTGTTTTCTTATACCATTCCTGTTGTCCATTAGTTTCCATTCATTTCTGTGCAATAAGAAAATCAATACAGAATCTTGAAACTTGTCTGAGTGATGTCATCCATCACAAGTCGTCCATGAACATCAAGTCTGCGTTAACATTTGTCAAAGCTACATTATCATTATGAGGTGATGTCAGGCCTTTAAAATCAATGCGTCTTTACTATATAAGAGTAACGGAACTGACAGAAACTGATGCAGAATTGATGTTCACTGAAGTTTCAAGAGTCGGCTGATAGATTGATTGATTGATTGATTGATGACATGAAAATTTGAGTTTAATTGAAAAAACAAAACAACAGTGGGGGAAACAGTGAGAAGATTTCAAAAGATCCTTCACTCATAAACATATTTGATCCACACTTGATTCAGCGGCTGCGCTTGTGAAGCTGTATTTTCATGTTTTTACATTTCTCTCTGTTCATCATTAAAATCCATTCAATCACACAAGACTGCAGCTTGTGAACTGATGCATCATCTGGAGAGCTTCTTCAGGCAGATTAGCCTTATTAAAATCATCAAAAGCATTCAGTGTTTAACCACTGATGAACTAATAATTCACTAAACACCAATTTAATAATAATAAAACTGGGCAAGTGACCTTCATCCACTACGCACCAAAACTGTGCAACACCCTACCAAGAAATATTAGAGGAGCAGGTTCAGTGGACAACTGAAAACATACCTGTTCAATTTATTTATTTTATCATTATTATTACTTTATTTTAGTCCTTTTTTTCAATGATTTCCCCGTCTTAATTCCACTTAAGCACTTTGAGCTGCAGCCTGTGTATGAAAAGTGCAACACAAATAAAGTTTATTATTATTTTACTTTCAGCATGAGCCAGATCGGCAGCTATGGGAGCTGAACCTGTGACCTGTCACTTACAGGGCAGCGTTTACTCACCTGCGAACAGGCCGACGTTGGACTGGCGGGACTCAAAGGGACAGCGAGCCTGTCCCACAACCTCCTCTCCTTCCTGCTCCAGTGTGGACATCTAGGTCAGAGAGGACACAGTGGAGAAAGAGAAGCACTTCATAAGGCCATATACAGAACTGTGAAGCTAAGCCAATAAAAAAAAAAGAGGGATATAAAAGACAGAGTGACAATTGTAAACATGAAAACAACGTTACTGTTTACACTTGTAAACCCACGAGGTCGCCACTGCACCGACTGCAGAATCAATGACATTTAAACACAAGAAGTCTTTAATGCAGCGAGAATCTTGGGTCTGAAAGCAAAGGATGTGTAGCAAATCAATCCGTGATAATGAAAGGCACCACATGCATCATAAAGATTAGTTTCATTTGATGCATTCTATGTGGGTCAGGTCCATAAAGGATGTGTGTGAAGTTTGAAGTCCTGCTGTCATGAGCAGAGAGGACAGTTTATCTCTCACACGCAGATATCTAGTTGTTATTTTCCAACCTGCTGTTAACAAGGTTGTAAACCTCAGATATGACAATAAGCAAAACCCAGTTGTGTGTGTGCGTTTGTGTTTGTGTTTGTGTGTGTGTGTGTGTGTGTGTGTGTGTCTGATGGCTGGATGCATGCAGAGCGGATTTGCCGCCCTCTGTTGCAACAAGGTGACTGACATACACACACAATGTTCACAGTCCATTAACACATGGCGTGGTTTATGTGATGCCGTGTCGCCTCCTCTGACACGAGCAGAGTGTGTAATAGCGTGTTACCTTCATGGTATTTTATTCAATAGATTATTAATGGATGCATCACGTTTTAAATTCTGTCAATCGTCTGCCACAGGAGTCTGTTTTTGAAAATGTCAGCATGGATGAGGTGTAGACGACGAGTGTGTGGAGGGTTAACGGCTGCAGTGTGCACATGTGAAAACACGATCATCCCGTGGAGGAAAAAAGAAGAGATCTGAAATTTTACAACAGAGCTTTGTCACGTTAACTCTGCATAAATGCCCCGAGGGATCTGCACGACAAAAAAAAAAGAAAGAAAAACATTTCAGATTCTGCAAGAGGTGTGTGTTTACACCCTGAACCTGATGCAATCCAACACAACAGCTCTGCCCTAAATATCACTTCTGTGAAGTGTTCAGTTATTGTTTAGACTGAGTCTCTACTTTGCGTTGCTGTTGTAATGAATTGCATTAAGTGCCCCTTTTATTGTATCCACCTAATGCTTGGACAAAGATCTGGTGGAAAAGTGCTTTTCACAAAAAACATGGATTAAAATGAGAAAAGTGGCAAAAGGCTAAGTGTTTTAATGTGTTTTTCCGTTTTGTTTTTACCACAGGAAACACACACAGGGAGGAGAAAGAAAGAAACATGGCCAAAAAAACATGACCGAGGACACGTAAATCAGGGAGTTTATTTTTAGAAGCTGTTGCTCCACAAAATATAAACATCTATTTGGAGTATTTTTGTCACAGTAGTTGCTCTTAAAGGTACCGTATTTTTCACAGTGTTGATCCATATGAA
This sequence comes from Seriola aureovittata, assembly GCF_021018895.1. Lineage (NCBI taxonomy): Eukaryota > Metazoa > Chordata > Actinopteri > Carangiformes > Carangidae > Seriola > Seriola aureovittata. The sequence continues at coordinate 3,272,170 of NC_079370.1, forward strand.
GATATATTTGTGCTCTAGTAACAACAGGTCAGTAAGCAAATCAGAAGAGAAGAGGATCTGAGCCTCTCTTCTGATTGGATCACTGATCAAATAAAAATATGGCAGATTTCAGGTCATCACTCATGGAAACCAAATCCTGCAAGGTTGGATGGTAGGTCTAGGTGGGCGGGGCTTGGGGCAAGGCTGAGAGGGTTCACTGCTTTGTTGTGACATCACAAAGGTACAGAAGTCCAGACAGGTCGTTTTAAGGCTCAGTTTCTGAATACAGGCTGTGTGCATTAATCTGTGGACTGAGGCTTTGATACTTTCACTGTATTAATATAGAAACTAGACCTGATCTATAATCACACAAGACACGGAAATCCCACTTTGTACAATATGGGACGTTTAATATTTTATGTCTGGCACTTTCCCTTGACAAATGCAGACAAAATGGATTTTCAGCACTGACAGGGTTCACGAGGGGCTAATTGTATTCTGCAATTAATCAGAGAACTTATTTATTAAACAAGGATTTCTCCAAAATAAACTCCAGCAATGTGACCTTGAGCCCGGAAAGTCCTCAAGTCACGAGATGTTGATTTAAGAGGCAAATGAGGAAAGAAAATAAAAGCATAAAAATGGAAATAAACATGGTAAAGAGTCTCTAATCAGAATCACTAATAAGTAATCAGAAGATTTGTGCTCTTCAAATAAAATAAAATTCCGTTTTAAATCTGATTAGAAATTAACAGTATTGACCAGACGCCTCGTCTTTTGATTTGAAGTGAAACAAACAAACAAAAGAAACAACTAATAAGTCAGGGAGAAGTGAGGATTCAACAGAGCTGTGCAGTGGCTGCGGGATCATTACCCCAGTGGACAGATGAAGACAGATGGATTTGACGCTTCAAGGTTTTGTTGTATTGCAGACGCATGTTGAAGACAGCCTCTCTTGTTGTCTGCAGACCGGCTGTCTCAGCAGTCTGGTCAGTGAAGCTGCATGTTCATGGCTGAGCATCCATTCATGTCTTTTGACCAACACACACTCAAAACACACAGACGCCATTCACTCGATCTCCCCGTTTGAGTCCCAGAGACACTTTCCTTGATATGATTTACACTTCCTCCCTCTCTCCCCAGCTGTCTGGATAGTCATCTCTTGTACTTTCTTTTTTTCCAGACTAGGGGGAAAAAGACGAGGGGGTGGAGGGGGCAGGGGTGGGGGGTGGTTCACAGCTGGGTGGGGGTTGCAGACAGAAAGAATGTGTGGATGTGTTTTGGTTTAACTGTAAATCAGCCGCTCTTCACCAGAGGGAGTCTGCGGCGGGGAGACGATGACGTTTGGATGTAGGTCGGTATGCAGTTCTTTAAATATTTGAGATCGACTTCAGTCCTGTGTATTAATCTGCGGACGCGCTGCAGCTGAGCAGCGAGACTGTGCAGGTCCTGTGTGACACCCGAGACACCGTCCTGCACAGTATTTAGATACAATCAGCCGGCAGTCGAGCTGCATTTGATTCAGACTAGACTGCAATAAGTCAATATGTGTGATATGTGATCACATTGACTTTTGGTTGAAGTGACTATTTACTAAACAAAGGATAAATAGAGTCGTAACAGTGAGTTGGGATGGTCGTGCTTTTGTTATCGCCTCTGCAAGAAACTACAAGAGGAACGGGTTGAACAGCGTCTTTGTCCTCTGAAGGCTAACTTGCTTCTTACCTGCAGTTGTAACCTAGTTTTACATCAAAGGCTGGGAGTTTGCACATCATTAGCTAAATACATATATAATGGGAGAGCATCCACTGTGTGAAAGTTGGTGTAACACCGGCCCTGAGGTCCCACAGAGTTGAGGGTCATGTTCGTGGCTCTGGTTTTGAATTTAATCATTCATTTTGCAAACATTTACAGCACTGGGAATATTGATTTCAGCCCTTCTCCTATTGTGGAAAGAAAAATTAAAACATATTTTCCAACTTGCTTTTACCAAGGATTTTTTTTCTCACAAACAGCATTTAAAGTTATATAAGTTATATTTTTCTGTCTCTATCTTATATACATTTCATTCCCTCGATTGTATAAATAATTGCGTTATTATTATGATTAATATTACTGCAGGAGCAGTGAAACTACACACTAAACTTTTCATTAGCTCAGACGAAAAGTTTGCAGATCTAAAACTAAACTCAGACTCAGACTCAGAATTTGTCCCCGTTACTGAAAACCAACAACACAGAACTGCATACCATCTGTGCTATGGTTCTTTTATCAAATCTCTGCTGTCCACAGAGGGAACAAACAACTTTCTCTCACTGTGTAAACCTCCAAGTGATTTCTGATTCTGCTGGGCACTAAATTGGAAACCACAGAAGAACCCCGGGGTTTTCACCCACGCTGACCCCATGATATGGACCGCTGGGTGAGTTCACAGGTCAGCACTGGATAAATATAAAGACTCATTGAAATGTAAAGTCTTGAGTTACTCAGCTCCCCTTTGGATTTGTGCCTCCCCCAGCACTGTTAGATTTACAGTCTGTGCTGTACTCCCTCGTCCTGTAACGGCCTGCTGCTGCACTCTTCAGACTGTGGGAGCTTTACCTTTGCGTTGTCCTCAAACAAATGGTATCTGTGCCTTTCTCTGCAGCATAATGTTCTGACTCTCTGTGATGTTGTTTAGCAGTACAGCAGAGGGGATAATCATGGCGTGGATTTATCCCCCCTCCCCCCTCCCTCCCGTCTCATCACTTTCCTCCTCTAATTCTTCCTCTCCTCCCTCGGCTTTGTGTTCAGAAGTGTGAAAGAAGCTGCTGTATTATCACCATCATCACTATATTTTGTTTTCTGTCAACAGATTGCCTTATATCTTGTTGAGCCAACATATTATTCCACCAGCATTAAGTGTCTGAAGTCACCTAACCACGTAGAACACATATGGCAGCGTTCACAGAGAACAGTATGTCCTCGCTACAGATCTGCTGCTGCTGCTGCTGTCTGCTACAATTACAACAGAGACGCTCTGCGTCTTTTACATTTGGCATATGTTTCTGTCCCTTTTTATGTATGGAATCATTTTCCAGTTATTGTCACATGTGCGCCTGCACTTTGAGCTCCCGGCTGTTTGTTGCAGCATCACTGAAAACACAAACCAGACTTCTTTAAGAGCTGACAAATGCTGCTTTCAACCTGCTAGACGACCCGTCTTTTGTAGCCGTGTTTGTGGGTGTTGTTTGAAAGTAAATGTCCTTTTGTAAGAGACGTTCATATTATTTTATCTTTTGTATGAGCTCTGCAGTATTGAAAGTACTGGGAGATGGGCAGAAGGAAGCGTTTTATATGTAGTTTTATATTGTCATGCTTATGAGTTTCTGATTTTAATTTGTCCTAATTCAACTTATATATAAGAATCAGAATCAGAGTTATGATTATGGCTTATTGCCAGGATTTAGCTTTGGTGCGTCAGAATAAACATGGTGAGCAAAGATAAAACAAGCAAGTACTGCTGGTCAGATACTTTAAATAAAAATAGAAAAATTTAACAACAAAATCAAATGTTTACAATAAATAAGTTGGACAAATATTACAGTAAACACATTACGAATATCTACAATATTTTATCTATTTTACTTGAATATTTCTTAATTTATATTCATAATAATGTATTGTTATTGTGATGATTATAAGTGGTTCATAATGTGATATATATATATATATATATATATATATATATATATATATATATATTTTACTGTTTAAAATTTCCTATTACATTATCATATTTGCATTACAGTCAGTTTATTGTTCCACTGTTCATTATAACTCTTAATTAACCAACTTTTAGGGCATCATCAACATGTTTGTGTGTGTGATATTTATGTATTGAAACACCCCCCCCCCCCCCCCCCCGCCACAACACACAAATATGTTTAATATTGACCTCAAATTCCAGTTTCTCTCCCGCCCTGTGTGTGTAAAACTGAGGTATAAATCCTCTGCGTTTATGACATGATGTCCCCAGTAACGCCACTTTCACATAAAGCTGGCGTGGAATGAACGTGATGTGAATTTGCAGTTTACAGTTTGTTGTTTCCATTAGCATCTGAAATAACGGAGTGCGATGGAAACAGCACACAAGGACGCGGTCAAACATATCTCACAACAGCTGTAATATCATCTCTTATCTGTAATTGAGGCCAGGAGGCAGCGTATCTCACCTTATAGTTACGGCAGGTGGGGTTGAAGGCGTTGGTGCCGCAGGCGAAAAGCGTCTCGTCGTTGCGTGGCACCAGGACTTTGATGTAGTTGTAACATTCGTCCTGTTGGGAGGAAAACAGCTTGATGTTATTGTACATCAGGGAGCAGGTCCACGTGGGCTCCTGGCACGCCAACGACACAATCAAAGCAAGACTTCTCTCTCTCTCACACACACACACACACACACACTTTTCCCTCTGTTTTACAGTCATTATCGTAATCCCCAGGCTGATCCTTGTGGTTTCACTGCAGCTCTGGGGAGGAAAATGTTATGCCAAAAGACCTCTGAGTGCGTTGTCCCCTGATGGTTGTGGCACTGATTCTGATCAGCTATGTGCACACCTTCGCTTATTACAAAACTTTGCTGAGAAGGAAACAAAGACAGAGGCGAAGAAGGAGAGTGGAAGGAGTGAGAAACACAACCAAGTGCAAAAAAACAGAGATAGAGATAGAGAGAGAGGGGAAGATAATACTCACGCTGTTTTTCCCTCTCACAGTGCACTTCTCCACATCCTTCGTCTTCCAAGTCAGTTTCTGAAAAAACGAACACACAGCCAAGTGTCAGCTCAAAGACAAGCTGTTTCTCACCATCCCAGCTTTTGTTTCTCCCGATCGCTCAAGTGCCGTTATAAGACAGCTGTGATGAAAATCTCATTAACTTCAATAAACTGTCGTGGAGAAAAACAAACAAACGGAGGAGAATCAGGGATGCCTGCGGCGGCCTGTGCGGCTCATCGGTGGGCGGCTAAACATTGTGGTTCCTCAGTGATAACAAAAAAAACATAACGTCCGGGTCTGTGCGAACACGCATGTGGGAATCAAAAATGGCCGCAGAGAATGTCTGTATGAGGAGGAGTCAATTAACCCCAATTAAGGCACCGGTCACAAAAGCCCCGCCCTCAGCCTGCACACACACCAACGCACACACTTCCTGTGTAAGTGCTAGATGTCCAGTGGCGGAAAAAGATCCATCGACTCGTTAACAAGCGCTGCCAGCTGAAGGTGGAACGCGTTCCCGTTCCTCCGTCTGGACAACTCGCTGAACCCTGAGTTTTCTCAGCGCTCCTCCACACCACCGAGAATGCTGGGAAGTTGCGTACGTTCCCGTTTCGGCTCCGAGTCGTTCAAAGGATCCTCCTCAGAGTGTGTGAGGAGACAGGAGCTTGATGTCTCACTCAGCGACACGTAAACACGTGGGGATTATGGAACAGCCTTTACGAGAACAAGAAGTCGTATGTGGTCTTTGACATTTCGCCTGGAGTCTGAGCTCGAGGAAACTCTGATACCTCTGGTATTTCACACTTGTTAGGTTTTAATGTCACACCTGACTTGAAGAGGTCTCGGTTTCAGCCACTTCTGTATGATGACAAACTTTCTTCAGATGGTCCACATTCGTTCTTTGCAAGCACAATAATCATGATGAATATAAGGTAGCTAATTATCCACAAACCATCATGCATATGCACATTTTTAATTACTGTCTAGACGCGGAGTCTATATTTGTGTCAACACTTGATGTAAACAAGATGTGGGCACATTTTCAATATGAATACAATAAGTCGTTTAATAATGCAGTGCTCGCTCTCTGTATGAAATACCTTTAAATCTTGTTTATTTTACAGGTTGTCCTTGCAAGTTGAAGAGAAAACTGAAATTCATCTCCAAAACAAATACATAAATAAATAAAAATCATGCATGAAGGATGAATCTAAGTCCTAAGCCTTAGATGCTGGAGAGACATGTCCTTTTTTTTCCTTTTTTTTTTTACTGATGATGTCTTTAATTCAGATCAAGACGTTCTCAGCTGCAGCCACTCTGTGGTATAATACATTTTGAAGCCTGATTGGAGCTGAGGGTCACTCCACTCCGACCACAAATCCCTGAAAAAAAAAAAAAAAGACAATTTGTACCACGAGCTGCTTGTTCTCGTGTTCTCAAGGCATCTCCGTTCCCCTTTCATCAGATAGCTTTTCATTCCCACCGTCAAGTGAGAAACTACTTAGAACTTGTGAATTCAATCTGACTCGCTTGCAGGCAGGAAAACTGGCAGCATTTTTGATGAGGAAGAGACGTGCATCTTAATTGAGGAGGACTTCTTTCAAACTAAACCAACATTGTTTCTTTTCCACTGCAAACAGCACAGTGTGATGTATGCATTTAAAAATAAGGCTGATGTTATTCTGTATTTCTCTTATTATCAACAAATCTTTTGTGAAAGACCAAAACCAACAACACATTAGTCATTCTCTCAATATTTTCTGACTTGCCTACAGTTTCAGCCCCAAGCCCGCTGGCTCCTTCTGCAGACATACAGTACCTCTTTTTTTTAGTATGTAAAACATATTTTTAAAAAGAAATCCACTGTATTTTTAGTGGATGTTATTAAAACAGGAGTAAAAAGCGCTTTAGTTGGGGATTTCTTCTTGTGATACACATGAAGGATCATGTGTGTTGGTCTGACAGAAAACAAGACTTGGTACCGCTCTGGCTTCCTGGCTATACTGGAGCTGCAGGTGAGTGGAGTTGCACTTCCAGTTCACTGAGCCCTGCCTCCATTACAACAAATAAACTGCATTTATTACATGTTCCCCTTATAACTAAAGGAGGCAGAGGAATTACTCAACATAAGACACACTGAGCAGAGAGAGCAGGAGAGAGGGAGGGAGGGAGGGAGGGAGAGAGAGAAGCCATTGCTAACTGCTAAGCTAAAGAAACTAGCAGAAAAACCACAAAAACACCAGCAAAAGCAGAAATGAGACAATACTCTTATTAAACACTGTTGTAAACTGCCTGTAAACTGTTCAGCTGACCAATGGTGGAACTATGATCACTCAGTCAGTCAGTCATACCAACGCTGGTGCGGTCCAGCCAGAGACTACAGTGGCTGTGGTAATAATCATGGTAATAAAGGAACACGTCGCCCAGCGCAACAGTGGTGACACTTGTTAGCGTGATCGATTTCTCGTTGGTTTTTGGTCTTTTCATGGGATTTGTAGAAAGTGAGAGAAATTAAGAAGGGGAGACTACCTCGGCATTTCATGTTGCTGCACATCTTCAGGGTGTTTGATCGTCATATTTAAAATATTCCATAGCGATATACTCAGTCAGAACGATGACGAGTAACTTATCAATCCCTCTCCGATCAGCATATGACATCTCTGATTTTAAAGGCAGCACTCTTCCCTCCATCCCTCGCACGGAAACACCTCCGGAGCGACTTTGTGAAGATCTGACAGGATTCAGCAGGAGTCAGCATTATGGTAATAGGTCCTGCCTTGCCCATGCTCGATTTGGTTTACTAATAATTACTTATGGCCACCCAGGCCCGCGGAGATCAGTGAGGGGGAGAATGTGAATGAGGAGCCCCATGTGAAAAATGAAGAGCGGCCCTAAAAATGAGCCCGGGGGGAAGGAATGGATCGGTGATGAAGAGAACGCACCATTTTCTGGTGGTATGAGTCAGTCACGCGCTAATGATCCAGCTCAGATGGATAACAGCAATAGGGGAGGGAGGATGCGATGGTAGAATATGGGTCGGGTCTTCAATAATTTTCCACTCACTTCCTGCTGCCACTCTGGAGGCGGAGGAGGCTCGGTTGAATGATTAAAAAAATGCATCATATATAAACTTTCAATATCTAAGTTACCATAACTGAAAAAAGATGGACTTAACATTGCAATGCTCAGATGTTCCCAATCCTTTGTGCCACTCTCAACACCCAAATCAATAGTTTAGATCCCGTCGATATGGAGAGGTAGCCTTATCAGAATGAATGTACGCATCTGGCACTAATCTAAATACAAGCAAACAAAAGTCTGGGCTTCGGAGAGCTTTTATTTAAGTGCAATCATGTTTGACAAATGAGATTCAGATAGGAGGGAGCACGGCACTTGAAAAGCCACAAGAGCACCGCTCCACTTGTATTGGATATATGTCTGAGGAGAGATTGCTTAATACTTGAATGAAAAGGCAGGGAAAGGGTGGAAAGGAAAATAATGAGATACAAACATTACAAGAGATTTTTCTTTTCTTTAAAAACACAGTGGTTCAGAAAAATAAGGGCAGAATTGCCTTCTGAAGCCTAAACAGCACTTCCTCGCATTAAACCCTTCTTTAAAGCAGGTACGGGTCTATTTGTGCCGGTGACACATCATCCAGAACATCACTGTTGACAAGCAGAACCAGCACGTTCAGCTACGTGATAGATTTTATTGTTTTATTGTATATTTAATGACTGCAGAATCCTATTTTATCCCATTAATCGTAGAAAAATGTCAAGCGAGGCTGGCTCTGCTGTTAGCTCGCAGATTATTGGTATCGACTCCGAAGGATCAAGAGGTATCAAACACTCGCTAAATGTCAGATCCTCAGAACAAGACTCCATCTTGGATGTGAGTTTTTGCACTGAGGAAAATCAACAGACTATGTTTCAGATCAGAAAGTAAATGCCACGTACAAGCTCCACATTGAAGAATGTGTTCGGTAAATAAATGCATATCGACTCAAATGCATGTGTCATGAAAGGTTAAAGACTGTCTGTCGGATCCAACTGTGCCTTTGAACGGCACACCGGAGGATTTTCAGGTGTTATCGTAGACAGATTTCCTACCTGCCGTGGGATTATCTGCTCAGATGAAACGGCGAGATTGACGGCAAACACATGGTCCCTGCAAGAGATGGAGTCAAGACACCATTAGTGAAGCATGTCAGCCTTCATGCTTTCTGAATGCAAAGCTCCATAAGCCTCTGATCCAACCATTTCACCAAAACAAAAAAATAAAAAATAAAAAAAACAACAACCTTCTGCTTTGCTCAATAAGACTGATCGAAGCTGTTCAACAACAGGAGGTTGAAGGTGGATTAACAGCCAGTTCATTGGCTTTTCAATTTCAGACCCTCACACAAGTTTTCCCAACACCAAAAGTTTTTCTAACTATCGACACAATCCATATGAATCTCTCTGTGAAGAGAGACATGCGCTTTCTTGAATGCAGCTGTGGAAAATATTAAGTCTGTTTAGGTACATTAAGAATCTCCATACGCTTTTGGACGAGGCTCTTGGCCCCGAGAGTGACTGCAGTGTAAGAAGGAGCCAAACACTGAAGAGGAATTTATTCTGCACAACGAAAACAGGCAAGAGAAGGCGCAACCTCGTACTTTCTAGATAGTTAACCTACAACATCTTGATGGGGGGGAGGGGGAGCGACGTACGTTTAAGGCTGAGAGATGCACTGGAAAAAACTTGGGAGGCGCTGCAAGCATGAAAGCAGTTTGGTGCGGAGATGCTGCCTGAGAACTCTTACACAGTCATAAAAGCTGAAGTTCGGGTGCGTTCAAGTTCTGAGCAGAACAGAGGATTTTTTTTTTCTGAAAGGCAGAATTTATTGTTGAGCCCTCTGGAAGTTGTAGAGTTATAAATGACTCTCTGCCTTTAAGGCCCTTCACTCATACGAATGTTTCAAACTCAACTAACTTTATGCTTCATCGACTCCACTCGTTAAATAAAGGTGAAACAAACGACTAAATGCATCGTTTTATGTAATCAACTGGATACTTCTGGCTCCTGATCATGTTACATAAGAACACCATGGATAAAGGTTTGGGCTTTAGTAACTTGTGATCATAATTTTTTCCACTAAGAATTAATTGAAACTAATAAAAAAAATAATAATAATACTGTGAAATGAATCTGTGACTGCAGCCTTCATGCAACCACGTATATGTATTCACATGATTAGATTTGAAGACGGAGTTTGACAATGTACGGAAACGTGTAAAAAGTGCATACAACTATTACTACAAAAGGAAGAACTATGCAAATGTTCATTCTATTGACAGAAGACAGTAGGTTGCAAAGTATTTTCCTGCTTCTTAACTTATCCAACATTTTTCTAACGGGATATTAGAGAAAAAGGGTGAAATGACTCATCCTCACTAAACACAATAAGAAGAGCTACATCAGATGCTTTGTAATGTTAAAGCAGCAGGTGAGTGGTGACGACTGACCGAGCAGCGATGTAGAGCATGTGGTTGATCCTCAGCATCCTCTGGAAATCCAGGCCCAGGCGGACGGTGTCATTGTCCGACAGGAGTCCCTGGAAGCTGGGGTAGAGGTAGGAGGCTGTGTGGGGAAAAGAGATGAAGAGAAAAAGAAAAAACGCTCTTAATACCGGCGGATAAAAAAATGGGACTGAGAAAAATGAGACTGATGCATTATGCCCCTTTGAGGTCTTATTATAAAACATCTTTTTCAAAACTGCAAAAGAAAAGTCAGAGTTCAAAAACTGGAATTAATTCACAGAGAAATAAGACAAATATGAGAAGACTGTTCACCACGCAGGTCAGCTTCCCAAAACATGTCAGTCAGTCTCACTTGTCTGTGTCAGCGCTTTTACAAACAACTCTTTGTTAGCTTCACATTTGTAAAGAGGCTGTAGGACAACAGCAGCTAAACATGTATCCACTACAAATCAGCAGCTTAGAAAAACATTACACCTTTGCAGTTCAAGAAACATGAACCGAAGGTTACAAGTCGGCCTGTTGTGCTAAAAACCCAGAGCATACACCGTATGCTAATGTGTGTGTGTGTGTGTGTGTGTGTGTGTGTGTGTGTGTGTGTGTGGGGGGGGGGGGGGCATTGCATCCAAAGTTGCAAATTACGCAGCGGTGTCATAGAAGTCAGTCTGATTTAAATAAATGGCTCCTGTTAAGCATTTCTTAACAGACATGTCTGGGGACTGAGCCAAGTGAGGACAAGGAAACAAATCAAGAGCATCTCAATGGAAAGTGGGTCTGTCTGGTCTGCCCACATTTTAAATAGCAATCGTTTGTCTGCGGGGTCACAAAGAGTTCAACTTAGTGATGTCATGAATACAATTTAAATGTTTTCACTTTGCTAAACTGCCCCTCCCAAAAAAAACCCTCCATTACAAATGATACCACATGGTTAAAAGCAGTGGTTCTCAAAGGAACCCACAGGGTTTCTATAGGGGGTTCCTGGGGGTATTTTCACTATAATTTCAGCTGAGGGTCCCTGGTCTAATTTATGTCAGTTTAAAGGTCCTTGATGTGAAAAATGTTTTTGGTTAAAAAGACAAAAATACAAACTTCCGGTTACCACAGGCAGTTTAATCGTATGGCTCAATGGAAATGAGGTGCGTCTCTGCGTAATACAATGAAAATTAAAAATTGTGAGAGAAGATGAACTGAGGGAAGTGGTGCAGAGAAAGAGAGAGAGAGAGAGAGAGAGAGAGAGAGAGAGAGCTATAATATCAGCTCAGTGTTGTACTAAGGCCGATTTTCATTTTCCTTCTGCATTTTCATTTCACTCTGCTTTCCCGTACTCAAGCGGCAGCCTCGCTCACTAGAGGAGGTGTTAATATAAACAGTGGGAGATGCTGCCCGCTACTTTAAATAACAGAATGACAGTCAGACAGTGGATGGATATACCTTGTGAATGCTGGATAAAAAAAGTTAAAAAAAAAAAGGATGCTGGAGGCAGAAATAAAATTAGCCAGCTCAATACTGACACCAGGCAGTCTTCCACATCACAGAGACTTCCCCTGCTGTTTCCTTTTTTCTTTTTTTTTTTAACGAGGCAAAGATTCAGCTCAAGGCCACGGCGCTCTCTCGATCTGTAAAGTACTGTATTAAGTGCCCTCCAGCCTCCCATCTGACCTGGGCTGCTGCTGAATTAGCAATCCCCGCTAGAGATACACCACAATCTGAAATTAGTCTCTCTGCAGGGAGCCGTACGTTCCCCTAACCGCTCGTCTCAAATCGACTGTTTAAAGATTTAAACGCCTAATGTCTGGCTGAGCACTGGACCTTGCTGTGCTGTCTGGTGAAGAGACTCCCAGTGGCTCTGCGGCCCACCCCACTACCCTTCCCCTGGCAAATGAGGATTTCTAATTACTCTTCAGCACTTTCACACCCTCTGAAGTTTTGGGAGCAGCCGGGGCGCCGACAATCCAGGAGCAGGCGAAGGCGCCCGGAGTTACGGAGGCACATGTACAGAAAGTCTGCCGGACAAAGACTGAATTAAAACCACAGTCCTAACATCCTCGGGCTGCATTCAGACCAGCACTGGCACCGTGTCAAAAACACTGCGCCTCCTCATTCATTTCAATGACAGCAGTGGAGTGGGTACAATGTGAATCCTCAATGAATGGAGCAGAAAAATGTTGTCTCGCCTGGCCTAACATTTTCCACAACACACTGCATTTCCAGCTGCAGCAATTAATCCTTTAGTCAATCGCCAGAAAATTAATCAGCGACTATTTTGATAATAAATTCATTGTTTAAGCATAAATCCCAAATATTTGATGGTTCCAGCTTCTTAATTGTTTGGATTAGCTGCTGCCCACTGAATATCTTTTGCTTTTGGACTGATGGTCACAGACTTGATGACATCACCTTGGTGGTCATTTTCTTTTGTAGACCAACGACAAGGGCTGAACAGCTGATGGAAATTTATCTGAAATTGCAATCTGGCCAAGTGCAATATCCAAATCGCAGGAGTTGCAATTTTTTATTGTTAAAGGTCAAATGTGTCGTAAGGGACCATAAGGGAGAGTGTTGTGGTGCTACAGAGACGCCACAACCTACAAATCATATTCTCCAGATAAAAAGGAAGACGCTTGTTTGGTACAAGCCTCAACAAAAAATAACATGATCATCAATCTTTTTTTTTTTTGGGTGAAAATGAAATGAAAATGAAAATAAAAAAACAATTCAACTGAAATTATGACTCATATCACAATCAATGATTTTTTTTTTTGCAAAGCGAGTAATCACTTCATCAAGAAAATAAACAAAGCAAATTAATCAATAATGAACACAAATTGTCTATGAATACTGATAATGAGCTTCGAATACAAAGTCATCCATCCACCCAGGATATTGGCACTTTGTTGGCCGTGATCCTCAACGGCCAAATTCTACCGTTCACCTTCCTAAATGACTGTGAAAACGTAACGAGCTGTACGACTGTGAACTGTCCCACGGTGCTACACCGTCTCATAAGCTGTGAAACCCGCGGATGTTTTACTTCCTGGATCGTTCTTCATATTGTCACCTGAACAGTGCAGCTGCTTCTGTGTTTGTGTAAAGGTAAGAGCAATGTAGTGATTTACATAAAAGTGTATTTATATTGTATATTATGACATGATTCCAAAAAGTGCAATTTGTAATTTTCAATCATTACAAAGTAAATGAGATGGACGGAAAACAAAACAAAAAGCAAAACAATAAAAAGAACAGAAGAACACAAAACATGAGCGGATGAATATTTAAAACTGCTAACACAGGTAAAGACTACAAAGCCTTAATTACATAACTGTAAAAATAACTACAGAAAAACTCTCTGATGCTAAATTCGTCAATCGTTCCCCTTGGATGTAAGCTTCAGACATTTAAAAACCTCTGTTCGCCTCTTAAGAAAGTTAATGTCCCAAATTGACCTGATCAGCTCTAATAAAAGAAAAATCCTTGTAAAGCATCCTGCCAAGAACAAGCGAGCGCTTTATAAATAACTATATGGCAATTCTGTCTATATTTTCACTTGCTTCTTTAAAGCCTAAATCGGTCCAGCTAACTCAGGATTCAGTGCGTCGTAAAGAAGACAAAATGCTGAGGTGAGTCGTCTGGAAGAAGTAACAAGTCGGGATGATTTCATAGACCTGAGCCTGACGAACTGCTGCGATTCATAAAGGAAGTCTCAGAGTTGTGAGGGACCTTGTGCCACGCTGTCACCTGCTGGAAGCAGAGGTGACAAATTGCTCTCATTACACCTGGGACGAAGCTCCACATATAGCACTATTAGCGCAGCTATTTCTGCTAATGGTTGCGTTGCTCTCTTCCAGATAGATCAATTACAGTGTGTGGGGCCACGGTCTCAGCCACCTCTTAAATCAATTATGGCCCATTACGCTTAGCAGCCAGGATCTCTTCTGTAGACCTCCCCAGTGATTGGGTGGCATTGATGAATCCCTAGAGCGGTCCGACGAAGCGGTGTCACAGACGTCCACGGTGCTACTCAGTCAAAATCTTATCTTACGAGCTGGTGCTTAACTTTGCTTCGCTACTGGCCGTTGCGGACTGGAACTGTATCGTGATTGTTTCGGTATCGTTTTACAAAATTGTTGAGTCCAAATTGATGACCTCAAGCAAAGTGTGATGAGAAGTTACTGATGTTTTTGTTTTACAGGAGTAAAAAAAAAAGTTATTTTAAACGTTATTTTGCTAATACTTTCCATTTTGTGGTGTATATGAGTATCTGAAGACGCAATTCAGGTGGTCTGGACCAAGAAAAGAAAATGACCTAATGATCAATCATTGCTCTTTTAGCTGTGGTCTGTGTCCTGCCTATACTGAATCATTACCAAAGGTGTAAACATAAGGCCACACAGACTGACTGCTAACTCCTTTGACAGTTTTGGTGACTGGGATCCTGAGAATGAAAATCAAATCCTGGTGACTGATCCGCTCCGGAGTTTGATCGACAGCTTCCATACCAACCTAAACGAACTAAACCAAATGGGAAAACCACCCAGAGTTTGTTTGTGCAGATTAGGTGGGAAAACACATAAAATATATTCTTATGAGGGCTGTGATATTAACTCCATCTGTAACACCCAGCATTGACTCAGAGATTGTTTTCTTTGGTTCAAACTAATATGACATGATTTGTTTTAGTTTAGGTGTAACTAAAAGTAATTCAGTTTGCTTGTAGTTTTATGTAAAAAATCATTCAAAAACATTTTCAAAAAAGCTTAATTTCCCAGAACAGTTTGGACTCCTAACAACTGCACCTCAGCTCTGACTGAGACTTGTGTTTTTCTTTTGTTGTTGCAATTGCTTCTTGTGCTGACATGGCCCTTTTCACACTAAGTCAACAAAATAAAAACTAAAGGAATAGAATATTCCAGCAGCCCAATAAATCTCTGCAAATTTGCTTGTTGCAAACATGGCCTTTAAAACATCCACCTCTCTAAACCGTGTTCCCCCGGTGATGATAATATAACACCTCAGAGGCGTTTACTTTACTTTTACATCTACACGCACAACAGGGGTCACAGCGTGGCAACACGGGAGATATGGAACTTACATTCTCTGCCCACGATGCTGATTGGTTCCAGGTCTTGAGGGAACGGCGTGGCTCCTGAGGACAGCTGAGGTAAGAAGGCGGCTAAGGTGAGAGCCAAGATGGCTGGCAGGACGGGTCGAGGCGAGCCGGGCGTCAGCCTCATTTTGGCAGAAGATGAGACCTCACTAGAAACACATGGCCCACAGCAGATTCACCTCCCACCTGCAATGAGATATAAGATTATGAGGGTTAGGCTGGTTAGCATATGTTAGCCACCTCAGTGTTGTAATAAGCACACAGCAAATAGAATTATGTCCTTCTGTCAATGCAGCGATGTGAACGAGTGTCCGCTGAACCACCGAGATGCAGGAGCGCAGACACACACACACACACACACACACACACACACACACACACGTTAAAAAAAAAAGGAGAAAAGATGTAGATAGAGTCGGAGAGAACCAGACACAACAAGAGAAGCGACCAGGAGAGGAGGCGAGGTGCTGGTCGCCAGGACACGGCCAACTAATGTCTGTCACAGTTGATTTAACACGATTAAACTTCCACCTACACCTCGCTCAGCCTGCCAAGACACCAGAGCCTGACGGTAGTATTTATTTCTCAGGTTAAAGGTCTGCATATTGCATAAGTTAGATTTGCACAACTTTATTTGATTATAAAGCAGCTCTAGGTTCTATATTAATACTGTAAAGTATTGATATCATGTGGTGTCAGTCCACAGAGAAATGAGAGAAATTAAAAGCAGCCATCAGGACTTCTGGAACTTTGTGATGTCACAATGAAGCAGTGTGCCGCTCAAGGCTCAGAGCCTCCTCTCTCCTGATTGGCTCACCAACCTGTTGTTACTAGAGCTCCAGAGGGAAGTCCGAGAGAGGAGATGTAAAACTACACTGAGATGGTTTTTGGTTCTGAATATATCTTGTTATCTTCTTATGGATCAACACTCCTGATAAAACACTGGAAAATTGTAAAATATGGGACATTTAAAGGATGAAAAAAATAAAAAAGATAGTAGTAGTATGTAGTAGTAAAAACTTTGGCCCAATAGTCAGACTTTCCAGTAAATCCTATTTGCTTTTCTTTTTTTAAGACATCCTGCCTGGATGAAAACTGTAACTCCTTCATGCTAACCATAAAAACGATAATTATAAAAAAAAAACCAAAATCATAATTTCACGTTATTATAGCTATTACACTTGGTGCATTTCTAGTTCTAGACACCTGGTGCAAAAATACCCAAATGTACCCACAGTACATCCTTTCAGAAAAAGTTGGCTGGCAAACAGGAAGTGAGTCATCCTTTCTGTATAAGCAGACATAGGCAGAATAGTTTGCTTTGCATAATTACAGGAACAACTCAGTAAATGAAGAAAGACATAGGGTGCATCCAGTAAAAATAAACTTTGTCAAGAGAAAAGTCAAAAGATAAAGATGTTACAGTGTCTGACAGAAATGAGGAACAAAATAAAAACAGCAGCATCACGGAAAGATGTTGCAAACTTATTCATCCACCTGCATTCAAAGTCACACATTACCATTTTCAATAAATTGTTTGACAAAGACAAACCCGGAGAATGGCTCTCCTTCAGATAGAAGTTGGAGACGAGTCTGTGTGGCAATAATTAAAGACTCCGCTCGTCGTGCACAAAGCTGCAACTGTGCACAAATGTTAATTTCCACATCTGTTTGATATCTGAGGGAGGAGACGGTGACAGATGGACGGCAGAGGGATTTGTTGAAACAAACTTCAAACCGCGATGACCTGTGCTCACAGCCAACTTATTAAGGGCAATGTGTCCTCCACGGGGGTTCTTACAAGCCCTCCCAAGTTTATGTACTATATGGCTTGGCAGTGAGACTTGGGCCGCATGGTTTTAAGTGGGCAAAGGAAAATTAAGTCAAGAGAGACATGAACTGTCATCAATATTGATAATAGTCTGCTTCATTTAAATGCAGAGAGAGAAAGCTGCATTTAGCAATGAGGTCAAGCGATGATCACGACGCCATAAATCGAGGAGAGTGGGCGGGTGTCTGCTTGTGTTTACTTTGAGAATTACAACAGCTTGTGTGGCCTGCCTTAGGCGATATATCAGGACAATATGGATTAGCCCCGTACGCCGTGATCTGAATGTTTTTTTCCTGCCAAGGAGGACAACCATTTGAACAAACAGATTATGTTGTAGTGGTATCGCTCCAAGAGACAAATCCATGAGAAAAATCCTTTAAAATGTCAAAAACATTCAGGGCGGACAACAGGGTTGAAAGGACTTTGGTCTTGTAAATGCTTAAATTACACACACAAAACAGCTATTTAACACCACACAAAGAGTCCCTAATACCAAATCATCTATATAACTAGTTCACCTCTGTTATGAATATGCACAGACAGCCACCCAAATGCATAAGCAGCATACCCAGGGAACATTACATCCTCGTCAGGAGGGAAGGCACGGCTCATTTATTGACAACCTACAGGACGCTCAGCTGAGGGAAGGCAGCCGGCAGAGTGTGATGATGATGCATGCAAAACAAGACAACCACTGTGACTACAGGAGTGTGTGCGAGACCAGTCGTATACACTGAAACTCAAGCTAATACCTACTACAAGCCAAAAGACATAGACCATGTAGTCTCTTAATGACTTCATCATTATTCTGAGCTGCTGTTGGAGACATTTTGCAAGCTTTACTGGATTAAAGCAACAGAGTTTACTTAAGCTATGAGCAACTGACGGATGACAAGTGGAAAGAGGAGGGGGTTGCTTCAAGGCCATATCAAATTCAGGATTAAAGAATTGATTGCCATATCATTACACACACTTAAAAAAACTGTGTCAGGAAGCAGCACACTAACGCAGACACAGACAGCGGCGCACCATATCGGCCGACACAATTTTTATAAGGAATAACCTCCACCTCCTGTGGCTGCCTGTTCCTGCAGAGCTGGTTAGTCTGAACTGACATGGCCCTTAGCCATTATCCAGGCGAGAAAAAAAAAAAAAAGAAGGGAGAATAAAAGTCTGTCATGATGTAAAAACAAATTGGAGAGCTCTCAGCCAAATCCTTTAACAGTGAGGAGGAAATGCTGTGTCAAGATCTGATCCTTCACCTCCACATTTCAAGTTTCAGGCCGACCTTTTCTGGATTATTTCCCAAATAATCTCACAAGTTTCAGTCTTGCAGTTGGACTACAGTGCATGCATAACATTTCTTTTTCTCATATGTATTTCTTAAGAACAGTATCAGACAAAATCAGATAAGGAACATGAAGAAAGTATGTCAAGTGTTGAAAAGGCGCTGAATCAGATTCTTTGCCTTGTTTATTTACTTGATGAAAACCGTTTTTTGGTAGAAAAAAAAAAAAGCATCAATTTGTTATTTATACCAAAAGAAAGGCATCTTATAGACACCCAGCTCTAGTTAACATGTCCTAGTTACAACACAGCACTTTATGGTGCCACACTAGTTCTGTTCTCTTTTGTTTTAGTGACTTACCAGTAAATGAAAAAACCTTGACATTTCAATTATCCTGGGAGGAACACTGGAGTAAAATAGCTGCCTTTTCCGTTCCCATTTGACTTTTTCGACACAAGTGGACACAGCAGAGACACACCTGCTGTCCCCTAACCTCCCGTGTGAATGTTTCAACAATGCAACACCCCCCCCCCCCGTCTGGAACCCTGAACTTTCTTAATTTAACCTAACACAAAGTCTAATCATTTAATGACTTTCTGTGCAGTCTGAGGAGGGAGTGGATGTCTGATGAGCTGACAGCTGCCGAAGGGAAATAAGCCACCGCTTATCCCATCCCATGTTTGCTCTCTGTGTTCTCGGGTTTGGACGGGAGGGCTCGGATCGTTTTGTTTCTAATGAACTGGACTTGTTAAGCCATCTGGGAGACATTGGCAGTTAGGCCTCTTCGGAGGATAGGGGGTTTCTGGGATGTCGGGACGCTCCATTGATAATCTGACATTCATTTGGATTAGCCAACAGTGCAGGCGTCTGCAGATTGATAAGATGTATCCACATAGAATTTTGGAAACCCCAAGGCCTTTAAGTGGGTTAATGTAGAAATGAGACTTAAAGAAGAAGAGAATCTTAGTCTTTATGGGTTGGCATAGATGAGGAAGTAGAGTCATTTAAATTCACGCATAAACCTTTGCAAGTGCATTTTCATGTTCCACAGTCCCTGACTGGCCAGGGAGAACAGCCCCATAAAAAGTCACACTTAAAATCTAAATTCCAATTTTATCCTCAATCAACTGCATCGCATTGTAAGCACCTGTCGACTCTGGGGACGTCTATTTTCTGCCAACACCTGCTGCACACAACCAAACCGTGCAGCACAGTCATAATCCTTCCCTTCTTTCATGAATTCTGTTATCACATGTCTACATCTTTCCATCTATACACCTATCCAAGTCCTACTTATCTCCTACCTACTTAGCTACCTATCCATCTATGTCCTACTGCACCTACTTATCCATCTACCTATCCATCTATCTATCCATCTATCCATCTATCTATCTATCTATCCATCCACCTACGTCCTTCTTACCTCCTACCAACCTACCCGTCTTACTGTACTAACCTTTGTCCTATCTATCCATCCATCTGTCTAATCCACTCGCTTTGATAGCCACAGAATAGAATATACCTCTTGCCTCACACCTCTGCGCACTTGGCTTTCTCTGTGGAAATTTTTAAGCCCCCACACTTCCCTCCACTCTGACATTTTTTTTGTTGTACACACTGGCCGGCATAATGAGCTGGCATATCCCCGGTCTCCTTGACAATCTCGGACACAATTAGCCACGTTAGCCTCTGCTCTCAGTGGGCCATTGAACAAGAGACTCCTGTGCTGGATGCTATCATGATGCCGTGATAATGGTGACGAGTTAATAAGTCGAGTGTAAGGTATGGTTGAGGACAGAGTGTGTTTTATAACTCTATATTCATCATGAAAGGGGAGGTGGGCAGAACGGAGAGCTGGTTGTAGAATACTCAGGGAAGTATACGGATTATTAAAACGGTGGGACTTGTGGATACTATACATACATCAGTTGATATTTATATTGACCCGCTCCACCAACAATTACCTGTCTGTGGTGTATAAATATCTTTACAGAAACACAGGCCTTCCAGTATAACCTCACATATTGGAAAGATTTGTTTTTCCATTAGCATTATGGAAATAATAACAGGGTGTCAGGTTGTCTAGCTTCCCTTGCTTTGCCAGACCAGTATTAAGAAAAAAAAAAAAATCTGCCTGATGATGTTTTGTTGTTGTCAAACAACCACATGGGAATTTTAATGTGACAGGAGGAAAAACAACACATGATATGAATGGTGCGTGGTGAGACAAACATTTCATTGTTGCGGCCTGAGCGATATTGTCCCTCCCCAAATTCCTTGTGGAAGGTTCGTCAGACCACCAATCTCACTGCAGTCTCATGACATGGATCACACAGCTCATCACCGTCGGCACAGAGCTGTTTTTCTCTTGGCGCTCACACCCTTTCCAGGAGTTCGCTCTCCACTAAGAGTCCTAGCTGACATTCAAACACAAGGCATGTGAAAAACAAAATCTCCTCAGGGATGCACGTAGAGTAGTTAGTGAATATTGACCGTGAATGTTCTTCCCACACAAAAAAAAAAAATGATTCTTTTGTCCGTTTGCAGCATTTTTCACTTTACCCAGCGGTTATTTCAACTCTGCACTCAACCCTCTCACACGGGAGATACGTTACTAATTAGATTTCCTATGGCTAACCACGAAGATGTCGGTGCGGCAAATTGGAACTGGGATCAAGGAGAATTTGGCAATAATTGAGAGAACAACTCTCACAGGACACAAAGGTTGATTCTGTGGGCTGGTTTTTCGGACTGGAGTCACATGTGGCGTAAATGAGTTCATTGTGGTGTTACAACCAAGCTCCAATTAACAATTCACCTTTAAAGATCACAACAGTTTATTAAGATCTGCAGCCTTTATATGAACCACTTCCTAAACCTGGAAACTTAAGTGTTTTTAGATGATAGTATACTGAAATGACATAGGTATAAATATAACGTAATCCGACAGCGCTACCTTCAACAGCCTTCAGTATAAATGAGCATTTCAATGACTGTTTTTTGGGTGTCGCTCAAAAATGTTCGATATTGGTACCGATACCATTACCTTGACTTCCACACCGATTCCTAACGACACATTCTTTGATACCAATTTTATCAAATCCATTTTAAAAGGTCCCATATTGTGAGAAGTGAGATTTCAATGTCCTTTTTGATTATAAAGCAGGTCTAGGTTCTATATTAATACTGTGACAGAATCAAAGCGCTCAGTCCACAGAGAAATGCACACAATCTGTATTCATAAACTGAGCCTTGAAACCAGCCGTCAGGACTAATATAATTTTGTGATGTCACAACAAAGCAGTCACGACGCTCAGCCGTGCCCCAAGCACAACCCGCCTGGACCCGGCGTCTAACCTTTGCAGGATTTGGTTTCTCTGAGTGTTTACCTGAGATCTGCTATATTTTTATTTGATCACTCAGAAAACAGCCAGCCTGTGTATAACAGTGTCGGAGTCTGATACCCAGCCCAAGCGCTAGATGCTTTGATATAAATGGAGACTAGTAAAGACCCATATTGGACGTATAACACTTACAAATCCACAGGCACAAACAGTGCGAGTAGCTTTTTACTGTTATTTGTCATTCTGTTTTCATTCTCATATCTGATGTTAAGGGTTTAAGACATCCAGTGTTACCCATCACTGACCAGGCAGACGCTGTGTACAAACACTTGACACAGCAAAGACATCTAAGCTGGGCTGTTGAATACAAACATGTCAGATATAGGAGCTGGGGATTTTTTTTGTATTTTTCAAAGGCCCTGCAGTGACAAAAACAGAATGGCTCCTGGGGATCTCCGTGGCAACATTTTAAAAAGTCCATTAGCATCCCTGGTCGAAGAGGAGTGATGGCTGGTTTCTTGCCTTTTACCAAGAATAGAAAATCAATGGTCCCTGTAGCCCTTTAGTTCTAGGATTAGTATGTCAAATGCCTGGTGTCAGTATAATGTAGTCTTATTCTCAGACTGCCTGCATTGTGCCATGGCAAAGAGAGGGCAAGATGGCATCCAGGATGAGATGTGTCTGTCAGGGGAGGTTGGGACCCTCCTTGCCATCAATGCCACTCAGCCAGTTCTCAGGGGAACGCTGCTTTAACCTCAGCGCCCGCAGAGTTCAGACGAGTGACGGGTTGTCCTGTCGCAGACGCCATCGATTGTCACCCCATGTCAGACTACTCTACTCTGTCCTCATCGAAGAATCCCCGCAGATTAGAGCCTGCTTTATACTTGAGCTTCTGTGGCAGATCTTTAGAGGATTGATGTCAAAATAAAACCAAGCTGACAGCAAGAGCCAACAAAAGTTCTGCAAACTGTTTCAGCACCGCACTGATACGACACACAATCAGTTGTGAGAGCGAGGATGAAAGCACTGGCGTCTCCCTGACCATCCAGGAAAGTGTTGACTAAAACCCGCTGCTTTGTGCATGAGCAAAACTCTCAGGGAAAAAGTACCAGTGCTTGCAGTCAGGCCTACTCTCAGGACTTCTTTCTGCAGACAGCGTGTTGGCCAGACTTCACACAGAGGGATCTATGCAGGACTCAGACAGTGAGACGGTTCTCTGATCGATCTGCAAAACTGCTGCAGGCATCATCCATCGTCTTCATGTCTATTTGCAATGGGTGAAAAAAAGCCCAGAGGGGTATCAGTGGAAGAAGGATCAAGCGTGCACTAGTGGAATCCTTTTCATCCCCCTGCCTCCTGTTAATTATTTAGATTCATCTTGAGAGAGGCCTTTAATTCCCTGACCACTCTGTGCTCCCTGTCAGTCAGGATCCGCCTTCAATCTCCTGTGGTCGTTATGGCATTTTCAAATAAGCCTTACCTCGGGGGTCACCAAATCAAACACATCAGTTTAAAATATGCCGGGCAGCATTTGTGCAAACCCACCTCCCTCATCTCTCTTTCTCCTCTTCATACATAAACCCGAATGTTAACTATCCACCCCCTTTCTCCTCTCAATCTCTTTGTCATTAATAATTCAGAGTGTTATTGAGAAACACTACCTGAACCCTGTATTGACAGAAATCCAAGCACTGTCATTCTCTCAAGGGCGTCATAATTGGATAACCCCCAAGGGTTTGAGATACGAAACGTGGAGCAATAGGGGAAAGCAGGCTGAGTGTTGTTGTTTTCTGTATTCTGTGTCTTTCCCTTTTTACATTTCTATTTCTGGGATCTGACCCGACAGTCGGAGTCAGCCAACTTATCGATTCGGGGGACAATCCCTTCGGAGTGTTCAGAGGCGGGTAAAGGAAGTGTTCGAGTATCATAACTTGCCAAGGTGCATCTACAAAAGGAATCACTGAACCAAGGGCAAGTGTGTCATCTCATTAATTGGCAAAGACGTTTACTTGATACAACTGTGTATGAAAATTAAAATCAACATCGCATAATCTCGTGTCATGCAGCGAGGAAGCCCCATGATAGAAGGAAAGGCAGCCAAAAATTTCTGTGAAATTAAAAGAGGACGATATTGACAATGCGATAAATAGCGTACCGTGAACAGGTATTTCCCCCAACACTGTTTTGAAAGTAAAATCAGCGTTCTCCCCTGTTAACTGGTTTATCTGTAGGCACATCATGGAACTACAACACCCCTGTTCTAATGCTGTCGTCTGCTCTGATGCTAAACCGACTGAGAAAAGAGCTGATAGAAAAAGGAGAAAAGAGCAGATATAATCTCCTGTACAGGAATATTTTACACACTATTGTGCTGCCTGAGCCTGTCATGATTCACACAGAGCTGCTGACCCCTCTACAAGGGCATGACGAGAGGCACAAGCTAGCTGGATGTAGCAGACATTTAACAGACCAGGCAGGATGAAAATATGCTAATAAAACCCTTTAATATATTGAGGGGAGAGAGATAACAGAGAGACAAGGTGAATCTTTCATGTTGCCAGGAGATGGGCTTCTCCAACCGAGCTAAATCTATGAGACCAGTGTCAGTTTGGGCTCCGAGTCGCAGTCGGATAAAGGCTGGGGCGATGTCAGCTGGTCTCCCTACAGGTACCTGAAACTAACTCATGGGAAGGGAAGAGCACTGAGCCGAGTGGTTCGTCCGCATTCCTTTGATCACATTTGTTGTGTCTGCACATGTACATGGGTGTATACTAACCAAAAGAACTAATTAATGCTTTGATCACACTGTGGATGCGGATTTCTAAACACTTGCCTCGGCAAACCGTCATTCCGTTGTCAATCCCGGGAAACGAAATGAAAACCTCACCCGTCAGCAGAGCTGAGCCGGGGAGGCCACAACGACAACAAGAATTACACTTGATGTAAAGCTGTCCAAATGGCAACACAGGATGACTGAGCTTACAACCAGCCTCGGAGTTAGTGCGAGTTGGAAGCTGATTATGCTTGTGATGCTGTTTTATGCGCCACAGCTTGATTGCTGCAATAAAAAGCAACAGGCAGCACAGGAGTGTAAGAGGGCTTTCATAAGGATATCACGTTTTCTCGTCCGGGTCCTTAATTAGATCAAGGAAAATGTGACATTTCCGTTACATTTGACGGGACTAACTCAGAGCCCGGAGAGGAGACAGGTAACTCTCACTGTGCTGTTTGCTGAGGATGCTGCTGCTCAGGACCACCACTTTGAGGACTTCACGGTGGCTTTGTGTCCATTAACTCAGTGGCGAACAAAAAGAGAGTGAGCCTTCACTATTAACACAGAGGCTCTTTGATCTCTATCTCCCCTGTGGTACCAATTAGCTTGCTGCACTGTTCGCAGTCCAAAGTCTTTGCGCTTCCTATTTTGAAAGACATCCTGCATGAATTATCAATCTACCGGAACTTTTATTCCCTCTCGACGAAGAGTGAATTATGAGTGGCATATCTCTACACTTTGGCTCCTTCAAATGAGGGAACTGTGCGAGTGCTGAGGAGATGAGATTTCAGATACCTAGAATCTTTTTTTCTCTATGATGCAACGAGGTGGCCTCCTGCTTATTTCTGTTAGTCTTGACAAAAGATGAGCTCACAGTTTCCAGTGTGCCACAACAGAGACTTTCTGCTCAGATGATAAGACACAGGAAGGCAAAGTAGTTGAGAATTGATCAAAGGAAGATAAATAGCTGTGAAAATTCTTCCTCTGCCTTTATCCCTTGTTAGCAAAGGCAATCACACAGCCGTCACCCAGAAGATCCATCCCTGTCACATTACCCCAACAAGATTATAAGGAGGGGAGGGGGGCTACCAAGGGAATGTGTGACAAAAGCACGTTTGGTAAATTTCACTTGAACAAGAACAAAAGCGGCAAGCCCGGCTTTTTATAAATGAATGATTTTTGCAATCTGAGTGGTCGATGCTGATGAAGGGAAATATAAATCAAGGGTAAGAGTGAGGCTTCTCGGCGAGAGTGCCTCGGAGAGATAATGGCATCATCATGCCTGTGTGGTTCACTGTTCCTGGGAAGATTAAACACTTTATCATTGTCTTTGGGACAAACAGTCTCTCTACGTAGAGCATGCATCCAATTATTAAATGCCTTTTCTGCTCAAACCCGACATCCACGCGTCAGCTTCATCACACACCAGGAGCCTTGAGAGGAGAGATGAAATGAGACAGCAGTCGTATCAGGACAGCGCTACCTTTCAGGGCGGTAGCCTACGGTGGCAGCTGACCTCACTTTTATTACCGCTGTCTCACACTGATGATATCATCTAAACACACACTGAAAGACCCAGAAGCTTTCAAGCTCAGTTTATCTCATTTTATGGCTCTAACAACTCCGTCACTCCCAAGAAAAGTCAATGGCCACGGGCAATCCAACACTAAGGAGCTGTGTGGCTCCCTCCATCAAAGGCTACACTGTGTCATGGTACATGGGACGAAGGTAGCAGGAGCTCGGGCGCGAGGCAGAGGAACGGGACATGAACAGTGACAGCGGGAAAGACAGTAAATCTAAATGAGGAAGAGGAAGAGGAAGGAGGAGGAAGGAGGAGGAGAGAGGAATGACAGTGTCTCACAGCTCACTGGTCTGGAATCAGCCAGACAATCAATTCCACTACTCAGCTTCAGGCTGGCAGGTCTTGCTTCAATTGCACTGAGCATCACAGGCAGCACCAAATTATCAACAGTGCTGGATTACTTTAATGGTAAGTCACAGTAGTCGAATGAGACAAATACACGATGATGATGATGATGATTATCTGACACCACGAAAGAATAAAAGTGACCGTTCCTAAGCTTTACCCTTGTGGTATGATTGCCTGCAATTTTCCATTGGGACTAATTAAGCACTTTAGATTCTGCTGCTATAGAGAAACATGGTGGAGATCATTTTGTTTCTTCTTCTTTGCCTGTTTTATCATTTCTGAAAATAAAAAAGCTCACTACTTTTTTTGCAAACAGAAGACGTGCCATTAAAGCTTTTCAAGATTTAGGAATTAAACACGACTACAAAAAAAAAAAAAAAAAGACTAAATACAGAGCACTTTGCTGCAAATACTATTCTCTTTTGGTACAGACAAGAGGATTATGAAACCGTCAGTTTGTGCTGTTAGGTCCATCCAAGATACAAAACCTAGTAGCATCTTTCAAACAATGACATTTTTTTAAAGCTACAACACGGTTTAAGATAACATTCATCTAGCATCCCTTTGCAGATTAGATATATAGAGAGAAAACAAAGTAGGATTCATGCTGATGACTTAGACACTTTCACTGTTTCTTTCCAAATTATTTCACAAGAGAAAATCAGTGGAGGCCAAGCTGATGAGCCACGTGATGGAGTCTGTGTTAAACGTAGACAAAAAAGTTTGATGCTGAACTCGCAACGTTTCCTCTAGACTGGGAAGTAAACAGCTACTAATGCTAATGCTAGCTATGTAGCAATAGCAAAACTTACACACAGCTTCTTTAACAGAAAGTACATTGTTAATATTGTCTCCTTTGAATCAAATGTTGTTTTTTCCTCACACGACTGCACACAGTGTGGAGTTATTACATGACTACTCTCACTGCCTTGCTCATACCGATTTAAGCTTGAACCTTTAGCCTCAGGTTGTCTGAGTCAGAGCTGGAGAAATTAGCCCAGATCCTGAGCTGACACAGTAAATGAGTGTTAGATGAACCTTTCCTAAATAAGACCCGTCCCCCAGTCTGCTTCACTCTCTGAGGCGGCATCACAGGCATCAATCACCGCCGTCCATTGTTCTTCTGACAACGCAGCGTCTTTACTGCCGCATTGGGCGCTGACGTTTTTGCTAAGTCAGAGTGTTGGCTGCTTGCGTCTCTGCGTGTGTCTAATGTGTCTGAGCTGCGTGTTCCAGCTCGGCCTGGATTTCAGTTTAGATAATGTCGTCTTTCCGGCACTTAAGAAGGATAAGCTCTTATCTCCGTCTAAATCCCCAACAGTCATTAGAAGCGACGGGGCCTGCTTAGAAGACCAACTAATTACGGCTCAAATATCTCTTCCCTCTTCCCAACGTAAAGATCACTGCAATGGACACTGCGGATTATATAGGCATTGTAATTAGGATGTCATTACGTCTACCTGGACATGTGTAACCACTAAACTGAGGGATGTTAATATAAGACAATAGCCTCAAATAGTCACTGTTTCCCTCTAAATCGCTGAACATAAGCAACATGCTGCTTAGTTGAGGTCGAACCGTTTGAAAATCCATGTTTCCTTGACAGACACTTCTTTAAAGTTTCTCAAGTTAAGAGTCCTTGTGCAAAGCTGCATGTCACCCCGAAAACACAAAACAACACTTCATAGTGGTAGATCAAAGCGGCGTGTGTAGTATTCATCTGTCGACGCTCGCCATTCCTGCGCTGAAGTGTTCCACTCATCTGCATTTTCAGTTTTTAGAGGCTCGAGTGAAGCAGACACAAAGATAATAAAAGAAGTTGAGAATAGACCGAGTCACACTGGGAGGGATGGAGAGGGGGGTGGGGTTGGGCGGGTGGTGGGGAAGAAATAAGACAGAGAGGAAAAACAAAGGCTCTGTGAGCAAGCAGACATACCACTGAGTCTGATTCTATTCTTCCCCACCTCCTCCTCTTCCTCCTCCTCTCTCTCCATCCCTCCACAAGGTATGACCACGTAGCTATAATAATAATAGTTATAATAATAGGAAAAGCGAGGGGACAAACGGGGCCATCTATAATGGGGCTGGATGCTGGCGTGAGCGAGCAGTTGAGCCTGGGTGGTGGTGTCATTAAGTTCGAGTGCGTGATAAATGCACTCTGTTTGTCGGATTTGAGATTCTCATTACTCTATGTTCAGGAGGAGACCCGGGGCCATTACTCTTGTGGCTGCCCTGACAAGAGGCTGAATGTATCTGCGTAAAAGAAGCGAGAGAAAGTGTGTGCGTCCGTTGGGACGCTTGTATACTGAGAGGCATTTCAGATGACATATCCAGCCCATCTGACAGCCACAGTCAAAGGTCCTCAGTTGTCAAGCAACAGCTGGTTGTTTCGCTTGCATGACTCGGCAGTTTCAGCTGCGTCTAATAGTTAAATTATGTAATGTTTCTAACAGAGAAATGACAATTTCAGAAAAGATAAATCTCAATTTTACCTTGAAGTAATGTAACGACTGATGGCAGCTGTCTGGGTATATACTGTAAGTATCTTATATTTTTGTATCAACTGTGAATCATGTAGAATGAATTGATCCTGATTTATGTTAATTCATATCTATTCCTGTTTCCGATTGTCATATGTAGAAAAAAAAAAAAAGAAAACAACATATGTCAACAATAAACAATAATTTGTCATAAATGGCTACGTATCCGTCTTCTCTTTGATAAAATGCGATTAAAAGTCATAGTAAATAAAGATGGATGTAGCCTCTGTGACGTCACCCACAGGTTTCTGAAAAGCAGTTTTGAAGCTCAGAGTGAGCTGCTCTGCAATTGTCATCTTGGCAGTGCCTGACTTTGCCTTACTCCAGGCATGGGCAAAGAGGTGGGGCGTGTGTGGAGCTGAGACTTCCGCAAATGCTGGTTACGTTCACCTTCCTTTCACTTAAAGCAGCCACACCCTCAATTATGCAGAACGTTAAGCCTTAATAAATATTAAATAGGTGAGTTACATAAAAATTCACAGTTGTCATGAAGTAGGAAATTAACTATAGAAACCAAAACTGTTTTTGTTGTACCAGGCTGTAAACATGTTTATTTCTGCTGTAAAGTTGGGCATTTTAACATGGGAGTCTATGGGGATTGACTCACTTTTGTAGCCAGAGCTCTAGTGGCCATTAGAGGAATTGCAGTTTTTGGCAATTCAGTGTTGGCTTCATTTTTCAACCCTGGAGGTTCCTGCTTGTTAAAATGGAGCAAAAGAATATCCTCTCCTGACCTGCATGAGCTGACTGTTGTAAGCACATCACATCATTGAACCTTGGTATTTATTATTTACTTGGTTATATATTTGGTAATGCTAGCTGCATGATAAATTAGTTACTTTATGAATTTACCTAACTCGCAACAACACACCACTTTCCTATGTCACAGTTACCGTAAATCTTCCTGTCACACTTACTAGCAACCTTAACTGAACTGACATCCACACCACAACACTCTTTTCAGCCTCTCTGCCACTTTTCTATGCAGTTAGCCATTATTTATGTACAGCTCTGCAGTGACGTGTGGCTGCGGCTTCCAGGAGGTTTTTTTGACACAAAAGCCACTACAGGAAAAAAAACAAAACAAAACAAGGACACACGGCGTGCAACATAAGCACTGCGTGAGAATGTAATTTCAAACTGCCTGTGTCTCTGAGTGACACAACGGAGCTTGGTGTCTTTAAATGTGTGATAGCAAAAGGATGTATGTACCCAGGAAATAAATTCCTTTAGCCGCTGGCGCTGTGTGACAGTGTGTCATGTCAAATTTTCAGAACACTTCCTTTCGGCTGCGCCGAAGATGAACAGAGAAGTGGCCACCAGCCCAGCCTGCGTCTGGACGTCTGGCCCAATCAATACTCGGAGACAAGCATCTGCCCGGGTCTCCTGTTACTGTACCTCCGTCCTCAAACCATTCCTGCAGACAGCCGTGTGCTGCTGGCTCATATCAGCGGCGAGGCTTATCACAGAACAACACAGGGAATGTGATACCACACAGGGTGGCCGCTGACACTTTCATTTGTCTCTGGTGATAGGGTTTGTCAAACTATTCTGGAGTTCATCAGCCACCTGGCCTTATTTGCTCACTCTGCCGATGATTTCTCAGCCCTCTCGAGAAATCCTCCGCCGCGATGACCTTGATGCTCAATCGCTGCATATTTTTCATTATGTACGAGCCTCTGTGGAGCAGGTGCCATGTTGTTCTTCGTTTCAACACTATGTGCCGGGTACTGATGAACCTGTGTGAGAGCTATAAAAAATGATCCTCTTTCAATAATTGACACCATCACTTAAAACCAGAACAGCGGTGAGATTGTTCCGGGAGCTGTAAAGTCTGGCAAGATAAAAACACACAAAGACTCAAAAGCCAAACTGAGGAGGAGGAACAAGCTCTCAGGTGAGCCTCCATAGACCGGAGAGTCAGAATAATAAATAGGAAAGGTAAATAATAGTTGTATTACTATTATTATCAGTCTGACAGGGCTTGAAAAGAGCATTTGCAGCTGTTCCTGGTCTCCCTGTCTCCTCCATTTCTCTCCTCTCAACCCAACTACTCAAGACGGACGGAAACCCCTGAGTCCGGTTCGGTTTCTGGGTTTGTCCCCCCTCCACAGTCACCAAGAGCTTCTCATGGTGGAAACTGTTTCTCCCTATAACACTGAAAGGTCTTGATCTTACTGTGTAAAGTACTTTGAGATAATGTATGTTATGATTACTTGGACTTAGTCTTGCATAGCCAGATCTATCTCCGCAGCGCCGTGTCAGTGCTGGGGAGCGGTCTGGCTGCTCCCATTATCATTCTGCTACTGAGGAAAAAAAAAAAAAACTTTCTGGCTGCATTGTCTGCGTTTCTTTAAACCAATCACATTCATCTCGGGCGGGCGCCGAGCCCAGGATGCAGCGACACGGTGCCCCTGCAAAATAGTGTCACCGTTTCACATCCAGTGAGTTTGACTAACTACGACTATATAAATAAAATAGAATAGAATTAAATAGAGAGAGAGGTAGTCGGACAGACCGTTTTGGGTTCTAGGGAGAACGCTCTGGGGAGTTTACACGACTCCCAACGACTGTAAAGTTTCTGAGAAATCTGCTCACGCTCAAACTAAAACTAAGGCTAAAACTGAGAAAAATCAATAATGTGCCCAGAGGGACGATGGTGGGGGTTTGCAGGTTAGCACCAAAGGAATGAATCTGCTTTATTTGTGAAACCTTAGTGCTGACAAGCACAATATTCACACTGTATGTTCTACAGCGCCAAAGTTTGTTGTGTTTACTGTATTTGTTTTTGAATCGAGATATATCCATCAGCAGCAGAAGCCTTTTGACTTTATATACATGAATGTTTGCAGCTGCAGTCGGATCATGTATGTTATTGTTGCAATGCATGACTGAACTTTACTTGACATTATCTTGTGCTGGCATATTTACAACTAATTCAACATTTATTATTCCCTCGCCTTTGTGTTACTGTGTGAAGTGTGTAATAAAGTACATTCCAACTAACAAATTATTCTAAACTCCATCATCAAATTCGAGTGTCTGCTCAAAAACTGGCCAAAATAACTCAATTTAAAAAGCCTGTTAGACTAAACTGTCGTTCAGCTTTAACAACAGCATTACACTGTGTCACTATTAAAAACTCTGACTGGTGGCATTCACAAATGAGCCATTTCTCCAGAAGAGGAACGAGGCAGAGTCACTTTAATCTCTGTGATTTCATTCCCTTGCTTCAGTCTCAGTGATTTGGTGCTGCAGATGTCTTCTCTGTGTGCTTAAGCCCTTCGGCCATATGCTGCTGCCGCCCGGACCATGACACAAAGGGTTTTTAATCAGTCTTCTCAATTACGGAGCACATTCTGTCATTAAAAAACACAAAGCTTTGAGGCCCGCTCTCGCCTCTCGCCTCCAAGTCTTTTGGCTGCAGCCAGGGCTGAGGTCGCTATATGTGCTGCTGCCTCGCAAGAAAAAAAAAGAAAATAAAACACTGAAGTTCAGTTTATAACTGTGTGGCTTTCTGATCTATTTGAGCTGGCTGTTTCCCAACGCTGCCCGCAATACAATTTCCACACTCTGTTAGGATAGAGTACATTTAGAGGACTCAAACCCTGAAGTCTATCATTCAATAAATTGTCCCTTCCTGTCGATAAACCCTGTTGACGACAAACCAAACACACTGGAAAACAGATATAGACACAGAGCTAATCTAATGTTACGAATGACCTTCAGCCACTGCTGTTACATCAGATACCTGAAGCTAATTGGTGACAGGGAGAAAATAAAAGTCCACCAGTGATGGCACAAACAAGAAAAAAAAGCCTTGCCACCAACTCACCAAGTTGCAGGAAATAATCTCCCCTTCCTGAGTTACAGCGCTGATTATATA
Organism: Seriola aureovittata; assembly: GCF_021018895.1. Classification (NCBI taxonomy): domain Eukaryota; kingdom Metazoa; phylum Chordata; class Actinopteri; order Carangiformes; family Carangidae; genus Seriola; species Seriola aureovittata. The sequence goes on from NC_079370.1 coordinate 3,305,118, forward strand.
TTATGTTGATTATGTTGACCTTCGACCCTTTGGTTATAAAATGTTAGCACTTTATTTAATTGTCACAATTAGCGCATGAATTCATGAGTTATGGCTGAAAACGTTTTTTCCGTGAGGTCACAGTGACTTTGATCTTTGACCTCTGACCACCAGACTCTAATCGGTTTATCTTTGACTCCTAATGAATGTTTGTGTCAAATTACAAGAGGTTCCCTCAAGGTGTTACTGAGATATCACGTTCACGACGGATGGACAGAACCTGAAAACATGATGCTTCTGGCCCTGACTGTCATCGGCACCGAGGCATAAAAAAACCCCAAAAAAACCAAATCACTATTTCTCTTTGGCAAACACGTGCACCGAGACGGTGTCAAGCAGAAGAGTGCAAACAGCCGAAGGCTAAAAAACAGAGATCCTATTCCATCTCAAGCAGCTATTTTGAATCGCAGCCAACTGTCCAAGTGGATCAATTTTAATGTGCAGTAGTTATCTGAAGGGTGAAAGTGACACAACTTTAACAGGCAAATATATGAACTTTAGTATAATTGAATTAATTTGGGTTTTGCCCTTAAAGTAAATATTATTCAATAGCAGAGAATATTACCATAAATTAAACCAAATCCCAGGCCCAACTCTTCACTAAATTTCACTATTTTGTGACCTTTGCGTGTTGTTTAAGACAAAAATATATTAAACTGTTGACCCTTTGCTCATTTGAATTGTAATTATAAACAGCCTTGAGTCGCGCTTTGGAGGGCTTCCTGACTTTCACCTCAACTTTTAAATGATCCCACGCTCATTATCCAAATTTACTAAATGTTTCAAACCCGAGCGCAGGGATGCAAATTGCTCTGGGACGTCAGAGGATTGAGGTTAAAGCAAGGCGCACAGCCACGGTACCCGGATCCTGCTCCTGACACAGATGTTGAGGCAGAGCGGTGTGCGGCAGGGCTGCAGCCATGTTTGCTGACACCGTAAAGCAGTTACGCTCTTTAAGAGGGGATTTCTCTCCCCATTACAGGGAGATGATTTATTTAAACTGGGCTGCAGATTTGTTTTCGCACTCCACGTTCTCTGAGCTTTTCCTTTTCTCTGTGAATATGGCAAATGTGAACGCTGTCCTGGTTTTGGGGGGGGGGGGGGGGTAAGGTCTGCAGATTGTTTGTGCTGACAGTGAAAGAGCTGTTATCGCGAATGGAGGGGCTGTTTTTCTCCTCACAGCGTGCTCTCTGTGCTCGAACGTGGACGTGCAATTGAATTTTGTGCCTTTTTCTTGTAAGAAACTGGCTCCTGTCCAGCGTCTCTGACTGTCTAATAGCGTGTGGAAAGTTGCATGCTGTGTGAGGTTTTGTGCATTTTTTTTTTTTTTTTCTTGCTTGGCCCCCTCGAGTTGCATCATTTCGGCTTCACCACGTGAGGATAATTAGCCGTTGATAAACATGAAAGTCAGCAAAAAGTTTCTTTGAAGTCCAAACATTCGTCTGAGAGAAGTGTTGCAGAGGAAAGTCGATACAGTTCTCTCTGTCGTTCCGTTGAATACCAGCTCAGATTGATTGAAATTATTCTTTTTCACTGCTTGAGAGGAAAATCCTGAACGGGTGTCGACCGTTTGAGAACTTTGCTCCTGTGTTTTTTCGCTTTTCATCATTTACATTTTATGTTCCCTCCGGTGGCCTGAGGAGCTGAGGGAGAGCATCACAACTCCCACTCAGATGACTCCACAGTTGGCTGTTAGGAAGCCAGGGAATGCAGCACGTCTGCTGATCGATCCACCCCCCCCCCCCCCCCACCCCCCCTCCCCCTACTTATGGCTCTCAGCTTCACTGAATATTAAACAACCGTGGGAAAGTCATCCTGTCACGTTCCACGTGTTGAGACCCCGAGCCACTAATTATCCCTTCCTTCCCCCTGCAGACTGAACGCTGGCTTTTAATGAAAAGAGAATTTGATCCATTAACGAACCTCATCCATTTGAAAACCTGGATTCTTTTTTTTATGGTTACCTCAATTTGGAGCCATAAAGTGACGGGCAGATTGGTTTCCTCTGTGTTTTTTAACACCATATAAAGAGTTGGTGATGTTCACTTGTGTTATTTAAGCTACAAACTGAAGCTTTTTATGGCTCTGCATTGAAAAACACGCCAGTTACTCAACACTGATGTAGGAATTTGAAACACTTGGTTGGCATGTTGATTTTATATGTAGCGGCATCTGTGGCGCTTTACTCAGGGAGCCAACACACATTAAAACACACTTCCAAATGTTGCGGCCAAACCTTGTGAGCTTGGCTTCCACTACTTTTTACTACAGTTGCTGGGAATCGCAACTCAGATGTTCGAGTACAGCTCATGTCTGCTAACTACAGAGCTCGTTAGGTGTCCGCTGTAAACAGAGGGAAGACTGGTGAACAACATGTCAAGATATTCCTCCACTCCAGGAAAACAAGAGGAGGGTTTTCACACTAATCATAGAAGTTACACTGAGACTCCAACATGAGTTTCACCAGTGTTACTAGAGAGAACTTTTAATGGAAGGCGGTGAAGAGGGCGTTTGTTTTCTATTCATTTAAGCCTCGAAGAAGAAGGAAATATTCAGTGAAAGCAATCACACACTGAGGTGAGGTGGTTTGACATCGTCGTGAATGTGTCCATCTTGAGTGTGTGTTGTTTGGTGCAGAAAAACTGAAGCCGCATTTTCCAAGTTCAGAGTGAACGCACAGGACGTTGAAGCAGAGGACACTTAGGAGAGCAGCATGAGGATGTTTCAAATTTGCTGATCCATAAATCTTTACATATGCTATTTGGAAAGAGCCACAGAGGTGCTGATATTTTTTACTTTACGGTGGAAACAAACTAGAGTTCAATGTCGCCTATTTCAAGTAATTTAAATAAGATATTAGATATAAAATCCAGGGCTTGCAGTGAAGGCTTGTCCATTTGCGAGTGGTTTTAAGTGAAAGGAAATGTAGTTCTGCACAGCGGCTTTTTCAAAATGTCAAGAAAAAAAAAAAGAAAAAAGGTGTGAATTCCATTAGTGAGGCGTCCGGTGAGGTTTGCTGCTGCTCTTTAACCGTCGCACAGACACACACAGCTTCAACAAGCTTCACACTGATCCACCTGACCTGTGATGCTTTCTGCCGAAGGGTCAAGAGATCCAACATTAGCAAGAAAAGTTGACTTTGTCTTTAATTCTTCACCTCCTGTCGGCACCGCTCCCCGGTGCAGCCCCGCATGACTTCAGCTAAGATGGGTGTATTTTTAAAGTCCCTGCCCAATGCAACTGTAAAGAAAAAAAAAAAAACCCAACTGGGGAAACATTTTCACATCCCAGGGACACAGCCTAATAAGCAATGCCAGTCCTGTCAGACAAACTATGATCTTAACAGACGTCATGCTGCAATGAAAAACACCCATGGGGATTTTAGTCAAGCTGCAGCGGAGCCTCATGGGTAAACATTGTTAAGACAGCAGATCTGTAAATAGAACAGCCTGCCGACATGTACAGTACAGCAGTGACGGTATGTGTCTCTATAGTAGGCTGCGTGTTAAGGCTCCCAGAGTCCCACCAGCCTACCATTAGTCTGAGCTCTGTCTCTTTGTCAAAATCCCTCAGCATCCCTTTGGCTCTCCGAGCGGAGCCGAGCAGAGAGCCTCTGACAGTTAGCAAGCGCCTCCGCTGCACACATCATTGATACTAATGGGGACGGAAGGCTGATGTAGGGTGGCTTGTGTGTCAAGAGTTCGCTGGGGTGTGTGTGTGTGTGTGTGTGTGTGTGTGTGTGTGTGTGTGTGTGTATATATGGGGTAACCAAAGTCAGGATTACACAAGTGGAGCATGTGTGGTTGCTCTGCGGCACGGAGATCAATTCATGTCGCTGCAGCAAATGGCATGACAACCAGTCTCCTCCCCGTCACCATCTGCCTCCTCTGTGCCAATTTGTCACAGCACATCCAAGTGTGGCCTTGCCCTCATTTAACATTGAGCAAGAGCACGACTCAGGGAACAACGTGAAGGAGAAAAAAGGAAAATAAGGAGAAAATAAGGGCACTGACAAACACTGCAGTCCTCAGGGCGAGCGGCGAGAGGGGTCAACTGGAGTTTATCAGAGGGCAAAGGCAAGAAATATACACATGGGGGGGGTCCTGGCGACTCAGCTGGCTCAGGTGCGAACCACGTACCTGCAACACCCTATGTTCAAATCTGGACCAGACGTGCCAAAGAATTAATTTAAAATTAATCTTAAACAACCAACCACTGTTGGCACTGACTGGGTGGAACGTTTCCTTGATTTGATACCTGCCCAGACAGGTGTTAAAACCCGGTTCCTGCAGAGAGGTGGCGGGGTGTAGGACACGGCGACTGTGTTATATATAAAGAAAGAAAAATAATAATAACAATAATAATAATAATACATGGCTATGAATGACATGATGCAGGTGTGAGGGTTGAACTTGCTTCACAGTCGTGCAGATTGAGGCGGAGCGCAGGATCTGCAGAGAGCTTTCTGATGTTTTGCTTCGTGACACAAAGATCTTTTCGATTTTCGTTTTTTTTTTCTCCTGTAAATCATGTGGGCCATGAACAACCGGTCATACATCCAAACTATGCATCAGGCTAAGCTTCATTTATAGTGGGAAGGACACAGTGCCTGCATTGTCAAGTGAGTGGGTGACAAGATATGAAAGCAATGCCACTCAGTCTCTTTCTGCCTCCGTCTCTCTCTCTCTCTCTCTCTCTCTTTTTTGGCACAATAATACCTCTATTCAGCTCAGTGGTCTGATCATGTTTCACGCCTGTGCACCCGCATTGACTACCATTCTGTCCCATTTCACCCCCTTTGATACGTCTTTGTGTCATCAATAATGACAGGCAGAAAATGGCTGTCCGCACCAGGAGCCCTCATGCCACCATGATGCCAGCGATCCAGTTCAAAAAGCCCGTTGCTGTATATTCAACCCTCCAAAACCCGACCGTCGCGTATTGTTTCCCCCGCTGTCAGCAGAGAGCAATGGAAAAGTGGTGGGCCCTCCATCCACTTTAACTGACACACAATGCCCCACAATGGCCTCATGTCGCATGTAGGCACGGGCGGCCGAACGAGGGATCGCGCGGCACAATAGCGGCGCTTTGAAAGTGGGCACGAAGACAGAGATAGCGTCGGTGAGCGTTTGCACTGTTTAATCGCTGCAAATACGAGCTCATGGGGACGTAACCCATGTTTATTTGTCTACCTGGGCGTGTGAGGCAGAGACAGACTGTAAGCTCTCGAGAGTCTTTTTTGTCACTTTGGAAAAACACTTCAAAAATCACGGTTTATACAAGCGGCTATGGGTGCGATAGGGGAGAGCCATTAACTGGCAGACAAGCTTCCTCTCCATTAATGTGACCAATCTGAGCCTCACAGTGTCTGAACTGGAAATTATTGTAGACAAATATGTCATTATTTCCCGCATGCATCTGAACGGCCCCACTGTATTGTGAAGAATTTCTACGAGTGTGTTATCGAGCGCGTATAAAAACACATCACCACTCAGATAAGAGCGCTGCTTAAGAAACTGAAGTCGCTGACAAAAAAATAAAACTCAAATTGCTCAAAATAACAGACAGCTTATTTTTTTTTCTATAAAGGATTCATTTCTGTACAGTTTGTAGTTGTGCAGTGAAGCTGGCACCGATATGAAATGTAATATTTTAAAAGGGATCCTGAGCTCATCAAATAATATTAAATGTTATTCCGCATTTTAGAAGCGTTAAAAACATTTTCTGATTATGATTGACGGGTTCTCATCTTTTTTTCTTTTTGCCAAATTTTGTAAAACAGATTTCAGTAGCTGTTTTTGCTTAAGCAAAATGGGCAGAGCTCAGCTGTATTTCTCTTCACCAATAAGAATCTGGCAGAGGAATTCAAATCCAAATTAGAATCTGTTTTAATTCAGCTTTGCTGCCGTTCCTGTCATTATTGTGTTTGTTTGTTTGTGTTGTATTTTTTAAGGGAACATGTCGAACATTACTGGAGCTGCATTGATTGTCTTTATCATGCACAAACAGAAATACCACAAGCAAACAGATAGTATTTTGAGATATTCTATTGATCCCTGATCGAGAGGTCGAGTGCTTTTTCCAAAACCACAAGGAACACACACACACACACACACACAAAAAAGACGCAATCAGACAATAAAAGGAGGTCAAAACTCAACATAGCAGAAACTGGAGGCATTTAAATGTGTGTAAAAAGCATCACAACTGAACTTACAGACAGGTTTTGTTGCGCGAAATGATTTCCCAATCCACCAGTTCCTCCGACTTCTCTCAGGGGGTGTAGGGGGTTTGAAGATGGGGAGGTTGGTGGGGCGTTAGGGGCTGAGACCCCCCCTTTGAGGTTCTCCCTCTAAGAGCGTTCAGTCTTCAGTAAACTTCCTGTGAGAGAAAACATAAAAAAAAACAAAAACAAAAAAAAAAAACATATGAGAATGGACAACACGAGAGGAGCAGCTGCACTGCAAACACACTGCTGAAAAACCTCTGGGGCTTGTCTTTTTTTTTATTTTTTGTTTAAATGGGGGCACTGACCTAAAGAGCCCCCATGGAGACGGGCTCTGTGTCCTCTTAGTGTAAGCTCCACAGTCACTCTGCTGTCATAACATCACAGCTAACACAAGCAGAGAGGCCATAAATAGAGCCAGATGTGGCGGGTCACAGGCGCAACATGGCGATGATAAGAAAACGGCCGAGGGGCTTCACGGCTCTGTGTTTGTACTACTTTCTTTTTTTTTTTTTTACTTTCCTATTTTGTTTTTCTTTTGTACGATGATGATATCACAGCATGTACACACTGACAACCAATATAGACGAGCCACGAGTTCATGATTATTCAGTTCCCACGTCCAAACCTCCTCCCACACTCTTTGTGCATATATACCGAGTGTCAGTTATCTTACAGCACACAAATGCACCATGCAGTTTGACGTGCCTACGCTCATGGTAAACTGTGTGGGCATCCAAAACTTGTTTTCATAACAATATGGAGGAAATATTGTGCAGAATAGCAGGACTGATATACCGTGGGATGGCTGCAAAACAAAGCTCAACAAAAGAAAGAAACCATCATGGTGGAGTAGTATCAGTGTGCAGGTGAACCAGCTGACCCGGTGTCACCTTCAGTTCTGACCCGTCTTAATCTACAGCTTCATCTGCAGCTACCTCGGTGATCCCAGCATCACCCGTGAAACTCTATTTTCTCACAGGCTTTTTCATTCATCATGTTTTACTGGGAGGTTTTTTTTTTTTTCCCCACATCTTTCTGGACTTTGCAGAACTTTGAAACTTTCTTCATTCGCCTGAAGCTCAACTCTGCTCTTTGGAGGCTCATTCACGGGGGCACAGCCGGGGTTTACACCAGCACTGCTCTGTCGTTAGCTCCCTTCAACAACTGTACCGTCATCCTTTACCCAGCCTCCCCACAGAAACACCACAATTACACCGAGGAGAATTGGTGACAGATGAACTTCCTGTAAATCCGTTCTTGCAAGTTCAGCAACCCCCAGAACACACACACACACACACACACACACACAACACACACACACACACACACACACACACACACACACACACACACACACACACAGAGGCCGCCCCTGATGGCCGGTGGTGACTAATGGCAACTGGTCCATGGATTTCCTGTAACCAGGCTTTACTCCTATTAAACAGACACACATACACCTACACCCACATGGCACTTAAATTAAGGTCGTGACCGCAGAGCGATTCCTCACATCCTTAGCCAAGGATAAAGCATGTCCAGCTCACTGACTCAGTCGCACAGCGCAGCAGATAAGCTGCATTGCTTTCCCAATCCCTCCTGAATGAGGCAGCTGACTGCAGCTGCTGTGAGCAACATCAACATCACCGCTGACTCCCATCGTTGCTCCACGGAGCCACTGAAGGCCTGTAAATACTTAACAGCCCCAGCCTTCTGCAAATTAAGCAGAGCGCGGCGAGAGCTTTGGCACGCTGGCTTATGGTGACTTAACCTGTGTGGTGGAAAGACAGGAGAGGGAAGGGCTTCAGCTGGTGAGTGGAAAGGGTTAGTCGCCGCAGCGCCGAATGACACCAGGTTTTAGTCATGGGAAACGGCCTGGTGGAGTAAAGAAAGTGATGTCACCTCTGTAAACGTATTTAAAGTTTACTGGGCTCCATTACACATAAACCTCTGACCACTCACTTCCACCTTCCCCCGCATCGGTCACACTGTGGACAGGCCGCAGCTGTTTCTCCTGTCAGGAATCATCACCATCAATAGAGCTGGGAGATAAGGTCGAAACCAATATCACGAGGGTCAGAAGAATGTTTCCTTCATTGCGGACATGCAGATGGATAACAAATCAAAAGGAACCCAACATTATGTGTTTAAGTGATTGACTGTGAAGACTACAGCATATGAATCACATCATTTGTCCAAATCCTGCAAGGTTGGATGGTTGGTGCCAGTGGGCGGGGCTTGGGGCGTGGCTGAGGCCAGCGACTGCTTTGTTGTGACATCACAAAGTTACCGAAGTCCTAGCGGCTCGTTTTAAGACTCAGTTTCTGAATATAGCTGTGTGCATTTCTCTGTGGACTGAGGCTTTGATACTTTCACAGTATTAATATAGAAACTAGACCTGATCTATAATCACACTACACATGGACAGAGACCTTTATACTATATGGGACCTTTAATTTATCAGCTGTATGCTAAGATACAACAAATTTTTATTTTCATTATCAATAAAACCAATTAATTCAGTAACTGTTTGGTCTAGAAACTGTTGAAAAATAACAAATAAAGTTTCCTATAGACAAAGGGAACAACAAACAGTCCAAAACCCAAAGAGATTGAGGGTGCAGCATTTTGTCATTTTCTGCCAATGACAAACAATTAATTGATCAATTAATAAAAATAGCTGCTGATTAATTGTGTCGATCAATTAAGCGGACGGACAGTTTCCGCCCTATAAACATTGCAAATGTTATGAAAATCAACCAAAATAATCAAACTGATATGATGTGACGAAACAAATAAAACGATGGATTCAGACGAAACGTGATGACATCATAATAAGATTCCACTGAAGGTTGATAGTGAATTATTGTCCTAACCACCGAAGTCCTCAGAGAACGTCCTCAAAAACAACATGCACACTGGATAACCAACATGATTAACAGCTGCTGGCACAGAGGTTAGATGAATTAGGGTCAGCAGATTCGGTTAAAGAGGACACAGGATGACTCTGTGTCCGTCTGTTGGATGTTGGTTGTTTTGTTCAGCCGTTTTTTTTTTTTTTTGTTTTTGTTTTTGTTTTTTTCTCCTCCAGCCTGAACAGAGCAGGTTCCAATATCGATTTTAGCGAATGAGGTGAGCTGGTGGGATTGTTATCAGGCTCTGTAACTTCAGCTGTTGGGGCTATTAGATTGGGTGCTCATATAACGCATGGGAGATGAAGGATAATGTTGCCGTGATTGTTTCGTTGCCACACTGTGCCCCGGCGCTGGTGGCGTCCTATAATTTCTAATCTCATTTTCTAGAAATAGTCCCGCAGAGAGGCCCCCTTATCTTGCCATAATAGTTTTGAGGTGAGCCCCATTAACCAAATGAGCTTTTCAGAGCACAACATTCCCATTAACACCGCTCGTACAATCCCTCATCTCCTTCAAAAGTGCACCATGAGCTTCCCCTGCAGACCCCCGTGCTCCACCGCGCCAACATCTCACTTTCAGGATTTTTTGCATCCAATCAGCCTCCCCTGAGCAAAGTTGGCAAATCCTTCCCTCACCAAAATTACCCTAAATCGCACTAAACAGGTTCATCCCACACAGACTGACACACCACATTCCCAACTCCGCTCCCACTACTTTAGATATTTCCCTGCAGGCCTTGCGGTGCTCGCTGGGTTGTGGTAGTGATCAATGGCCCCTGGCTGCGGGCGTCAGGGGGGCCCTAGGCTCCAGGAATGGAGGTATTAATAATGCAAGGTCCAGGCCTGTCATATCCTCCATTAGCACAGAGGAGGCGGGAGGCCCAACGGCTGATTGATTACTAATTAGATTAATTGCCGTCTTTTAGAAAAGGAGGAGGATGTAATAGACTGGGGGCCTGACAAGTGCGAGGGTAGAGGAGCCCGGCTGGTTGAAAAATATTCACTACGGCTGTTTAAAAAAAGAACTTTTCGTATTAGGAATGCATGTTTCTCCTCTGAGATGAGTGCGCAATTCAGGAAAGAAAAGCCAGAGTCTGTGTAATAAACAAGAATTCAATCAAAGTCCAACCGACTACCCATTACTTTAAAAATGTCTAATAAATTGCTCAATTCTCTGCAGGCCTCTCTCCACAATGCACCTGCGTACGGAGAAAGAAAAACAACTCAACCGCACTGACCACTCTGCTAAGTGGAGAAGACACTCGTTGTTATTTGCCGTTTTCATTTGAGACAATTTCCCCACATCTCGTTCCCGCATTTGTGTCTTGTTAGCCATCGCTATCTGGAAAACATGACATGATAAGCCCCCACTACTCTCCAGTTTTCCTGTAATGTGTGTAATGATAGAGTCGGTGAACACAGACATTTTTGCTAAAAGGTGCAGAGGTGTGTGGAGATTGAGTTCCTCTTAATCTCCCCGCTGTCCTTTGGAGATAAAACTAATAAAACACACATCAAAGCTGCGGCATATAGTACGAGGGCTTTAGAAGAACATAAAAAAAAAGCGTCTTTTCTTCCACACAATGTGATTTCTGTTCAATTTAAATGTTGTTCAAGACACTAATTATTCTTCAGTATAGACTAAAATTAATTTGTCCATATTTCGGACTGATACTTAAAAACCAATTACTGGCCACTTAGTGTTATTGTATAACCTCCAATATGATGAATGTGCTACATTTTTGTTTGAGGACATATTTATTGCAGAATTGATCTGGACTCAACTCACAGATGTTGTGCTTTATTTCAATTATTCTCAGTTTTCAATCAACAATCCGAGTGTCTCATGGTCAACAATTATTATTGGAAACATTTCATAAAAACTGGCTTTAGGATGAAAAACCCAAATCATTCGAACCCCGCATCAACATCACCGCAGCATTCATTTCAGTCCAGATCACGTCTTCATCCCCAACAAGTGGCGAGGCCGGCACGCATCTACGAGTTTCTGAGTGCTAGACTAATTGGCACATCGGTATGGCCACACTCAACATAAATAGCCTCACACTTCTGAGGGGGATAATGCCTTCCAAATAGGGAGCTGCATTATTTGTCTCAGCCTCCCGCTGCACCAGCAGACCATGGCGAGTCGTATCTTGCTCTGCTGGCTCTCGCCAACCTCTGGGGAAGAACAGTCCCAGCATGCATCAGTATGTTTTTTAGTGCGACTGTGCCGATTTGACTTCAGGAAACAAATGATTTATCTCCAAGAAGCCTGAGGAAGACGCACAATTTGGCCCGATTTTTAAAAAAATTACAAGGAAATACTGTTACTCTGCAATGCAGGCTGTCGTCCATATCCGTCTCACGCCTCGGACATAATGATGTCATCAGTGACGGGGAGCCGGACTTGCCAATGATGCACTTTGCCAACATGGGCCTGCTTTTCTGGTCCTCTTATCTAACGTCATGAATCATAAGTAGACTGGTCTCTATCAGTATTTCTGACAGCGAGATGAGTCTTTATGCCTTCTTGTCACAAATGAGTTCTTGAGGGGCTGTCAGGATGAAGTGGAATATTACACCTATTAATTATTCTGCTCCTCCATCCTGCTGGGAGGCAGTTCCGAGTCAGTCCTTCATATCTGACAAAGTTCATCCCTGCTCGACTCCGCCGCTGCGGCAAATGTCTGAAGATGGAGCTTTGTTGGACTGCCACTACTGGAATCTATTGGCACATTATCCCAAAGAACAATGGAGCCAGAACATCCATCCAGCATTCAGAAACTGTCAAGTTTCTCCATTGACCTTTAGATGCTTTTAGGACTGATTGGAAACAAGAAAAAAAAAAACGCACAAAGAACATGTCATCCACCCGAGCTCAGAGTATGTTAATTCTCTGGGATCTGCTGACGGGGCTGAGTTTCTTATTTTCCTAGATTCTGACATTAGTGCTATAAGGAAACACTTGTACCCAGACGAAGGTTATGTCAGTCAGACTCCTGTATGCAACGTGTAACCCAGTACTTTTTTTTTTGTGGTAAGATTTGACTGTAAAATATGAAGCTGAACCTGCAGGTTGACAACCACAAGGAAAGACGGCATCTAAAGAATTACCACAGTGCAACACTCATCCGTTCTACACGGTGACGACAGTGTGAAACAACAGTTTGTCTTCTGCCTTCGGCTCCGTCTGGCTTGGTCTCTACCTGCTCCCTCTCTTTTCTCCTTCCCTAAGCCCGAAGCTGCCTCCCACCTCCCACCTCCTCCTCTCAGCCCCCGTGGCTCACTGCAGAGACAACATGCTGCGCTAATTGAAAGCGACCCTGACTCGTCCTTTTTCGAAACCCGCTCCGGCTGATGCCCCGTTGTTTTCCCCTCCGCCGGCGGTTGACAACTGGCCTTTTCGGCTGCGGTGGTTCTGCGGCGTGAACTCTGGCCCTCGCCGCGTCGGCCTCTCTCCCTCTGCAAACACAAGACCGGGTCCAAAGCCACACAGAGTGGGAATAAACTGCAGACTAGCACATTTTCCTCCTGCAGCATGGCTCCAAACTGAAGCAGAAAAATTGTTGGCGAGTAACTGGTGAGAATTCTTCCAGAATAAATTGAGGGAGTCCTCTGGAGGTTAAAAAAAAAAAAAAAAAGCTTTTCGTTTGGTTGCTTCATACGAGAACAAGTGATGCATAATATTGTTTACACAATAAATTGAGGTTTACGATTTGAAATTCAATGAAGATGCAAACAATCCAGAGCCATCTTCCCTCGAACATGCTCTGCAAACTCTGAAGGACAAAAAGCACAAAACGCTCCCCTAATAGATGAGCTACAGCTGCAGCACAGACAGCATGATTAGATTCTCCTCATACTTAATTCCTTTATCAAAAAGCAGTGATATTCCACTAAAACAAAACGCTTGTACCTGCAGTGTTTCAATAGAGGTGGTCTGCTCTTATCACCCTCACTGAATAGGACTGGGGCCCATAATGTAATAGCCTAGCAGTGCGCTCATAAATCACCTGAAGAGGCTTTATGCCACATGCACTGACACTCCCAATCTGCCAACCTGTGTCTTTATTAAAGAGCACATTATACTGAGAGGCTCCCTTTTCCCCCAGATGCCCTGCTCTAAACACCTCCGCTCATATATTCATGCAAACACAACAATACAAATACTTTCCTCTGCAGGCACAAATTCATTTCTCCCAGCTTTTATTTACAGAATGTGTGTGTGTGTGTGTCTGTGAGTGTGTGTGATACACAGACAGAGATTGGCATTGTTTTTACATCTTGTCACCCTCCCTCTTCGCAATTACGGCAATCGTCTCTCTCCCACTGAGTGACGCATCAATTTGGATGTATGAATGCCTACTCATATCTGATTTGCCTTAGTGAATCTCTTCCGTTTTTATTGGCCAAACAGTGCACACAGCAGAGTGCGATGCTTGTGTGTGTGTGTGTCCCCTGCTTTGTTAATACATTGTATTTGCCCCCCCCCCACGTCCTTCCAGTAACTTTGACAGCTAAATTGAAAAACATCATGAGTGAGCGTCATGTGAGCTGACAAAGAAACGGCAATGACGGAATAATTGGCGTTACACTGGCCCTTCCATGTTGACAGAGAGGAGACGCTCGGCCCTTTGATTTGTTCAAATCAAGACTTCTTTGTACGCAGCGGTCGATCGCTAAATCAGTTTTGCGTGTCGAATTTCATGGGACCTTCAGGTGCTCTTGAAGATCTCGGCCCTAATTAACACCCGGTGAAAGTCAATGCCTTCTAATAAACTTTTACCTCCATGCTCCATGTAAGTAGGAGCTCCTACAAGTAGGGAACTTGTTGTATGTTGCTCTGTCTCAACATCAAACTGCAGTGGGGCAATTGAGCAAGGCACTGTAAAAGACATACATAAAATATGTGATTACCCCCCCCGGGGATATGGTATATTGTGATATTTGGGTTGGACTGTATCTAAATGTGTATTTGAAGATATGTTTCAAGATTCGGAAAATATCACAGAGATCACTGCGGTTTCCACAAAAAAACGAAAAGGTATAAAGACAGAAAAGAAACCAACTGTGATGTACAAGACCTTTCAGATAACATGCCGTGTTACAATTTTCTCTATTAGAAGTTACAAGATCAATCTTTACACATTTTGCCTCTTGGAGTTAATTAATGGTTTCTGTAATCACAGTGTCACTGTCAGTGAACCGTTGCTCAGCTCGGCCTGAAAAACGCTGCTCATGAACTTCTAGAGTTTTTTTTTTGCCCGTGGACAAAAGACTTGACATTCGTTTATGATACATATAACTGAGGAACAAGCCCCCTTCAAGGAATCCAAGCTGTCAAATCTCTGCCTGCTCTCTGAGCTATATGACTATTTGTTTTTCTGCAGGCTGCCACAATGCTCCCAACTGAAAATCATGCAAATCATGAACAGGAAGAAAAAAACAAAAAAAAAACACTAAATCCCCTTCTCCCACTCAGTTCTTGCAAACACAAGACGTACCCCTCGGTAAACACCGGCAGCAGAACGCATCCTGCAAAGAAAGCCTCGCTGCTGAGAGGCAGAAAATGTAAACAGCTGGCAAACTCTCAGAATATAAGTTGTTACACTCTGGAAATAAAAAGTTCAGGATTGGGGACAGAACAAAGGCAAAGAGAGTCGGGGCTGTTCGTTGGGAGGTTTTTCTTCTCCTGTGTCTCTAATCTGACCAGTGGCAACAGTCCAAGGCAATCTCCGAGGGCCGTCCTCACCCACAGAGCTGCTGATGTAAATCTCTGGGGCGGCGTGCACACTGCGCCTGAAACGTGTCCAATTCTGAGGGTTTTTTCCTCCTCCCCTCACCTGAACCTGATGTTTTTCTAATCAATGAAATACAAAAAAAGCTGCAAAAAAAAAGCTGCATGGAATTTTTTTAATTCAAATTGGACCAGATGAAAAATGGCACCAAATTAGATCTTGAGGCGCACAATTTACACACGGCAAGTCTGACTGCTCAATTTTGAATATAAGAAAGCTGACATGACTATAACTCACGCCAATTAGCCGAGACAGAAGCGGTGTTGCAATGGAAGAAACGAGATTCAGTAATGAAAAGAAAACAGTCAGCGTGGCAGGTATCTGGGCTGATGCTTCAATTCAGAACAAAATCAACAGGAAATCCAGGAATAATAGAAAAGAAAAAGGTCCAGTGAAATGTGTGAAGTTCACAAGAGCCAAAGGTTGAAATTTATACTCTTTTATTAAACTGTGGCTGTTTCTTGTGATCTGACTGTAGTTTAACGTTGCTGTGTTTAAATGTTACTTTGTTTGTTTTCATCTCTCTAAGGATCTTGATGATTAAATACCGGATTAAAAAAGTTATTTAAAATCTGACTCCTCCTATTAACAAACGATGTCCATTTAATAAAATGTTCTATCTGCCAAAGCTACACACCGCAGGAGCTGCCAGGTGTGAGGAAGGACAAGTCTTGATACTTGCTGTTATATTGTAATGTGCTTTAAGCAAAACAGATGCAGCATCTATTTGTTATCAGCGTTCTGCTTACGCACGCAGTCTTTATGACACTGCAAGACGATAATGACAGCAGCTGGTCTGCGTTCTTCGGTACAGGAGAAAGAATCGTAAAATCAGATATGAGCAGTCGTCTCAGTTGAGTCATGATGCCGATGCTTCTACCTGAGCTTTACACATCTGTCTAAAACTGGTCAGCAGAAGATGAGCGGAGGGAAGGAGGGAAGGAGGGAAGGAGGGAAGGAGGGGAGGAGGGAAGGAGGGAGGGATAGTTGGTCTCCTGCTGTACACTTTTTGTATTTGACAAAACAGATCAAACACAGTCTCACAGCAGTTGCGGCTGAGCCGCTGTTTGTTATCTTGTCTGATGTGTAACGTGCGACGCGCAGATGCACGGCAAAGGAGAGCGAGGCAGACAGGTAATCCAGGATTACAGTGCCGACATGTCATTTCTGTGGACGTGTTATTCCTGCTCAGTCGTCTTTTGTGTGAAATGTAGGGTGCAACCCCATCTGTCTGCTCCAAACTCTCCTCTGGCACCCATCAATGGCACGCCGTGGACCAGCATAGACGACGAGATAATGAGCTCCCGTTGCCTTGTCAACGCTATCCCTTTTTCCGACAGCCACACTCTTAAGCTCCCCGTTTGCCCGTTTCCCGGTGTGCAGAGCTCTTCAGTAAACAAGGCATCGAGACGGTGGATGAAATTTCATATTGTCTTAAAATCCCTCTAACGGGCGACCACAGACAGACGAGCAGATCGCCGTTCGGTGGCGGGGTGAGGAATAATTTTTACACCAAGAAAGTAAAAACATATACATTTCACACTTAATGAATGGAGGTCAAAGTTCACATGAAATCTCAACAGAAGAGGCTGATAATAAGTACAGCAGCAGACAGACTGGTGCTACTCGACCTGCACTTGGCCTCAGTGAAAACAAAAAAAACAATGTTACATTTCGATCTTCGAGCGCTTATTGACTGAAAAAAGAGCTTTCAGGTGGGCAGCTGCATCTACCTGGAAATGAAAAACATAAATGACAAAGTGGAACTGCTGTGTGTCTAAACATTTTAACGTTCTTTTTTTATCATTATTATTTGGTTCAATTGTACTCCAGTCTACTCCAGTATGGGTTCAAGGTCGACAGGCCACTTAAACAGGAGGCCCACAAGTAGTTTGCTCATATCATTTGTGTACAATAGTTCAATTCAATTTTCTTTGTATAGCGCCAACTCATAACATACATGAAGACACTGTGCTGACCTTAAAGGACTGCTGAGAGAAACCCAACAGTTCACTCTGTTTAAAACTGATTATGTCTTGTTTTTGTTAAACCATGTAGTTTGGTCATAATTTATTTTGTATTTTATGCCTTATACTTGCCATTTTATATTTTACTGTAAGTTGTCCTTGAGCGCCTTGAAGGGCGCCTATAAACGAAATGTATTATTATTTATGATTTTAATTTGCCAGCTTCAAAAGAACAGATTTACATGAATGTTTCTCAAGAACGTGTACTCAATTTCTAACATGAGAGCGAGGCCACGCGTGTCATTAAGTTTTCATCTGTCCCGGTTGTTTCCTATCATTTTACTTTTCATATCGTTTATTCTAACAGTTGAACAACTACTTTTGAAGAACTATTGAATACTGTTAACAGTGTGCTTGTTTGTTTACTTGCTTATTTATCTATTTGCTTCTATATTGTGTTGCATTTGTCACTAACTGCTCATTTTAGCTTTACTCCATTTGTTTTATTTATGTCCATGTGCTGCACCTCTTAGACATGTATGGAGTAAATAAAGAAGTCCGAGGTGGTTCATCTGAGACCCCGATTTTAAAATTGTTACCTTCAGAGGCTTCAGTCACATTTCCCTCTGTGTTTATGGTGGTTTTCACTTTCACCATCATCTATAATGAGAGTTAAAAGCCTACAGAGTCGGGTAATGTCGAAGGTTAAATTGCTTATAAGCTCAAACGGAGCTGCAGACAAAGTGCAGCACAACGAAGATTAGAAGACAGAAATGATAAATAATGACTTACTCTCTGTGCTCCTTCTCAGCACTCTACGCTCAAGTCACAAGTGGAAGCTCCAAAGTGTGTTTTATTCCAGAGGTGTCTCCACATGTTGCGGCTTTCTTTCCGCTTATTCGGTTTAAAGTGCCTCTCGCTACCACTCATCTACTACAGCGGCTGGTTTTGGGGAAGAGTCGGGGCCACATTCCTCATGTTCTTTCTACATTTGCATCATGACATTTCCTGTAGAGTGGCATTCTCTCCCCCAACCGTGTGACACTGTAGTGTCTCACACCAGAGTGTGAGATTCCACGACAGACACACACACACACACACACACACACACACACACACACACGTGCTGTCTGCCCAGTCTGATGAGGCAACTATTTTCAACTCAAACATCAGACACTTCAGGATGTCCTTGTTTACCAGCTCACAATAATCAAGCTCTGAAACGACGCCAATTTCCTCTTGGTCTCTTATAGCAGCGTAAAACAGTCTATTCTGCATCCACACTCCCGTCTCGTTTAGAAAGCATTTACGAGCCCAACTCAATCTTTAAACACTCATTGACAATGTTATTCTAACCAACTGCTTTGTTAATGAAATGTAAATTTAACAATCAGGGTTCTCTCTCAGTATTTATACTGCAGCCGTCCACATTAAATCTCTTTTTTTTTTTTTTTGTTTAAAAGACAAGCTGCAAAATCAGACGTGATTTCCACGACACCCCTGTAAACACCCCCTGGTATATTCAGTGTTAATTTACAGTAACTGTACCAGAGGAGTTCTGGCACAGCATTTAGAGAAGCTAATGCCCCTCCCCCTCCGCTCTCTGCCCTCCCTCCCCACTGACTCTTTCTTTCTGTTTGAACGATACTGCCTTTGCAAAAGCAGCTGCTAAAACAAAGACACTAGAAGAAGAAAAAAGCACAGCATTTGCTGATGAAAAAAAACCAACAAAAAAACATTTTCTTCTCTCTGGAGCTCGGTCAAAGGCAGAAACACTGACCTCTCACCTGGTTCTGTAAGACAGGCCTGTTTTGCATCGTCCATTCAGTGAGAACCATATTCAAAATCAAATTTATTCCAACTGGCATGTGACCAGGAAGAGACGGGGAGTTGTTCAGAAGGAGAGTGTGAAGATATAAAAGGAGAAATATCAGAGTGCAGAAACTTTGGCTTCACACAAGCTTTAATTCAACACATGTGCACGAGGAGCCTTTTTCCAAAAAACTCTGCTTCACTCTGAATCGTGACATCAGTGTTGACAAACTCTAAACACTGGGTGGTAAATAAGTCAAAGCTCTTATTTTTCAACTCCCACAAAGCATTTGCCAAATGCATGAGTCATGACAGTTAAATGAAAAGATGGCCCTGACCTCTTTCATGTTTGGAGGGTTTTGTTCATTAATGACTGGGGCTCGGCCCTGTGTCAGCATGCTGGCCGCTAGCAGGCGAGGGCCAGAAGGGACGTGAGGTGGTGCTAACACCCGCCGCCATGTCGTGGCCTGGCACCGTCATGCGCTTTGGAAGGGAGTGCTCATGGAAATCAGCGGGGCTTGGCCCGGCTTCACTCCTGCCTTGGCCTGCTAATGGCTTTCCAAGTTTGGGGCTGCCATTTGTCAGCTTGACTGATGTCTGCGCCACGAGGATCAATCTCTTTCCATCATCCATCTCTTCAAACATCAGAGGTAAAGTACAGTGTTGGGCCACAGTGGCAGGGATGTGCTCCTGGAATCAAAACTTGCAGGTAGAGGAGGAAGTGTGAGGATAAAGGAATAAATTTATTGCAGGACTGAAGTGAAAAGATAAAGACAGAACCTGGCATTCTCATTTTGTACAAAGTAGAAGAGCATTAGACACGGCCAAAAACCGCACAAAGCAAGACGGGCTGTTGAGATGGGCTGTTCTTATTCCTGGAACATTTTTAGTGGTCTATGAAAAACCAGGAGTCCGTCTCTCCTCTCTCACTACATTAAGTGATTCTTACTGAAGCCTTGCAAACAGGAAACATTAAGTCTCTGGAGGAAAGAGAGAAAGTAAGAGATTTTTGCCTACATGAGAGAGAGAGAAAGAGAGAGAAAGAGAGAGAGAGAGAGAACAGAGGGAGTGAATGAGGTGTGGTAAGTGAATATAAAACAGGAGGGGAAAAAAATTGGAAATGGAAAAAAGGAATAAAACATAGTTAGGGAGCAACAGTGTGAGGAGAACAGCTGAAAGAGGTTGCGCGGCCCCAGGTGAGCCCTGTGGTGGGTCATTTCACAGCCCTGTAGCCTGACTAGCACTGACAGGTCAGCTGGAAGACTCGCTGCCAAGAGAAACCCTCAACGGAAAGCCTCAACACACGCTCCTGACACATACACACACACACACACACAAAAACAGCACACCGAAGCACACACACACACACACACACACACACACACACACACACACACAAAAACAGCACACCGAAGCACACACACACACACACTCGCCTGCCTCCACCGCAAAATAATTTCCTTTTCAATCTGCCACACAATAACCGAGCCACTGTTTATTGACCTTTACCATGGCGCTTTTCACCAGGCAATCGCTTCCTTGGCTCCGAGCGCAGAAATATAGCTCTGACTGCTCAGCTCGGTGCTGGAAATCCACCACCGTGCAGCTGGCTTTCATGCATTCACGGCTCAGGATCCACATCAGGATGTGTGTGGCGGCGAGCGCCCGGGGGAGGGAGCGCCTTCCTGACAGCTATGATGATTGGATCATCAAAAAAAATAAAACGACAACTTGATGTTATAACCGTCATTAGTGCGGTAACAAATCAATTAAAAGGGAATCGCAGCGCTAAAGGCCTGTGTACACACGAGTGCCTGAGAGGCGTCTGCCTACACAGTCTGAAATCACAATGTAACATTTGACGGTCGCAGTCTCGGTTGAGACTGGAGCCTGGCTGCAGCCGTCACCATCCCACAGCCAAACGTGTGTCGGCTCTTCGCTCCCTGAATTAGAAGATGATGCTTCAACGCCGGAGTCTTGTAAATTAAAGGATACCAGTGAAGATCCTTGCTTTACCAACCACAGGCTGCTTCACGACGAAGCAACAGACCGCTACTGGTCTGTTGCTTCGTCCCAAGATGCAAGATGCTCGGTTGCATCCGATCGCAGACGTTCCTTTATGTTTACTCTTAAAGTTTTTACCCCGTATGATCATTTTAAATTGCGAGTCACAAATGTTTTCCTCTGTGCCTGCAAGTCTCTGAAAATAACTGACGTCATTTGTGATGTGATCTCATATTCCACACGATGTAATTTATTGATCATAATTGCTTCGCACCCACTACAGTGGTACTGAAAGTGGGTTCCGGGAACCCCCAGGGATCCTTGAGGGAGTACTTAGGGGGTCTGCACCAAAAAGGGGAATAATTTATGTTCTCTATGATTCCATCCATGACAGAATGTTTCACTGTGTTGGTCATGGGTTTCCAAAAATGAAACATCTACATGCAAGAATCTTATCGTATGGTAACGTATTTGGATGCGCGGATATCTTCATCCGGAGAATTGATCATTTGTTATGCCGTCATTGTATTTCATCTTCGCCTCCCTCTTCCTGGTTAGACCAGACTACACAGTGACACAGTCTGGCATGATGTCGACAGTGTCCAAAAAGGAGTTACCAGCTTGTTTTGAAGCCAAATCTTCAAAACAAGCTGGTAACTCAAAAAAAAAGAAACAGACAAAAGAAAGAAAAAAGAAACAGACAAAAGAATCAAAAGTTCAGGCTTCTGCAAAATGTTTGTCATTTTCTGCTTGAAAAAAAAGACTTGATTGACGGATTCACCTGATCACCAAAATTTATTGACTAATGAATTAGTCAACTTGTGTTTTGTAAACTGTGACTGCCAGGTCTCATGAAAAAACAATCCCCTGATCTCAAGAGATTTTCCTGGGAAAGTCAAGGATAAGAGAAGCTAAATGTAAAATTCCAGCGTCTCAAACAGACTGGCACAGGGAGCAATTTTACCACTGAATGGTTTCATTCTTTGGAGACTTTATTATTTGTTTATTTGTTGTTTGCTTCAAGGAGATTTGGACGCTCTCCATCCTTCTCAGGGATGAGAATTAGAGGTGGTGAGGCAGCCGCGGTGGATTCGTCGAGGTGGCAACCTTCCGCTGCCAAGCGAATGCTGGTGACAGCGCGAGTCCTATTTGGCTGATGAGCAGCGGGGAAGCAGGTGGGCAGGCTGAGGCTTATCTGCCAAAACAGCCGGGGTTACACCACACCTCCTGCCGCAAGGACTGCTACGACTCAACGACCGCACGCTGAGAGAATGAGAGGGTAGCAACAGGAAGGGAGTTATAAGAGAACAGAGAGGCAGAGATATGGTCGGTTCTGGGAGCAGATCAGCTGCACACACAAAAAAAGAGCAGGAGAATCATTAGATCCTCTGAGCTATAAGACGCTTCTTTTTGCAGAGAAAGCTGGAGAACACAGGTGCAGGTAAAATATGACAGATCATTAGGAGTATTGGTGTGTTCTGGGATTAAAATATTATAAAAATATGTGTAATTTCATGCTACGACACATGCATTTATCATCGCTAGGGTTTGGTATCAGTTCAATACTGGCTCCAAAATCATTCCTGATTACCTGTGCAAATCATTTCAACAGTGGAGACTGCAAATGTTGATTTAAGGAACAGATATTATTGAGCTAGAAATCTCAAATTAGCTCAGAAAATCCAGTCACATAAGGACATAGGACACTGGATCTAGTTCATGTCATTTGTTTTTAACAGGAAATTATGACTTTAATGCAATAATATTATGCTTCTCTATGCTGTTCAGTTCGAGTTTGGAGAACAAAGAAAGAAGGAAAGCAGAAAGACACAAAAGAATCAATGGAAAAAAACGCTCTCGGTCCTCTTCTGCTTTCTCTACCATCAGATGAAAAATGACATGAGCCTCGTTCACCTGCGTTTACCCCATAAACCCCTCTGCTGCCGCAACACACCGTCACTCCACCGGGGGCATCACGCCGTGCCCAGAACCATCTCCGGGGCGTCTCGAGTGTTGAGCTCCAGGCTCCCTGTCAAAGAGCTCTGCTGGGCTTTTGTAAGGAAGTGTGAATGTGAGATCCCAGGTGCCAGTTTAATTGAGACCTTGACATCGGCGTTTGAGTGAAATGAGGAGATTGTCGGGATGATACGGCTGACGTTTACACCTGTGTGAGAACGGCTGATTACACAGTGGGAAGACTCTGAATGAAACCCGTAACGAGGACTTTATCTGCCTATATGCTTCATTAACGCGCTCCCCGGTCACATTTCTTACAGCACGGGGAAAAACAGCATTCTCCAAACAGAGAGACGGATCTGTCTCCAGGTCTGTCTGCTGGATATAAACAAAGGCTCTTCTTTCTGCAGTGTTACAACATTACCCCCCCCCCCTCCCCTCTGCTTCTGATTGATGAAAGTGCCATGTCTGCAAGCGCCTCTTTTACATAGCGGAGAGCCTCCCCTGCAGCCCGCCATTCATCATCTGAGAGTGGGACGGCGGCATTCATCTTAATGCATTACAGACCCAAACAGGTCCGAGGTCACACACTGCTGCCATGAATCCCTACATCTGATTCTAAGAGGGTAGGAGAGATGAGATGGCCGGTATTTTTTCTTGGGGGGGGGGGGGGTTGCAGAGAGATATGAGCTGAACAGTGCTGTCATGTTTAATGTTCCTATCACCTCACTGACAACATCTGTGTCAGGACAGGCCATCGATGGACTGTTTGAACGTTAAAGGGTAAAACCACCCAAACACACTGCAGCCTGGTGAAAGAGAGGCCACTCTGTTGTGGGACGGTACTTCCAGCTTTAAAGGGGAATCACATCGATTTCACACATAAACAACAGCTCTCTAGTCATGAGGGGTGTTACATAGAGAGTGATTAATGTTGTATTACTCCGTCTCTCACTCTGGAGCAGCTTTGTGAAGTCTGATAATGACCTTGATATCTTGTGGTGATGTCATCAGGGTTATCCTGTGCTTGGAGGCTGCAAAATTCTTGACATAAAGGTGATGTTACAAACAGAGGAGATGCTCCTGGGTAGTTGCGATCCAGAGGTTTTGGAGCTTTACAGGAACTAGGATTTGATTTAAATCTTCCCCCAATTTAATAGAAGTGCGATGCTAAAACTCTTAGCGCTCCAGCAGATGAATGGGCACCATGGCATCACACACACACACACACACGCGCTGGAGTTGGACTGGATGCAGAGTGGACTGCTGTGATTCTGGCCGTGGTCGCCTTCACACGTCACACGCCAGTCTGACAGCGCCTTGAGTCAAAGTGCTCATAAAAATAATGCAACGAAACCACAAGGAAACCTGAGTCAGGTACACGGCCATGATTGTATATAGTTCACAAACATGTTTTTAAACTATTTATATCTACTCAACATGACTGAACGCCCATTGAATGACATAAATAAATTCTAATTCTCTGTGATTGTTGCAGCAAAAGAGTAAATTACAACCCTACATCACAAACCGAGGCACCGATATTTAAAAGTGGAAGAAGATTTGAATGTAGATCTTTCCTTCGACACAAACTGTACTTGTCTCCGCTAACCACATGTATCTGGCTGCAACTTTATGATCCTTTTCTTGGCTGCAGCTGCTTACATCCAAACCTGTCATGAGGAAGATTAAAAGCACAGGGAGGGAGTTCAAAGCCTCAAGAAACACTGTGGAAGCAGATGAGTCCAGAGCAATAAGTGAAAGTGTGTGAAATGGCTAAAGGTCACAATATCGCGCTCTGGAAAACAAACGATTTCTCCTCGCTGCTTTAAAGACTTTGAATTCAAAGCCTCTGATCAGAACTCCAAACACTATGAAAATTTAAAACTGAATGCAGTTTAGCTTCTCTGTCAATCTGCAAAGCATGTACAGGGTAAAGAGTGTGCAGTGAAGTGAGCTCAGTAGTTTCAAGACAGATGTGAAGCCTACACACACACACACACACACACACAAACACACACACACACAAACACACCTCATAAAATCACAAGATGTCAAGATGTTCAAGATGTGGTGAATCAAACAGAATCTGCTGCTACAAGAAGTACATTCATCCTAACAGAGTGCACAGGAAAAGGAAAATTACCATGATGAGTATAATCAAATTGACTAAGGGGCTGTCCGTGGGATGCTACACAGTGTGACAGCCCCTGCTACCTTTTGGCACTGAGTTACAAGGACACTAAAGCAAAGTGTTGCCTCAGCAAGTGAGCAAATACTTCTTTATTTTCTTGCTTTGCTTTGCTCCTCTTGGCACGAAGGTGGTGGTGGTGGGGGGGGTAATTGGCATGCAAGCTCCGGCGGGGCAGTTAGACGAGCCAGGTCCCGAGCTCGGCCACAGAGCACAACGGCTCTGCTGTGCCCACAAAATTAGTTTAAAGCCGCGATTCAGCAACAGGGTGAGACCCGTACAGCGCCACTGATGCCATCCATCACTGCAAATCCATTTCTCTGGCAGAACAACTGAGCCACACTATCACCACCCCACCCCTTCTTCCACACCTCCCACACACAGAACAGCACAGCAGCAGGTAGAGAGAAATTCAGAAGACAGGGGGGTTCTGCCGATACAGGTTTTTTCAATAGTGATGCAGGTGTGTTTTTTTGGGCCGAAGTCGCCCTCGTAGAGTGTGGGAATTGTTCAGGATTTTTTACTGTAACCACCTGCTGCCAAAAACCAGAAACTGCTGCAATGAAACTAAGATGAAGATTGTCTTTTAAAAAATATAACAAACTAACCGACTCTTCCATCATATCACCAGAGAATCAGGTCATAATCTTCACCCTAGCTACCATTCAACTGTGTGAGTGAGTCAAAGCTGATGTGGGAGGAAGACAATGGCTGGGATTCAGCTGAGGAAGGTGGGGGGTGCCAGCTGATGGACTCTTCTCATTAACTTTACCCAGGCCTGGGGAGAGCTAGAGGAGGAGGAGGATGAGGAGGAGGAGGAGGAGGGAAGGAGGGAGGGAGGATTGGTTTAATGAAGACTCCAGCAGAGAGGGTTCGTCTCGCCTACTGTGCGGCCCTGTGAATAAGCCTGGCAGACAGATGGGCTGAGGAATTGATCAGTGGAGACAGTCTATGGAGACCTGCGCAGACTCGGAGTCTGTGTTTTAAGCTGGGGTGGGGTTCACAATCAAGGATATCAGAAGGCGGTGAAATGTCATTGGAATTCACTACCTGTGGGAGAAAACTCCACCGCTACACGATCTAAACTGGAGTTTCATTCGAGATGACAGCACGGGAGTGGCCCACCGAAACTTCAAAACCAAACCACTCCTGCCTCTTATTTACCAGACTGGCACGTCAGCCTGGACCGCTGAATCATTTCTTGAAAGATCTTCCCTTGGATCTGAAGCCGCACGCATCTAGAAATAAAGGCTATTTGGCCCCTTGCCTCTCTGTTGTCCGTCTGAGAGCTGTCCCCCTTTTTCGGCCCGGGCTCTGTGTGGCATCTATCTTTCATCCGAGTGACAACGCCTCACAAACCCCCGCGCTGCCACTCTCATTTTCACCGTCTATTGTTCCAGGCTCAGAGATTCAGCCCAGCACAGCGAGCCCTGCAATTCTGTCATCTCCAAAAGCTCAATACTTGCCTGCGCCGCTGATAAGCAGCCAAACACTGAGGTGATGAATAAATCACAATACAGCACATACACACTTACTGACACAAGGAGGAGGCCTATTTATTTGGTGTACTTTGGGTTATTTTGGAGAATTCTGAATCCAATCTGGCGCACGGCTCCATGCTGCATCGTGTGGTTGAGGTTCAAAGATCGCTGCTGGCAGTAACGACGTGTGCATCATTCTTTCGCTAAGTGCTATCCGCATAGAAAGGCGCTGAACAAAGCTAAATATTACAGTCTAATGTCGTAAAATATTCTTTTATCAATCTGCTTTAAACTGAGGAAGATGTCCTAGTTTAAAAATGAAAAGAAGTCATTTTCATATCTAGCCCGCAACAAATTTACGGTCTGTAATCAGCAGATTTTAGATACATAAAGCAAATCCAGTGCTTTTTTTTTTTTCCAGAGAAGATTAACAGCAAGAAGACGTGAACCCTCCTCCTGCGCCCTGAACAGGAACTCTACAGCTTTCATTTAAATTCTTTTCTTCCCTGCTGCCTTTCCCACTTTTCATATCATGCAGTTCTTTTTTCTTTTTTTCTTCCACGTATCACGCAGGGTTCTCCGAATGCTCTTAACCTTTCCTGCAAAAAGACAGTTGAGGCATTATTATAGGCTAAAGTGAAGCTCAAGAGAGACGCACGTGTGCCAGCCGAGAACAATGATGCACTCAAGTAAACCCACAATCCATTTCCTCTGGGTGGTCTGTAATTTTCTACTGTCCTGATATCATCCAACTTCCAATAACAACATGAAGAAGAGTTCAGATTTTTTTTTTTTTTTTTTGAGTGGAATTTTGAACTTAATGTGAAAAGGCTTTTCTGACGTCTCTCTGAAATGAGCTTTGTGCTGATGTCTCCAGTGTAGGTCGTAACAAATAGCTATAATTAACTAATCAAATACCAGACTTCCTTCAAATAGTAGCCATTTCACCTCACACATCACATATGGTCGTTTCTGAGAGGGATCATCAGGTACGCGGAGGCGCTTCAATATAAGCAGCTACAACTGAATAGTCATGAGCAGCAATAATAATCAATAGTGAAGAAGATGTCACCGAAGTCACAAAAGGTTTTCATGTTTTCAGTTTGGATGGAAATTGTCTTCCGTCTCTTGCAGTGCCGCTCGGAGAGAAGCTTGTGAGCCTGTGACAGATTTCTTTGACATGTGTCAAAGGTCTGTAACCGACCCGGCAGAGAAAGTGCATCGAGTTCGACAGATTCTTGTGGTTGGATCTGTGGTGCCCCGGGGTGGGGTGGGGGCTCCGACACCTCCAACAATTCAGGCCTTACACCGTTGCCATAGTTACCGCTGCCTGACACCTCTGGCAATGGCAAATAGACTGACCACAGTGGAACATTTGAGACGACACTGGCAGAGCCTGTGTGGATCGTCACACAATAAAGACCTCGGGAAACGAGGGAACAGTCACCGAGAGCCAGTTACGTTTAGAGGAAGTAAAAGGACTTCATGGACAAACACGGCCGAGGGTGAAAAGGGGGACACAGCGCTGGCAGGGCGTCCATCTCCAGCCGGCGCATAGTGGAATGTTAATTAGGCCTGCAAAGACGAGACACCTCCCTCTTAAATGTCACGTCCTCGTGAGGAGAGCGACGACGGGTTCTGTTGACTTCTGTCAGGCAAAAGGCTGCTCGTGGTTTGTTTGCCTTTCCGGTGGCAATTTCTTCTCTGTTCTCTTTACCCACGAGCATTTTCTCTTAACATTCTCCTGCTCCTTCTCTCGGCCCTTCTGTTATGCTGTTTACTCTGTGATGAATGGCTCTATTTCAAGTTGAGCAATTTTTTTTTTTTCTTTTAGCTGGAATAGATTACAATCTGTGCAATTGTGCGGAAACAAGATTGATCTCGCTTAAAAAAAAAAAAAAGAAAGGAATAGGGAGAGGGCAGCAGAGGAAGGGAAATATTGACTGCAACTGCACTTCACTCTAATGTAGAAATTTCCAGACCCTTTTCTTTGATGGAGGCTTTTTAGGCAGCTAAAGCTCCTGCAGAAGAAACAGGTCTTGATAAGGAGGAGGAGGGGGGTGGGGTGGGGTGGGGTGGGGGTGGGGCAAGAGAGGAGTGTAAACAAATTTTTGCAGTGGTTTGTAATGAGACATGACAGGGTGAGAATACTGTGGCCTTTTAAATGGCAGGCCTCGTTATCGGCCTGGTTTCAGAGCCTCGCAGGGGCAGAGATTCAGATAATGGGGCATCAGTAATGAAGGGTTGGACAGGAGACCTGCTGAAGCTTAATATGAGAGGCTGCTCGACCAATGAGATAAAGTAGCGGTGAAATTGTACACAGTGTGCCGCGGTCTCGCCACCGACATGAATCACAAAAAGTTCCATTGTGAGCAATCCTTCTCTTAATCAGGTTACAGGCTGTGCGTCTTACAGCCGTACTATTTTTCATGATTTATTGTTAATATAGTGTCTAAAGGATGGCCTGGGGTTCCCACTGAATATTAAGCATTACCTAAAATTACTTGAAATAATAATTGCCTCCCTCACAATTCAACCAAAATTAATCACACAGGGCAAGTGGATTGGAAAATGAATCCCCTCCTGCAAAGGTGAGAAGAGCTGTGATTTTCAACAGGGATTCAGGGCGGGTTTGGTCATGACAGTTAATATGAAAACTAAATAAGTAAAGTTTTTTAATAATCATTTGGAGGGGGGAGGGGAGAGAGGGGGGGGGGGGTCATTCCAGCAGTTTAGGTGCAAGTCTTTAATTGCATGACTTCCTTAAACGAAAGGCATTGGAGGAAGTTGGAGGAGTAGGAGCAGGCGTTGCAGTGCAATAACTCACAAGGCTTCAGATTGCCTCTCCTCCCTCTTGCAGTACAAGAGCAAAAGAGAAATGATTTTACATTCTCCAGCTGGATGGAGAGTGAAAGGAGAGGGGAATGAGTCTTATGGAGCAGTGAAGAAAAAAAAAAAAAACCTGTCCAAGGTCTAGGGAATTGAATGGTTTACACGCTGGCTGCCAGCTTACATTTCGTCTTAGTGTCACAATTTGTTTGGGAGCATCACGGACGCTCTAAAAAGAGCGGGCTCTCTCCCAAAGCCTCCCCGGCAGCTGAAGAGTTGCTAAATGTCACTCACGATCATTCAGCCACCAGAGAGGAGAGAGGGACAGAGAGAGAGAGAGAGAGAGAGAGAGAGAGAAGTAAACAGGGGAGAGAGAATAAAAAAAGAGAGTAAAAAAGGACAAAATGAAAGAAAAGCAATACAGAGAGAGACAGTGACAGAAAGTATAAAAAGGAGAGGCAGGTTGACGGTGCAATAACAAAAAAAAAAGAAATAGACATGGGAGTAAAAAGTAAAAAGAGAGAGAAAGTGAAAAACGCTCAGGCATGCTAATCCTTGTCTCCTCTGGTGCTCAGTCTAATGTGAGAAAAGGCTACTGAACTGCAGAGCTGGGAACCGTCGGGGGATTGGACCGAGCGAAGCACAAACAATAACAGGCCGTCCTGAAGTCTACCACTTCATGGACATCTTAACAGCAGCGCCCTGTTTCGCTGCCACGTTCAAATTTGGAACAAAGAAAGAAAACAAACAAACAAACAAAAAAAAGTTTGTTTCTGTCAAACCGATGCCGTCTACAGGATACATGCCTACTCTCATCTCTCCTCCGCTGGTAGCAAAGAGCGTGGGAACGGCTTCCAGAGCGCTGAGCAGAGGCGGAAGACTGACCCTGACTTATCGACCAGCGCTCGCAACGCACATCTCTGATGTGGCCACCTGCCAAACACACAGTCTGTTTAAAAATGGATCCTATTGATTACAATAAACCGATATACATATATTCCCCCAAGAGTAAAGAAACTATGAGGACAAAGCGATGTTTATATAAGTCAGTGCATCCCCACATCAGAGCAAAGGTATTAATCTTGATCCATTGGACCAGAGCCTGTCCCTCCTTGGTTTTCATCCCTATTGACAGGCTTATGCTGCATTTGCAACATGGCTAATCCTTCACTTATTGCTCATGCACAGGTTTACATTTTTACGTAATTAGAAATTGCACAAAACAAATTAAATATCTGTACATATAAAGAGGGATATAGGGATATATATGAACTATGGGAACAATTGATGGGACATTCTCAGGCACTCGGGTAATTCTGTTGACTCCAGCTCACATCATGTTTGAGTGATGCAAACAGAAATGATCCACATTGCCATGGAGTCAGTGAGTGAGCACCTGAGTTTGCCATTGTTTGCCTACATTTGTTTATTTTGATGACGTGCACCATGCAAAGTCATGCCGCACTGGATGCTGCTGGCGGTTTGCCGTTTCCACTGTAACCATGGATACGCAGACAGCAATCAGCTGGATCACTTTTGATACTGAAGGAAATTATAGACCTGTTGGAGTGAGTACAGATCTGAGATCTATTTCTGAACACGTCTATGGACACTTCAGTCAAACAGACACCAGAGGAACCGATAACCTTGAAGGACTCATTGAATCCAGCAGAATGCATTTCAATGTGACTTTTTTATGACGCCCAGAATAAGGTGAGATCGTTGACGTCAAGTGTGTCAAATAGGTCTTATGGTCAATACAGGCTGTGTCTCGGTGGTGTGCAATTAAACCTGATTCACCTAAAGCAATAGGTGTGAACATCTCGTGATAGGTGGCTTTCAAAAAGAGCCACAGGCAGCACAAATGTCTCTCCATAAAGTGCCATTCAGTCTTTGTAGGTTTTTGGCTTCCAGAGGTGGCCTTGTGCTCCGACGCAGTTTGTACGAGTTTCCCTTCAGTCGGTGGAGCAAAGGCGAGATGTTAAACATGGCATCAATATTGGGACGCTCCTCTTTGCAGCATCAGCCACAGTGAATGACAGCGAGGCATTGAAGAGGCCGCTTTCTCTGAGCTGACACCACTGATTTGAATATCAAAACATGATGTAAAACGGTGATTAAAAGGCAATTACAGCTCGCGTCAATGAAAAGTCAATTAAGTGTTTCGGGGGGCTGCAAAGGGGTTTCTGCCAAGGTGATGACAGGGGAATCAGAGAACAAAAGGGGAAAATGAGGGATACAAAGAAGAGAAGGGAAAAAAAATGAAAAGAAAGCAGCTGAGAGCAAACACAGCCGGGGTTGGGGCGAGTGCAGACGACAACATTTGGATGAATATAGCACCGCATAGTCAGACGTGCAAACATCCTCTCCTGTAGAGACTGGATTTCTTCCAGTGCCGTCACCACGTCATCATGAATAATTAACAATTTCCTTAAAGGCAGCATTCAATTAAGAGTCAAATCCCCTGCGAACATGAGTGGGAATGTTTTCTGACAAAACCTTAAAAAACAAAGCCACTCGCCCTTTTATTCAAATGATTCCATTATAAAGTCCTAGAGCTTCCCTCCTGGCCAAGTTACAGCTGATTGATCCTGCATTACTTATTTATGCACCAGTAATGAGCAGTAAATATGAAAAAAGTGGAAAGCAGGAGTAAAAAAAAAAAAGAAATTATTCAGGCATGGTGTTTGGTACAGCTGCCAGGGTTTTGATCGCCCGTGTGAAGCCTGCAGCAGCGGCCATGTTTGCCATGTTGAAATGCAACACTGGTGACACACTGCCGCCGCAGCCGTGACGTCCTGGGAGATAACGCTGAGGACGAACACGCCGCTGCCATACCTTTATACGGTGAACCAATCTTTGGTCCTAACGCCCGTCCCCAACGGGAAAAACTAAGTAGCTAAGAGGCGAGCTAGTGCTACTTAACCCTGCGCTTTAATTATTGAGAAATGCCTGAAATTGCCAGAACGCACAACACTCAACTCGAGAGGCTTGTTAGAGAGTAATGAAGAGGTTTGGAGGGAGAGGGGATCATTTTAGAGAGGAGCCAACCTGGGATAGAGCTGTGTTCAGAGTATCTGTCTTACTGCTTGTGTGTCTCTTCCTGTTTTTTCTTTTGTTAGAAGACCCAAGAAAATATGAGTAATAGTAGAAAGCTTCAGTCCAGTCTTTAAATACAGTATTACTCCACAACTTGGCAGCCAACGACTGCGATACCCACCTCAATTTGCTGTGTCGCTCCGTCCCCTCGCTCGCTAATTTGCACAAATCACTACCAATCAACTCGCGCACACAATCAGCCGGAACGAATTCTGCTCACGCACGCACGCCAACACAAGTATGCGACTGTAATCAAGTACACAACCCCTTGTTTACAACAGAGCGTTTTTCTTCCAACATCTGAGGCTCTGGAGAAGGGTTTGGCAATAAAGCCTGGAGTTATTTAAAGGAAAAAATTTGACAGTGTATCAGCTGGGGTCAGTGACACAGTGAGGGCCAGATGGTCATCTAGTCTGGCTTGTCTTCCCTCAGCAGCCTCCGCCTCTGTACCCAATTTGTCTGGCGTTATTTCCAGAAATCAGCGCTGGATTGTTGTACTTTGCATTTCCTCTGCATGAACTCTTGGATGTCTTGGCCTCTCTCACACTCCGACTACAAGTAAATAAATTAGCTTGGGGTTTTACTACAATACGCTGCGTGGGAGAATCTCCTGAAACTGATGTTTATCCATTTCGCTGGGCATTTACTTTAGCTGGAGTTAACTGATCAACAGACATCCGATCGTGATCAGGTACTGAACGTTAGGAACAGGTTTGGTGACCGGCCAAGAACTGCTTTAGCTGCTGGCTCATGACACATGCCTTAACTTGTCATCTGCGCACAACAACAACTGAACTAAAGCTTTTAAATTTTAATGTTTAACAGAACGGACCCACGCCTTCAGAAACCGGCGTGGCTGTTCTCAGAATCAATGGCCATCAAAGATTATGAGCGAGACGTCTGTCTTCTGCTGACCGGTACTGTCTGTGAGGGTTTGGATCTGTTTCTCCGTGTAGAGGAAGTTTACCGCAACAGACAGAAGCCAAAGCTTTTGCTGCCTCATTGAAAAATCTTCATGCACCTGGAGGTGATTTGAAACCTCAACCACCGAACACACATGGAAATTTAATAACTGTGATACATGAAAAGCTATGATTTAAGAATTAAGGGCAGATTTTTTTTCCCCATAAAGCCATGGAGTGAACATCAAACTGTGCTATAATGAGGCTTTTCACTGACTGACATTTGAAGCTGTAAGCTCAGTTTTAATGTGTCATTTCATTCGGTCAAATTCATGATCAGTGTTTGTGTGTTTGTTCTCTTCCATCTGGAGAAAATGATTCGTCTCTGTAGCGCCACAATGCGCCAATAACGGTCTATTGCGACACGTTTTACCTTTAACAAAGAAAACTGTAGCTCCTTCGATTCGGATATTGCATTTCTTTCAACAACATGTCGATGAATTGTTCAGCCCTACCGTGACGCATAACACTTAACCTTAACCTCCCATGCTTGAAGCTGCAGCAGACGACTCTTGAATGTCACTTCCCACTCATTCCTCATGAGGTTCAAAGGAAAAATCATGTGGTTTCCACTAATCAGTGCCCTCAAGTATTTGTTTTCCTGTGTTTTTTTTTTTTTCCCCTCCTTGCAATTATACTGCGAGATCACTGGTGAGTTGAAACTAGTGCTGCGTCTGTTAAAAGTCAGTCTGCAAAAATATTACCTGTTTATCATCCCACAGCTGTTGTGACAGCTGATGTCGTTGGGATGAATGAGTGAAACAACAGAAGACAGCTGCATGTAGATTTATGGCTCTTCTCCCGCTGTAGTTTATGTGTGATCATGCGCAGGTTTCCCCACAAACCAAACATGTCAAGACGGCAGACTTGCTGGAGCTCGGCTCAGTTTTGATCGTCATTGTCTGTTCCTCGGCTGAGCAGCGAACAAGGATGTGAGTTGTTTACGCTGCTCAAGAGACAAATTTCATCAGTTCACTTTGTAACGGTTTGGATGGTCGTCAGCACACGAGCACGCAGGAGCCAGCCGACAAGCGCCACACATCATCCGTGGTTTTTGTGGAGCAAAAAAAAAAAAAAAGGGGGGTGGGTAAAGAGAGGGCACTGAAACTGGATTTTGTTCCACTGTGCATAACAACAATAGCCAGAGACCCATGGAGTATTGCGTTAAACTGCTGAGACTGTGGCCAAAATGATTCGGCCACAAGGAAAAATTCTTGGTGCCTGCTGGGCCAAACCTTAAAAACTCTGCATGACCATCCATAAATTCTCTTCTGGGGAGCGAGAGTTCACTTCTAGCTGAAGAGCTCCAGCATGGTTCAGTGCCATTACCATTTGAAAAGGGAGAAGACGAGTGCAGTAGCGGGGGGTGTGTGTGTGGGGGGGGGGGGGGGGGGTGTAGAGCAGTGTGCAGAAAGAAAGGCTGAAGGAGAGTGTGGCGAGGGAAGAGCGGCTGACTTGTTGAACTTGGCGCATGGGTGAGTATATTCGTCAACAGAGCACCGGAGCTGCTACCTATTCAGGGTTTGCCCTTGAGACAACACAGACCTGGTCTGAGTCAGTGTCATGCAGGTGGCGAGCGCGTCCCTGTCTGAGCGCGAAACAGAGAAGAGACTGTAACAACCTTGGGAAAAATAATCCTCCCACTGCGTAAAATAATCCTCCCACTGCGTAAAACTCATAAAAACAAACTCCCATGCTGCTCTTTTACATACTTCTACCCAACAGTAATATGAGACAAAATACCAATAAAGTTGGGATTTTAAAATATTCCTTTACTGCTGCTGTGTCCATTCTTCTGCATTATGCACATAACCTTTGGGGTAGAAATAAAGTGATGACTAATTTATGAGATTATGGAATAGTAGAGTGCCAGGGTTGTTAAAAACTGGTGGCTGGGCCCAAAGGAATATACAGCAACAGACATAAACGGTACGTGTGGGGCATGTACAGAGCAGTCGCAACGTATTGGGACAGTGATGTTTTTCATTGTTTGGCTCTGTAAACCAGAAAATTGGATTTGAAAAGAAAAAACGAGGTGAAAAAAAAAAAATATGAGGGTTAAAGTGCTGACTTTCAGCTTTAATGTGAGGATGCTTAAATCCATAGTGGGTGAACGGTGGAGGACTGGCAGCCACGCTTAGAAAACACATCAGGACAGTCATCCTCAGCTAACATACAAGGCGGTCACATGACCTCAGTCCAACTTGTAATGGGTTTCACTGCTGAAAGACCTTGTTAACATGTCCATATGGTGGGTGAAATAAGCCATCAACGCCACCTTGGAACTGCAGTGGACCAACGAAAAACTGCATTCAGACAGTTTCACACGTCATACAGCTGAGAACCAACCGTGTCTGCTTGTGGGGATGAGGAGCAGGCAAAATACACCTGAAACCCTGTCAGTACAGAGAGCGAGAGTTTGTGTTAGCACCACCATTAACACTGCGTCAGCTGCTGCCAGTTACAAGCTAAAAAACAACACAAACAGATAACTACGCTAACCGCTCGGATCCTCAACAAACTCCTGAGTCCGAGTCTGACTGAGGCTCAGCCATGTGTCTGACTCTCTCTGATGTTTCCTCCTCTAACCAATCCTGAGACTCTCTGCTCTTTCACCCGTCCAACCAGCACAAGCAGCGGGGGTGGGCGGGGCACGAGGCCTGAGCCGGTATTTCTCAATGTCAAACAAAATATGAATCATAGCAGAGTCATTTTTACATAGTTTAAAACATATCTGGAGAGGAACTTTAAGTTCAGGTAAAGTAGTTCATTAACTTTCCATCTCCAAAATTGGGGGGGTCGTGTATAAAAGAGGCTGAACTGTTGGGAAACACTCAAATTCAGTCAGCTTTTTAAAGCTCAGAGTCAAGGTACAAATTCCAGCTTCAATGTGCAGAGTCAACACAACAAAGACACACTATACACTGTGTATATAATCTGCATTAGATAAACTGTAGCCTGTATAATAAGCAACATTTCATGGCTGTGACAGCGTTTTGTTCTTATCTGCCGGACAGAACAAATAACACACCCACACAAAAGCACAATGAGACAAGTTTTACATGAAATGCAACAGTGTAATTTCCATACAAACTAGTATTCAGACAGAACATTCAGTACCTACCACTACTGAATAATTTCCTTCCTGCTAAATCTGCAGTCCAGGGTTCAGGTAGCAGCGGAGGAACTGCAGTGAAGGGTCATTTCCAAATCACCGTCTGTGACGATTGCGCTCAAACTCAGACTCAAAGTAAGGTTCGGCTCTTTCAAACGGATTTTTGCGCCTTTTATGCCTAAAAACGTGTCCTTCTGAGAAGCAAAGAAAACCTTCCCAAGGCTGAGGGAATGAAAAAATGAAACCGTGCAGTCCTTTGTGTCGCTGCGTCTCTGTGCCGTTTTCTCAAGGAACCAGTTTGTTACCAGCTTGGGGGCAGGTGCTCGCAGCCAGGTAGGTAGGTAATGACACCTGTTTCCACCTGCTGGGTTGTTGGTCGCTCCCTGCCAGCAGTTTCCTCCTTTTCTCCCTTTTTAGCACATTCCCACGCCCGTTTGGAAACGGATGGAGAGACACACACACATACACACATGCATGCAATCACACACCCACAAGCCTGCAAATTTAGCCAAGCTATTTCATGGAACGCTGAAGCACAAACACTGGGCACAGAAGGCAGAGTATATGCTGCAGAATGGCTGGTGATAACAGTTGGTTGGTCTACAGCAGAGAACATTTCCGGAGCCGTCGGGTTACTACTACGGATTGATAACCGCTGTGGTAACATTTAGTGACTCATTTCAATGCCGGAAATAAATTCATTGTTCACTCAAAATGACAGGAAAGCTTTCTTTTTTTTTTTTTTTTTTTTTTTTTTAAAACAGCATTTTGACCACAAATGGGGATTTATGCTATCATACTTAGCAGCCCTTTAAAGCAGGATGAGTCACCCTCCCCTTTTCAACTGTAAAGAAAGAGATGGATGTGAAAAGCCTTTTAAGACTCCTCCAGATACATTTTAAGACACAGAAATACGACATTAAATAATAATTTGTCTCTGACACGGTTTGTTCACAAAAGTTCCAGTTGCCCATAAAAAAACTTCCTGCCTCTGCCTTAACTGGAAAGTCATTTCTTAGTGTATCAGCGTTCAGGTTTCTACATCACACAAGTCTCTCTCTCTTTTAACCTGCACTTACACACCACTTTTCTAATCTTATCGACCACTCAAAAGACGCTTTACAATACAAGCCACATTGAAAGGCATATAGCGCTTGTCTACCACACACACACACACACACACACACACACACACACACAGAAATTTGGGGTTCTTGCCAAAGGACACTTCATAATGCAGACTGGAGGAGACGGGAATCGAACCACCCACATGCCGTGTGAAAATGTGTGCATTCATGATGCTTCACTATGTAGTGAAGGTCAAACATCCATGTGAAGTAACTATAAGGAAAACACAGTAGAGGGGGGGGGGGGGGGGGGGGGGGCTGAAGTCATTTTCAGCAGAGTCTAAACAGTGTGACACTTTCAGCCCCTCCTACACACAAGGTGCGACTTCAAAGAACTGGTTTGTAACGGACGGCTCATA
Source organism: Seriola aureovittata (assembly GCF_021018895.1). Lineage (NCBI taxonomy): Eukaryota > Metazoa > Chordata > Actinopteri > Carangiformes > Carangidae > Seriola > Seriola aureovittata. The sequence continues at coordinate 3,343,000 of NC_079370.1, forward strand.
GGTGTGGCAAACTAAAAAAGAAAAAAACAAAATCATGTTTAAGCATGAAAGAGTTGCCTGCAGATGCAAAACACTCCCTGTGGAAAGTAAATCACCCGTGACGCTTCCTGAGCTGAAAAGGCTGTTGATGACTTGATGTGAAGGGTATGAACAATCCCTCTGTTCTCCCCCTCAGCGCTGACAGGAGGCCAGGAGCCGAGCTCCGGACACCTCCTCAGCAAAAAACGAGTGCTTGACAGGGCAGTGTGAGTGTAATAGAGTTGAAGTTCTCCACTTGGAGCTGGAGAGTATTGAATCACCATGGAAACCGAGATGGCTGTTTGGCAGCTTTGAGCAGCTTTTGGTTTGAAACACTTTTTCAGTTTTGAGGGCTTCAACGACGGTGCTACTTCTCTCACACTTATGAAAAACCTCCAATTGCACCCACCCCCCCCCTCTCTGATCGCCCTCTGTATTTTCCCTCTTGCTCCCCCAGCTCAGTGAGGCAATCATCACAGCCCTATGGTGCGAGAGCGTCTTAGCTACGGCAGATAAAGGCTGGGAGATTGTCAGTAATGACGGGTCCACCGGCTCCGAAAACTTCCCAGAGCTGCTTGTTTCAGCAGTAATTACGATGGGGGAATGGTGCACCGTGACTGGCTCTAAAAAGCTTACCAAGCCTTTTGCTTGTGATGCCATGTCAACTTTTTTACGGTAGGCAAGTCAGCCGGGTAAGTAAAAAGGGGACTTAAAAGCTAAACAAAACGTGTGAAACAAAGAGGTAAAAAGCAGAGGCGGCAGGCTTCGCCGCTGAGTGATGTGGAGGCCGGGCACGGGGGAGGGGAGACGGGGGGGGGGGAGTGCTCTGAAGTCTATGAATAGGGATGAGATTGGATCATTGGTGCTCAGTGTTCTCCAATCACAGCTCTGTTGAAGAAGGTGGAGAATGAAGTGATAAGACAGGTGAAAAGGAATACAAGACAGAGGACAGGGCAAATAATGTGGTGGGGGGGGGGGGGGGGGGGGCTCCAGGAGGCAGCAGATGGAGTGATTGAAAATAACCACAAACAGGAAGGAAGGACTGATAAGTTTGTGTCTGTGTCTGAAAAGACTCTGCTGTACGACAGAGGGGGAAAAGGAAAAAAATCTATCATCTTGCTTCCGTGAGCCACTTTCCCTCGAGCTGGGCCTCAGTAATCACCTGCTTCACCCTCGTCCCCCGCTATGGTCCCATCCACACACTCTCATCCGCCCCGATCTCTGAGACACACAGGTGCTTATGAGGAGAGCGCTTAACCCCCCCACCCCTCCCTCCCTCCCTCCCTCCCTCCCCCCGGATCAGCCCCGTCAGGTGTGTGCTGATGTGTGGAGGGATTCAGGGTATGAACAGAGGCCGTGGAGAGAGTGTTCCGCTCCTTCAGCCCACAATTGGGCCAAAATTGGATATTGAGTGCAGAGGGGGGGGATGGGGGGACGCCCCCGCTAAGAAGGGATGAATGAAGATGAACTAATTTCAAACACCCACACATATGCAGAGCTATGTAATAGTCGATTTTATTGGAAACTGTGGGAGATTTTCTATCAGGGGTCTATCAGGGGTCAGTCACAACGTGCAGAGCTACGGGCTGAGGGCGGCCGTGATAAAGGAGCGCTCAATTCAAGTCAGACTGCTCCAGAGAAAAACAGACATCCAGAAAAATTTATTACAGGAGCAGAGAAGAAAAACCAGGTGATCATTTATGGGTTTTTGTGGATATAAATATATATTTTTACTGCCAGTTGCTGGCATGTTTTACTATCTTAAAATGCCAGGCTGCACATGTGACCACAGTCCAGTCCAAAAATATAATTTCAATTCTTTCATGTCTTTTAGGTCTTCATGTTTATAAAACGGTGGAATAAGAATAAAAGACGTGAACCACCTGCCAGGCCGTCATCATTATGTATATTCAAAAACACGGGTTGTTCCATACAGCGCTGGACTGTCAGGACCAGATGCTTCCACTCTGAAAATCAGTTTCAGCACAGATGGAAGAGAAATGTTTGCTCGCTGATTCACTTGCTCCTGGTGTTGATGAGTAACCTCTTTGTGTGCGGTGTAATAACTCGCTTTTAAAAGTAGACGCAGCGGGGGGAAAAAAAATGAAATTTGAATTAATCAAATTAATCCAATATATTTCCCGGTCCTTGTCGGACAAAAGGGAAGGTAATTTAAATTTTGATTTTCCTGCTCAGCTCTAATTAATGTGATTATAAAGTGAATATCTTTGGGTTTTAAATTGTTGTTCGGAACAAAAACAATCAATCTGAGGACATTCATCTAAGAATTATGCAAAGAATAATCAATAATTAAACATAATTATCAGTGTAGGACGCAGATTTCTATCTTAAAATGTTGAACGTCCTCTTGTTTTAATGTGTTGATGTGTCTTGGAAATGACACGTGCAACAATCAGAAAAAGCAGACGGCATCAGTTAAAGCGTCTTCATCTGTCGGTGGGCAGCACCTCTGTAAACAAACTCCATTAAACCCAAGCTGAGCACATTTACATTCAGGCAAACAGCGAGCAATTACCCGTTTAGATGGCATACATTGGCAATTAATACAGGAATCTACCTTAATGTCCCGCCCAGGGAATTTGTAAACATCAATTATAAGAAATAAGAGAGCCTCTCAGATAAACAGCCTCGCGCTCTGCGGCAGACACAGTGTGATATTAGCAATAAATAAATAGATAATCCGATATGTTGCATCTCCAAAATCAACCACCTCCACCAAATCAATTTCAAAGTGAAAGAAATCGTGGCGGTGGGTGTGAAAACTACCTGAGCCTGTCTCCGTCTGCTGAATTTATGAGGGGAAATTGTCTATAAAATGTTGAGGGGAAATAACCTGAGCTACACTGCTCTGCTGTCAAGACTAATCAGACTGGTCCTTCCACGTTACGCCCAAAGCTTCTGGTCAATAACCACATACTGCATCAACTGCGCCTATAAACCTCCAGCTTTTATGGTCGATGGTCGCCATCGTCTTCACCGGCCTGTCGGGGGGGGGGGGGGGGGGGCTGGACAGGAAAGACTCAATAATCTGTTGTAGGGCTGCAAGAAACAATTATTGTCATTATTGATTAATCTGCCAAGTATTTTCTCCATTAATCATTTTGTCTATAAAACCACATAAAATCCCGGATATAATTTCCGCAAACCCAGGGTGACATATTCAAACTAGTTTTAATGAAACCAGCAGCTGAAAACGAGACATTCAGTTCCTCATCGTATCTGACAAAGAAAAGCACAAAGAATCGAGGATCTGCAAATGTTTTTCATTTGTGCCTGAAACTGATCATCAAATACACAAGTGATTTATTGATTAATCTCTCTGGAGCTCTAATAAGGCTGGACGGTGGGTCCGGGTGGGCGGGGCTTGGGGCTTGGGCGAGAGCGGTGACTCCGTTTCTGAATACAGGCTGCGTGCATTTTCTGCTTTGATACTTTCACAGAATCAATACAGATCCTGGACCAGCTTTATAATCAAACAAGACATGGCTACCTTTATAATATATGGGACCTTTAATCTATTATGACAATTTATGAGCTAAATAATCAATTAAATGTGAACCCCTAAACAAGAAATTAAAAACATCATTAGTTGCAGTCCTAATTCTAATACTAATCATTTAGGCAGCTTTGACTGTTTACAAGCTGATGGTCGCTGGCGTTTGGGTACTGGATGGCTAAATTTACATTGTTTTTTTAAAAAACAATACAAATTAAAAAAACAAGCTTAAGTTAACATTTCTGCTACGGTTCAGAACAAAGTAAACAAACCGCAGGTCTGATTTCACCCCCAGCACACTGATATAATCTAAAATCCATTTGAAGTAAGCGGTACTAATGACATGAATTGAATAGAATAAAGATAAAACTCAGCCACAGCTGCTACTAAGGAAGCCATAGTTAATGACATAATCCTCCTTGTTGAGTTAAGCTAACTAACCTTTACGACGGGTTACCTCAGGGTGAAGCTTTAAATGGCTTATTGACATCTCACACCCGCGTGGAAGAATGTGTGTGTGTGTGTGTGTGTGTGTGTGTGTGTGTGTGTGTGTGTGTGTGTGTGTGTGTGTGTGTGTGTGTGTTTGCATTAAGGTCCAACTGAGCCACCGTATGTCAACTGCACACTTTCTGAACATCAAGGGGAATAATGTATAATCCCAAAACCAACGAGTCCATTTAAACTAATTAACATGTTGCACATTTGGATGTGTCTCTTGAATATGAACCTTTTGAAGCCATTGAGACACTTGGTCAGCTGATGGTGAAAGATAACAGAGATCATCGCTCATTGATTGGCACAACCCAAACAGGTACCTTCCTTTTTTAGAGTAAAAAGTTAATAATAACATCACACATATCATCATTATTATTATTATTATTATTATTATTATTACCATCAAGATTGCTCTTATTTGGGGGATGATCATGTTTCAGTTCCCATGATGTTCTGGGGAATGTAAACAGAAAGTATTATGTCGCCATGGATTCATGGAGTCACGTTACAATTTCAGCTTCCAAATCCTGTTTTTGTTTAAACTGGCAGCATCGACATTTGCTGAATTACCAACAAAGAAACATCAGACAATTTAAAATATACGAGGAGTTCTGCAGTTGGAAGACGCTCATTTTTCTGTGATTTCTAAGCGGATTTAAGGACGTTTAATCCGGTGGACCTCGGAGATAGTTATATCCTCAGAAAGTGTAAGTCAGGCCGAATCTAAAAGTGTGTGTGCATTGTGTCTCCGTTCAGATTTGAGGAATGGTTCGGAGAACGGAGAACTGTAAGATTTTTGGGTATTACAGATTTGAAACAGCCTGTGTGTAACAGCATCACAACATTGTGTGTGTGTGTTTTTTTTAAAGAAATCACAATAAATAGAAAAACTTCCATGCAAATTAAGTTCCCATTTCCAGACACCAGAACATGCTTATTTAGAGCTTCTAAACACGGCACAAAGCCAACTGCCGGCACAGCCAACGATTATCATGATGCTCACAACATTTTAATATCAGACAATTTTCTTCATCTGGCATGAACTCACTCTAATCTCTCCCTGGGTTATCTAACAATTTAACAGAGGATCAACATCCAGAGTCATTTCCATCAAATCAGATATATTTGTAGCTAAATGAATAAATAAATAAATAAATAAATAACTGGACCGAAACTCTTATGTTGACACATGAGCGGTAAATCTCTAACAAAGACCAGCGTAATGACAGAGGAGCCCAGACATCCTGTGGATCCAATTGAATAACACTCAGCTGATGAGACCCTGATAAGATTAGTCCCAGACTGAAGATAAGGTAGAGAAGAGAGTTCAGAATCTACTGAACTGTTTTCTTTCAAAGTGAATGAACTTTCTCAACAGTATCAAAAAAAAAAAAGTTAAACTAATTTGGAGTATTTGACCTGAACTTGCACTGTGGATTTTGGCAGCACTTTGTGGAAAAAAAAAAAAGAGCAGTTTCAGTTAAAACATGGCCGCAGACCTGTAATGTAAACAGGAAGGAGAGCTGTGAAGATGCCTCTGTTTCATGCTATTTATACTATTCAATTTTGTCTTTGCATATAGGGAGTGTTTTTGTGTATGTTATGTAACATGTATATATAGTTTCACAGCTAGGCCCAAAAGCTCTGCAAGCGTCAGCACCAACTGATCTTCAGAGACTGTGACTGTGGCCCCTGTCTTTCCAATCAACAAAGCCTCTCCCTCGAGACCACAGATCTCTCAGTGTCACCTCAGGAATGGCACTTAAAAATAAATAAATAAATAAATAAAAAAAAGCTGAGTTGAACCCCTCACAGTCTTTGCTTGCGGTGGACCTCATTTTCTCCCACCTCCTCAAGTCTCTGTATCCCTGTAACTTTGAAGTCCGGCCAGCAAAGGGCTTTGAAAAAGCCTGCAATCTCCCCACCATGACCAGGCAGAGGATTAGCCAAGCCCTGCAGGACCGGGTGGAAAGAGGACGGAAGAGGGCTGGAGGAGGAGTAGCGCCATTTTCCACAAGGGCCATGTACACGCAAGCAATTCTTCCCTCCAGACAGAGCTGTGGGGGATTAACAAGCTACTAAGGAAGCAGAGAACAAACCTCCAGCCCGTTTTTCTTGAGTTCCACAGAAACCAATTTACAGCTGAAGAACTGAGGGAGGCCACTAATTCCCCCCCCCCCCCTCCTGTAATGTAACTGCCTCCTGCTTCCACTCAAAATCTTTGCTGTGTCACTCACAAAAAAAAAGAAAAAGAAAAAAAAAGAAGAAGAAATCTGCTTTTGTGAGAGGACGTTTTCAGGATGCCTCATTCAAAGAGGCGTGCATCTACAAAGGATTCAATTATTGATATGGGAACTTTCGTTGACTCCAAAAGTAACATTTCACGTTCACCGGGTGAGGAAAAGAAGCAGTTAAGCTCCTAATCTCACCATCGGAGTTGATACGATCAGTCACGGGGGAGGTCACCCCGGAAAGTTTGTTTTCCATTGTGAACCAAAACAAGAGATTATTCCTCTTTTATCCATTTTGAGCTCCAATATTTGCCTACACTTTGGGCTGCAAATATTTCACAGAAGCTCTGTTCCTCTGTGCATTTTCACGCTGTGCATTCACCGGGTAAGAGCAGAACATAATCAGAGTATAATGCAGTTATCACTTTCACTGATATGTGTGTCACCCGAATGGCTGATGAAAACGTCTGTATTATTTTAAAGGAAACAGGCAAAGAGAAATAGGCCTTTTTATTTTATTATCTTCTTCTACAAAGAGAATTCAGGGAGGTTATCCAGCAGGCATCAGTTGTGTTAGACTGCTGAATGAATTGCTAGCTTGTCTCACTGAAGTACAACTGAGTCACGAAATCTGCAGCATCTCAGGATACAATATGACAGCACTATCAATAAGTAATAGCGACTTAGCTTAACAGTGAGGACGCAGGAACAATAGGCCTCGATTTAAAAATAAAACAAGGCAGATTCATACACTGCTGCCTCCCCATCAGTGCTTTTCAAGTAATGGGGTCTTTTGTCTTATCTGTGACTGAAAGGAGCTTGAGGACTTTGCCCTTCATCCCTTTGTTGTTACAGAGTCTCTTGTGGAAATGGAAGATTGGCCCGTACGCGTGGGTGTGCGAGGAAGAGCTAGGCGGCCGTGCGAGCACATCAGACTTGAGCGGTCTTAATAAAGCTTCCCTCTATCCACCCCTGAGATCTCCTCACCCCAATTATACGCCTGACACCTCTACCCTCCTCCATCTCCTCTTATTTCTCACAGTCCCCCCCAACACCACCACCACCACCACCACCAACACCCAGTTCCCAGCTCTGATCACGGCTCTACCTTTGCTGTGCTCAAAGCTCCAGAGGCCTGCACAATATCAGGCAGCTGGTGGCGTTTGCTTCACAGTCGGCTGCCTGAGTCTCTCCTGGTGCTGACAATAGATCACTACTGTTCAGCCACTGCGCACACTTAAAGCTAGCCTCACTAACTTTCATTAGCACTTCATTTGGAAACATTTAATTAGGTCAATACTTGTGAAATACTTGATTAATTATTAAGTTAATTGACAGAAAACTTTGTGTAATTGGTTATATTTTATGTCATTTCCTAGAAAATCACATTCCAAGAAATTAGAGATGAATTGATATAAAAAAAAAAATGAAAATGTAATATCGCGATTATAGCAACCAAAATAATCACGGTTATCAGTATTATCTCGGGATTGTTCAAATGTGCAAAAAGTAATAACTTTCACAATGTTTGATCATGGAAACCACAAATAAATAGTTTGCAGCCTTTTTGTTTACATTTAAACATTAAAATAATAACATGTCCAACACGTCTTTGTCATAGATGAGGACAAGGGACCAGTAGCAGTACTGGGTTTGCCATATATATATATATAGTTTGCCATATATTATTATTATTATTATCATAATTATATATTTCCGAGCTTGTCTTTCAGAGAACACACACTGTAAACACACTTTTCACCTGCCCAGTATGGTGCTGTTAAACCGGAAACACTGCGGCTGCACTGTGTTCAGGATGCGAGCAGCAGCTCTGAAATAAGTTTCAAAAACACACAATCACAGATCAAAGCGTCGGTAATCATCCATGTTATATTGATAATGAAAATTCAAACAGTAATACTATCCATCTGGCATTTTTACCACGATTTAGCGTGAAACCGGTAACTGTTTCATCTCTGCAAGAAATTCAGTGGTTCCAACAATTGGCAGGTTCTCAGTTCTTAGTCTTCTGTGATTAAGATTTTGCTTTGAACTGCTGGTCAGAAAAACAAAGAAATTTGTGCATGATCATTTTTAAATTCTGATGGTCATTTATCAGTAGTTCCTAACATTTTATGCACCAGTTGTTCAACCGATTAACATGGAAAATGATTAGTCAGATTAGCTCATGTTAATTGAAGCCAGAGAGAACAATGCCAATCAAACTCCTTCACAAAGAGACCCTGAGAAAACGCTGGGGTCTTTATTTTCTTCCATCTGCAAAACATGTTTGTAGAAGAAAGATCAAGATTAATAGCAACTGCAGGGAAAAATTTCAAAATACAATGCTTAATGGGTGTAAGAAGGTGGATGCTGACATCTGATAGTTACCAATCCCCTGTGCTTGCAGAGCCAAACATAATATAATGAAGCAAAATGAAGCAGACTCTCAGCTGATTTCTTCCTGGGTTTATAACTAGCATGAATACCAGGAGAGGTAAACTCTTAGAGAAGTCCATCGTGCTAATTTGACCTCCCTGCCAAAAACCACATTTTCAACCTTTGAAGGATAATAGTTTACCCGCACTTTTATTCCAATTAATAACAGCTCTGCGAGTTCCACTTGTTTACAAGCCACGCTTCCCTCGCAGGCGAACAGTGTGATCCAAAACAAACCGAATTAGATTGTGCCGAAAAAGGTTAACTTCTCTGATGAGGTGCACACCAAAGAAAATTAACTCTATGCGTGATCACACCCTTATGAAACACAATAACATCCACACACACACACGAACAACTCTGCTCAAAACACAGAGCTGCCACTCCCGCCGTATTGTCCATCACCACTTGTTTTTGAGACATTTCTGCTGCTTTTACCTTCAGATGCTTTCAAGGTCAGAGCAGGCCGGCATCTGGCCAGCCATCTGTTTCCAGCCATCCCACGGGGCGTCCTGTCATCAGCGCTCCTTGGCCCTGTCCTCTACTGTCCACATTCAGGCTCGCTGGGGACAAGCCCAGCCAGACACAATAGCTCCTCCGTGATTCTACAGGTTTCTGACACATTTGTGCAGTTGTTTCTCCCTCGACTGCCCGACAACCGCGCTGCACAACCTCAACCAGGTGTGTACGCCTCATCGGCAGCCACCGCGCACAACGATCGGCCAATATTCTGAGTGAAGTCAAGTTTATCTATGTAAAAATTTGTCCCAGAGGATTTAAACTGCACCCTTTATCCTCAGACCCCTGAGTCAGATAAAGGAAAAAACGTAAAAACAAAGCTTTTTATCTGGAGTTAAAAACAAATCAAAAAAAAAAAAAATGAATGAGGCTTATGGAGAGTGACAGAGAATCATTCTTCCAGAACTGACTGACATTCAACAGATTGCATGTACACAGCAGACAGATGTGGCAGCGGCAGAATTACAAAGTAGAGAAACAAACACAGCGTAAACAACTATGAGCCACAACACAGCGAGGCTACACTTTAAAACCAATGACTGCGAACCGACAGAGTTACAGTACAGAGCTGCAGATTAACAAACCACTAAGAAGATAACATATCAACTAAATGTTGTGTATATAAAACTTTTTCTAAGTAATCTAAGACTTATCTTCCTCCCAAAGCTTGTTCATATCTGACATTAAATAATCATGACTTCATACGGAGGTTATGGTTCAGAAAAACACAACTTTAGGTTTTATTTTTTATTAAAGAGTTTAATAAAACTCAACCATTCTTCTTCATCAGCTTCAAACTGAGCTTTAAACCGCTGAGCGGAGCACAAGGAAAAAAAACACAAACAGAGACATCTCTTATATGAAATGACATGAAAAAATAATGCGGAACTGTTTTGGCAGAAAACACTGCCTTCATGTAGAATCCCCATCGCACACAGTAAACAGCTGATACCAAAATATGTTTTCATGGCTGTTAAAAAAAAAAAGATACTCGTCAACACAGTGTTGAATAATGAACAGTGTGCACAAAACTGTTTGCTCCTTTTCCAGCAGCAGAGTCACACTGTATCAGCTGACCTCATACTAAGTTTGTCCTTGGTTTGAGGAGAAAGAAAAAAAAGGTTGCCATATATTTAAAAGCTAATTCCTGACATTTGATTTAATGTAAGTGAGTAGATGTTCATTTAAAAAGCAGCTTTTGTAGCAGTATTTCCATGAATTTAATCAAGTGGTCACCTCAAAGTAGACATTAACACATTCCATTTCAACCTAAACACTGCATTTGAAAGATGAGTCAGCAGAGAGTCTAATCTTCCCCACATCAAATTTCCTTCAGCTGTTAATCACATAGGAGAAAGGAAGAAAAGCAGCAGTCCTTACCTCGGCTTCCGAACAGTGCGACTGCAGCGATCCACCGAGCAGGTAGGTAAAACCCGGCTGGGTGCAGGCTTCAGAGAGCAGCTGTCAGTGTATCTGTGAATGAGAAGGAAGAGATGACTAATTACATCTCCGTCTGTCTAAGACATAACGCGGGACAGCTTACACTGATGCAACCCAAAGTCTCCGCGAGCACTCAGAGCAATCATGTTGCATTTTCCCTTCAAAGAACCCGAAAAGTCCAAAATATGAACAACAATGACAGACTATTAGTGCTTGGATATACTATTCGCTTTCATCAGGGAAATGCCAAAAAAAAAATGCAGTTGAAATGTGAACCCGGCTGCTTTGAACTCTGGAGGGAAGATTAAACGGTTGGTGATGTTTGCGTGACAACAGGTTGCTTTTGCAAATAAGTGAACAGAAATCTTTTGACAAATCCCAGATCTTAAACTAGCCAAATCCGATGATGGCATCTCAGCTCACAATGTGCTCTGACAAGCTGCTCCCAGGAAAACATTTTCATCCTGCCAGCGCAAAAAACCTAAAGAGAGCCTCATACGATGCCGTCTGCAAGCTGATATGGGAATTTTTGCATAACTGAGAGCTTGATAAGCTATTTTTTTCTGCTCTTAAAGAAGCCGACTCCAGGACATATATCGGTTGTATCTAATTTCCTGCTCCGTACAGCTGCTGATTAGTTTTCAATTGAACATAAAACCTAAAAAAAAGCAATCAGTGATTCAATCTCATGTGTAATCTCAGAAGAGTTTGTGTGCCACATTCAAATTGTGAAAGAAATCACAATAAGCATTCGCACTTTCTGTCATTTCAGAAATTTATTAACTTGACCATTGTTCTGGAAAATCTTTGACTTGTTAGAAACTTTCTGTGCAGCTTGAACCTGAAGATAGTCGGCCATAAATATCTATTTAATTTTTCTTTTTTTTTTTTGGTCGAAATGTGTTTAATGACCTAGTTGGATCCTGATCTGCACGAAGACTAATTCTGACAAATGGAGACGATGGAGGTTTCGACCTCAAGCCGAGCACATTTCAAGTAGCGGAGGCCAGGATGACTTGCAGAGGCAGCATCCTCTGGATTAGCGAGCGCACCAGCTGGCAGCCACATGCTGATGATGGTTCAGTTAAGGTTAAGGCAAAGCCGGCCCGCCAGCTTATTTCTGTCTTCTCTCTTCCACGTTCTCAAGTTTCTCTTTGTTTTGACAAAACGACCACAAGCCCCGGATGGAAAGAGCAACTGCTGTGCTGTGTATCAATAACAGCCTTTCCTGGGCAGCTTGATATGACTGTGCGTGTGGCAGATGTTTTCTTGTTTCAGTGGTATAGAGTGAGATGTTGATTGACTCCAACAGATCAGTTCTGAACTTACAGCTCTGTCTGGGAAAAACAAAAAAAAACATCAAAAAGGCAGATAAGGCAGAGCGGAAAACAAATTCTAGTGTCGGTTCAACAAAGGTTCCAGACTATCTCTGGGGGTATTTGAGTTCCCAGACTACAAATTGTCCCTAAATGCACCTTGGCTAATTTAGTAGAGTGTGTTTGTGCTTAATAGCAGAGCCTGAAAGGGCTTCAGGAACATCGATCAGCTGGACATCTGCTAGAATGATGCCAACACGTCTTCCATCATTTTTGATTGATAAAATTTAGGGGGGGGGGAGTTTGAGAAGTTTGATTTTACCAGACTCACTGGTGCCAACAAAGAAAATCCAAGCTGGTCTCTGGCACCTCTCTTTGCAGGTCAAATACTCAGAGATACATTTTGAATTGCGACCAAAAAGGGCTGAAAACAAAGTGGTGATTAAAAACAACAGAGGGAGGTTTACATTTTGTTCTGAGTGAGTAAAGAGAAGGAAAGAGGAGAAACTATCCTCTGACCAAAGAACCTCGGCTCAGTATCAACTCCTGATGAACAGCATAAACACTATCCTTCAGTGCGAACAATTTTAAAAACCACAACTTGGAGCCACAACTGAAAGGAGTCATGGAATCAATGCCTGGCCTCTGATCTGCTGGACCACATGTCCCACTCGCTTGTTTGTTCGCTCGGGCCACCTCCAGCTCTCGGCCTTCGTTATCTGCAGAATCCATCATGAATGCATTGACTCTTCAAACTTCACACTTGTGGAACGACTCATCGATTCAGCAAACAGACACAAGGCTGGGGAGATGATACCACAAGCTCTCTGGTTACGTCAGCCCCCTGTTAACGACGCAAGAACACAACATGTGCTCAGAGGAATGCATGAGGGATGGTTAACCCTGTCGGGCAGCGCTCGCTAATAACTGTTTATTTGAATAAGTTACAAGCACCAACTGGGTGAGGTTTGCAAACAGAACAGAAAAAATCTCCCCTTGCACTTCCATGTTCACCCCCCCCCAACCTGTTAATACTGCCCTGGCAGCACTTTGATTAATCAACTGAGCCCACTGTAATAAGATTTAGTCACTCATCATCCCAGATCTGAACTCCAGGGTGCCGGATCCGGTCTACGGATCAAAGTTAGAAGCTTCCTGGGATCATCCAGAGCTCGAGTCCGTTACGACATGCTGGTCAGCTACTTTACAAACTTTTTTTTTTTCCTTGCTCTCTTTCTCCGTAGCTCTGATTTCTTAATTTAACTTCCAAGCAAGGTTTAATGAAACAATCAGTCTATGAGAAAGAGAATATTACTTAGTTGCTATGGGTCTCTGTTACTCGCTGCTTGAGATGTCGAAATGGAAAGAGGTTTGTTTTTTTTGTTTTTTTTTTAATTTAGTTTTCTACTCAGTAGTTCAGTGATTGTTTGTGAGTTTCGTGATTCTTCAAGCAGAAACAAGTCAGCGTCAAATATCACGGCCTCCCTGATAGGGAAAATTCAACTTTGAGGGTGAGGATGCGTTCTGTGTTTCAGTCTGATTTGTGACCTTTTTCTATTTCACTTGAGGAGATGGGAGACATTTAAATGGCATAATGCCATTGTGGATAAGGGAGAAGGACAAACTTTTTTATTTCATAATTATAGCTGTCCTCTGGAAATGCATCAAAATTAGGCCGGTGCGAGCCCGACGCTGCTATTCAAATATCATGATATATCAGCACATCCGAAAAGAGTCAAATCTCTGAGCGCTACGGGGAAAACACCATCTTTTATAATTTAGCAGTTTAGTGGATGAAAGTGAAACAATGACCTCAAAAGAGGAAGATTAAGGTTAAGTTTAACACTCAGCACAGTGTTCTGGAGAGAAATAAATAGTAATAAATATTATTTTTTCCTCTCTTTCATTGTTTTTATTCATTTTATATCTCATCGTTTTCAATGACGTTCTAATTATGTATTATTTCTATATTTTTTTCTATTATTTTTATATATACACTGGGACCATGGTATCAGTCATATTAGTTTAAAGTTCTCATGGATCTGACCGTCTGTTCTTATTATGATGATATAAGACTCATCACAGTAATTGATTTGGTCTGGGAACGCTGCGGCGCTGCTGAGACATCAGACAGACTGTAAACAAGCCAACAGTTTAGCGTGGAGGTAAAACCAAAAGTCAGCGCACCTGACACATGTAACAATCAATTTAATTGCACGGGGAAAAATGTACTATGATAACTCACGACGTCAAAGCTGTTACTTCCATTACGTGCTTAACTTACCTCTATTTATCAATGTCACCACGTTCCCATCAGCAATCTTATCATTACTGATAGGAATGATCACTATGAATCACAGACTTATTCCAGTTGTATGCAAATGGTGATACCGCTGTTACACACACATGTTCAGGCACGCACCGATTACATAACTTTTTAACTCTAACTTGTTGTTTTTTGTTTTTTTTATATAAACATAAAACCCATCTGGTTCAGTTTTGCATTTCAGTGGTTACACCCACATTCATCAATAAAAAAAACAAAAAAACAAACTCTAATTTGTAAGATTCTAGTCATCAATACTTAGTGGGAGCTATTATAGTGTCTGCAGCAGTAGTCTGAGTCTTATCACGCAAGGAGAGTTGACTGACCGGATGATGGTGAATGATTTGGCGTCAAGGCAAAAAGAAAAAGCACCTATTTCACAATATTTTGGGTTTAAACCCAACGTGAGGAAGGAACCTGAACATTGAGACTTTGTCTGAAGACGGTGGCAGCATCTGGAGGCAACACTTCTAATTTCAAGATATTGAGCCAACGAGTCTTTTCTTGTAAAAATGTCCCGGTGCTGTCACGAGTTTATTACCCAGTGGGAAAATTTCCAGACCGTGGCATCGCTAAACTGCTCTAATTGAATGATTGATATAATTGTCAATGGCCTGCATGCTTGTGCAGTTTTGAACAACTAATAAATCTAGCAGAGGAGCTGGGGGGGGGGGGGGCTCCAAAAGCCAACAACCCAATGATCATCCGGTAAACAGACCACACTCCTGCCCTTTCTCCACTTAGCTGTCTATTAAAGGAAAACATGTGGTCGAGTGTCTTGTTTCAGGGAAAGTGAAAACACACACCCGCTGAGGTGCAGCCGAGCGGGGGGGAGTCAGACATGTTGTGACTCCTGTGTCTTCCTCCTTGCTTTGTACCACATTCCCTCACTCTGCATCGCCACATGGGGTAAGGTAAGAGGGTAAGAGGCTTGACCCCCCCTCCCCCTCCCTCCATCCCTCCCTGCCATGACACCCACTCAAAAAAATCAATCAGTATTCAGGTCATGCCACATGGATGCCCCCCCCCCCCCCCCCCCCCCCCTTAACACATGACCTCTGACCCCTGCAGGGTTCTCCTTAGAGAGCGTGACGGGGATGCGTCTGTGCTGCCAGTGTCTGCTTCGTGTCCGGCGCTAACAAAGTCCTCGTGTTGGGGGCGGAGCGTGGCCTGACCCCGTCCGCCTCCAACACAATAAATCTAGCAAAGGAGTTCAAGGTGGCCTGACCTGCATCCGACCCCGTCTCTGGAAAAACGGCTACAACATCCAGCTGAGCCAAAACCCCCTACCCGCCCACCCCCACCACCACCACCACCCCCCCAGAGCTGCTGAAGGGAGAAACAGAAGATGCGCTCGTGTTTCGTGTGCACACCGCCGGCACGCAAACCAACATATTTATTCACTCATATTTCAGCTCACCCAAGTCTTGACATCTGAACAGTTGGGAAGCCTTGTTTCTGTCATGGGAGGAGGGAGGGAGAGAGGGAGGGAGGAAAGGGGGGTGGGGGGGTGGCATGGGGCAGAATTAGCATAGTGTAATTACACTGGGGAAAGATCCAGACTCCAAGGAGCAAGACATAACCCATAATTTGCCATTGTGCTCCCTATGCAATTGACAGTCGGTCTATGATATTGGAGATAAATGTCGGAATTCAGGCTGTTAGTTCAACTGATGGTGCATTCAGTATGATAATAACCACAGTCTTGCACACAGTGAATCTGATGAGCAGTCCCGCAATAGCTCCTCACCACTTTCCCTTCCCTCCACAGGGTATTATCATGCTAATCTTAAAGAGAAGAAGAAGAAGAAGAAGAAAAAAAAATATTCCAGTGAATGAGGAAGTATAATAGGAAGCAGGAGCCTCTGGAACCGCAAGGAGACAAAAGGAGGGTGTATTCACCCGGCGCCGTCTGAGCAAAGCAGGGGTGACAAATGGACACAGACATTATGCTGGCTGGTTAATTAAAAGAACATAGCCTAATTAAAAAGACCTTCCTAGTGAATGGACCGCCTCGACGCAGTAACTGACCTGTGTCTCCCGCACAAGTTGGGCACCGAGCAGTAAGTCGCTTTTTTTTTTTTACGGATTTCATTTTCACATCAGAACAGCTTTGACCGACGAGCGGCAAACACCGGAGCACAAGTCAGGAAGTGCGCCAGATCGTGGTGGGGGGTGGGGGGGGGGTGCTGTTGCTTGTTAAATGACTCATGATTTCCATTAGGCAGTCAATGAAACTTGAGATTTGATTAAATGTAATGCCACATCTCTCGCAGAAAACTTTTTTCTCATTAATATCTTTGTGTCCAATTATTCTGTAAGTGCAGGAATCATTCAACGATGCTCACGCAGGTCTGCTGGTTGTTTGTGATGTACGCCTGGATGTACACACACTGTGGTCATGGCTGAGAGGGTTATTATCAATAGTACTATAAATTAAGAGACTAACCTGAAGGTATCAGGGACTTGACCACTGAAGTATGACACTATACTTGCACAGTAAAACCGATATTTGAATTTAAATAAGTGATGCTTGTCAGCATGTGAAAGCCTGTGCTAGTGCTGGATGATACAAAGACTGTACTGTTCTTAAACTTGGGAGTCACCAGCTGACTTTCCTTGTGAAGTTCAGTGGGTTCTGGGTTTTCCCAACTGTTTCCAAGAACAAAAAAGCATGGAGCGCAATGTGACCTAAACCTGTTTAATATTTCTGCATCATCTTCCAGAAGATCGCATCATATATTGAAGACTTGTAGATTCGGTAAGCCGTGATGACATTTCAAAAATATTTATCTTAAAAACAGATTTGTCTATTTCTATTTGGCAGTGTTATGATGATGTTTGGTCGTGTTATCCTTGTATGTGTCTTCCGAACCTTTTTTTTTTGTTTGTTTTCAATGGTCTGAAACACACATGAATGAGTTTTTGCAGGGCCAGGCAGAGTCTGGATTCAGTCCTGCATCCAATTTTGAGAGCAGGGTTTAACAAGGTCTGGCTGGGTTTTTGCAACATGACAGGGTCACTCAACATGAAAGTTGGTCCTGGCAAAAAAATCTTTGCTGCAGCTCAGAGCGACAATATCTGGCAACACACTGTGGCGGTTTGACAGTTTTGAGTTTTCTCTTTTTGAGGTTGCTACTCAGATCTCTCTCTCCTGACAAGTAAGATGTTAAGTTTGTCCCAAGTCACACCTACCCAGGGGCACATGAGTAAAAACATAGAAGGAAACACACACACACGGACCCCCACATTACACCATGGCAAACTAATATATCGTGGATTAATATCTACACGCGCTGCAGAATAGTTAAGACTCCAGGCTGCTGCCGCCTCACTCATAATGCAATCAGCCATATTTAACCAGGCTGTAATGTCAGACACAGATAGATGTCTATAGAGTGGGGAGGTGGGGGACCGATCAAAAAAAGGTAATGGACATAGTTAAATTTTTATAAACAGAATGACTGCAGGGACGATTACATTTCATCCTATTGGTACCTGTAGGAACAGGCCCACACCACAGCACACTGTGTCCTGTGTTTGGCTGGAGGCCTACTGTGAGCCTGAGAGTGAGAGTGAGAGTGAGAGTGAGAGTGAGAGCGTGCTGCCCCCTCATTCCTTTTCACCCAGCCGCCCGTCATTGAGTTGTGACATTAAAACAACAGCATGGTTTGTTGGTGGGTGCTTTGTTTACCCTGAGTCAGTCATCAGAGACTGCCCCTCAGGGAGAGACGCTGGAGGCAGGGAGGACAGGCGGGAAAAGCAATGAGGGGAGATCAAACAGCCGACGAGGAGGATTCATTCGCTGGACCGGGGAAGTGGCTCGTGTGACTGAGTGGGAGGTGTTTTGTTGTGTTTGTGTCTCTCTCTTGGCGGAAATAAGTTTGCAGCTTCAGAGTAAATTAATGAACATGTTTTTCCAGCACCAAGCAGTCATCCACATCACTGCAGGCACACACACGCACGCACACACGCACACGCACACACACACAGATCCTTGTCTTACTGTATCTGTGAGGACCCATCATTAACATAATGCATTCCCTAGCCGCTTTCACTAACCATCACAAATGAATGCCAAACCCTAACCATAACTTAAACCTAATTCCAACCCTAAAACCAAATCAACCTTCAAACAGCCATTTACACTTGTACAGTGTACACAAGTTTTCAGACCCCACAAATACAGGAAAACAAGGCCACACACACACACACATAGCTGCACTATTGTGGCATAAATGAGCATCAGCGATAACTCTCATGTTTGCAGGATCACAGTTTGACTCCGACCCAATTTTCTGACAAACAACTTGACCCTGTTCATCCACAGCAGATGTTGGACATAAAATAACATCCATCAAAACTGCCAATATTAATAGAATCAGATGTGGAAACATCATACAGCAGAAACAGACCTAAATACACATACATGCACGCAAGCTTTGAATCTCCAGGTAACTCCTGCTACATATTTACATCATTTATTTATGACTACCATCTGTTTTCCTACTGAGCACATTCACAGTATCATATTTTAAAACAATAGATAAACGACAACTGGCAAGACGACCATGAGGTGTTTCACATGTGTTAGCTTTAGCGCCGGAACAATTAGCCAATAAGTCATGAGTAATTTATCATTCTCTGGTTTCAGCTTCTCACATGTGAGGATTCACTGCTGCGCTCTGATTTCCATCAGTGTAAATCAAACGTCATTGAGACAAAAAAGATTAGACCTTTCTCTTTCTCTCAAACCATGTGATGGATATTTTACACTATGTTCAACTTTAAAAATTAAAAGATTAATTGAAAAAATGTAATTGTTGATTTATAAGGTTATAATTAGTTTATGTCCTAATTAGCCTTATGCTACATTTATTGTTGTATTATTGACTGGTTTAGTCTACCAATAACAGATTGTAATTATTTAACTGATGTCATTTGTTCCCTTTACAGCTTTAAAACAATTAGCTGATCCCGAGAAGATTTGATCCTGAATTATTGAAGTAATTTTTGAAACAAAAAAGGCAAATATTTATTTATTAATTATTGTTTTTCCAGCTTTTCAGACTTTAACATTTATCTGTTTTCTTCTCTGATAATAAACTGAATATCTTGGACTGTTGTGCTGGGTATTTTTTCAGTTACGTATTTTCACGTCTTACAGACCAAACTATTAATCGACTTGTCAAGAAAATAATCAGCAGTTTAGTTAATGATGTAAAAAAATTATTAGTTGACTTGATCTGGAACAATGAGGCTATTTCTTTGCGCTTCTAAATTTCACTTTAAAGAGATGTTTGATTTATTGAAGCGGTGTTTCCGATAAGACTTGTGTGCATCAGTGCTGCACCGCTTCCAAGAGAGACTCATGATGCATCTATGAAGAATCAATTCTTTCCTGACCACAACCATGCACCCTCTCTCCCACTCACACACACAGACACAGCTGCAGGGGTGAGTCAACACATGGTTAATAAACTGACACACACACACACGCACACCCACACACCCACACACACACACCCACACACACACACGCACACACACGCTCTTGGAATGGGAAGGGTTCAGGGCGCTGGAGGGGAGGAGGAGGTGTGTTTTACTCACCCTGGACCGCTGCCCGGTTTGGATTCATATGACACTAACTGAGACCCCCAGATAAACCCCCGCACTCCCCCCTCCCCAAAGACCGGTTTAAAAATAGCCCCGATTCGATGGAAACAAGCCTGGAGTTCTGAGAAACGGAGGAAAATGACCAAGCTAAGTGTAGGCGAGCAGACTTATCTTACACCGTGTCCGAGCCAAACATTCACTGCACATATGGTGACCACTAAAATATACACAAATAATAGCGTGAGAGAGCTAAAAGTATAGATTAAAAACAGCCCACATCCACCACCAAATGCTTGCACACAGGTAAAACACTTTATACACACACACACACACACACACACACACACACACACACGCACAAACAGGGGGATTCAGAGTTAAATCTTAAAAGAAAAAGCATTGCACATTCTAAATTTAACACATTCCAGATTTAAGCACGAGGATATGCAGAGTGTTGTTTGCAGAAAATCAGCCACAATTCCTATCTGCAGAGCACAGGGTGCATGCATAAGAAATTGGATAAAGAGCCTGAGGGAAAAGGAGAGTTGGGAATCCAATCCGAGTTTCGTAAACCATCAATGAACCTTTCACCTAAAATTAGGGCTTGTGGAGTTTAACTTCATGCTGTCCATTCAAAGTGTGTACAGCGCAGGAGGTGCAGTGGGACTTGGCCAACTTTTCCAAGGAACAAGGTCAAACAGCGCTGCTATTTTTGGACAGTTTGTAAATTAGATGCAGTTAGGGCCCTCGCTGAAGGTACGCACGTCACGTTACACTGCTGAGAGGAGAGCCCATTTCCTTTTTCAAAAGACATGTGATAACTCTCTGGAGGGGGGAAAAAAACTGAACACTTAAATAAATTAAATATGTGAATACCTGTCACCTTGTGAGCGCGTGCAGAGCAGGAATGGGACACGATGGGGCATTACTGTGTGAAAGCAGCAGCTTTCGATGAAGAGGACAGAAGAAAAAAAAAGGGGGGGGCTTATCTTAGGTTTTTAATTTCCTGCTTCATTTCACGTTTCAGGACCATAAAAATTCTCATTTCGAAAAACTGCAATAAGCAACAATGAGACATGATCATAACTCAGAATTACTTCTATAGTAACTAAGCAGCAGACCCCCCACCCTCTCTCCCTCTCTCCCTCCCTCCCTCCCTCATGCAGTCCGCCTAATTGCTTTAGCCAAGATGTGACAAGCCAGACAATTGCTGTGCAACAGATTATCAAAAGAGAAACCGATAAAAAAAAATGGGGAAAAAAAAAAAAGTATCAGATATTCAATCCCTCAGCCTCACTCTGCCAAAAACTCTTGACCCACATTTCTTTGCATCAGTCCCTGGTCTGTTCTGTAGATCCGCTCTGCAGGCTCAGGAATATGAAGACCGCTTTTCCAACAACAACACTCACACTTCCCTACAAGTGTTTCAGTGTGTGTTCAGCACAGTGCGTTTCTGCTGGATTTCACCCGAGGACAAACAACAGCACGATAAACAGCGACTCCAAACATTTGGTCAAACAATCAATTCAGCAAATGTAAAGACTTGTTTTTCTTTCTTTTTTTTTTATATTTTCACTGTAAACTGGATAGGTTAAGCTAGGGCAGAAAGAAACGATTATTTTCATTAGGCTATTGATTAACTGACTGCTCGGTCATAATGCCGATCCAAATTTCCTAAAGCCTCAAAGTGATGTCTTTAAATTCCTCGTTACGTCCAAACCAGCAAATTAAAACTCAAAAACATTTAGTTTACTACCACACAAGACTTTTTTTCATTCATGCTTGAAAAAAAATTACATAAACAAATAAATTAATCTGTTAGAAAATAGTTGCAGATTCATTTTCTGTGGGTCAAGCAACTGATTAAACAGACAAAGAGTTTCAGCCCCCGGTCAAACAAAACAAGACATTTTCAGACAGCACTTCAGGCTGGAAACCTAATAACGGCATTTGTCATCATTTGACATTTCACAGACTAAACAGTGAATCAAAAGTTTACTTACATATCAGTTAATAATGAAAAATAATCATTAGTTGCTGCTCTAACTCTGGTCTAAACTTCAGCAGAACGTTCAGTGTCACAACTTCGCAGCCTCTCTACAAACAGCCTTCACAACATTACCTGCATTAAAACTACATTAATAAAATTTCTTATCTTGAAATTGCACAAAGCTGGAGCTGAGGCATGTAGCTGACTCGTGAATAAAAAAAAAAAAAAAAACCTAAATATAACAGTCTGGCAGGGAAGTTTGTCCAACTTGCTTTAGTTTAAACAACAGACTAACGAACAGCCGAAAAACAGAAATGTGCCAAAACAGACACGGCTGACAGCAGCTTCTCAGGCTTTATCAGCCAACTTAAAATGAAGCCAACCTGCTTTTTTTTCATCACGTCTGGATCTGAATTTCATCATTCCATCACTTGTGAGATTTCAATCTGTGTCACCGAAGCCTTGAATGTGTGTTTTGCTAATGATATGCAGCTCAACATGTCACGTCAGGACAAACTATCCCATTAGGGAAAAAACAATATTTTCAGACCCGTGTTGTTTTTTGGGTTGAGACATAATCCACTTCGAGGCGACATGTGTCAGGAACAACTTGTTGTGGTGGAAACAAGACAAATGTCCACTGTGCCAAACGTTCTTCCTCAGAGTGCACACCAAATCAGAGAGAGGTGGCGGGAGGCCCTGGGTGTCTGGTAGGTCTTTCCAGGGAAATAACCTCTGGCACAAAAGATGGATGTTACATTTCCTCCAGCAACAACAGCCGTTTGTTTGGAGGAAATAGGAGAATAACTCGGCTGTTAGCACAAGCTGTGATAGCCACCGTGGCCGAACAGGCAAAGAAAATTACTCCACTAACACAAACGAAAAACTTCACAAATTGAAAATCCAAGGGAAAAGGGGGACGTCAAGGTGCCGCCCACGCCGTTTGATTGAGAGCCAATCTCTGGTAAAGGAAGCACAGAGACGCCACAGCAACACACACTTGGCAATGAAGACGGAGACCGGGAACAAAGATGATAGATTACGATGGTGGTGAGCAAGATGGCTTCTTCTTCAAGGTTATACTTTGATAGCATGCAGATCGTATTAGCTACACTGCTACGATGAATCAACACTTCTCTCAAACACATTCAATAAAAAACTGAAAATTATAATCCTCATGATGGAAGTTTTATCCTGTTGTATTATCCTACATTAGTTTTATCTAGATGTAGCTAATACTTTGGCAAGTGAGTCTATGAGTCACAGAAATCCTTTTGAATTTGTGGTCCAGTGTTTTCTGATCAGGTATCTGACAAAGAGTCAGAGGCTCTCCTCATTTCTTAATTTCATCTTGGTTTTTCTCACTCTCGTACTCCTTCTCTGCTCTTCTCACGTTGTATTTGAAATTCTGTGTTGGAAGTGTAAACTGAAGTAAACGAGTGAATATGAGAAAAATAAATAAAAATCATAAGTTCAACATAACAGTAACTATTGTATGGAAATGCACAACATCTGCAAACTGTTTATGGGTAAAAGGCCCAGATGTATAACAATACTAGAGGAAAAAATGAAGGTACTCAGATAAACTGATGCCATTGTTTGTAAATCCTAAATAACCTCTAAGTAGTCGCAGATGTAGTGATTATTTACCATGATCAAAAATCAAACAAACTAGAAATCAAAATGCCACTGATGCTGCTTAGAAATGAACTGAACTTGTGTTAGTTTTTTCTTTTCAAGAAATCATGACTCCTCGTTTCTCCTGCTCGGGTAAAACAAAAAACAGACCCACCGAGGTGCATGCTGGTCCTATATCTGTTTACTTAATAATGTTGAGTTTTTCGGTACAGTTCTAACAAAACAGAACAATATCATCACAAGAAAATACTGTCTAAATAAAGCCGATATCTACGATTATTCAGGTACTTACAGCAGATTCGGGCTGGGAGTCTAGATTATGCAGTCAGTGTTTTTAGCATATTCATTAGATAAGTGAAACTTCAGGCATTAGTTTCTTAAAATACAAAAATCAAAGTTAAATTAGACTCAGTTTCACATCTCTTGGAATAATCAACATGGAATAAATTAATGTGAGTAACACATTCATGGCTCTTTGTTTTATCTCAATCTATTTGTGGGACCTTGTATGATCTCGAGAGGCTTTGGCAAAGCTTTTGCATCTGAAACGTGTCCTTGTAAACTGCGTGGTTTTCGGCCGACACACTCGTTAGGTCGCAGTCTATGATGTGGTCGGAACAAACTGCTCATGCAAAATTGCTAAATGCATACATTTAGCTTTGTTTTGTTCTGTATCGTGCCGGAGCTTCCTCATCCACCTATCGCCAAGACCCTACCAAGTACATTAATACACAGATAGCATCCACAGTAGCAACAGTATGGCTGCGTTGTCTCACAGTGTGAATTGTCTTGGAAAAATAATATTCAGTTGTGAAAAGGTTAACGCTCACGGTGACTTCTAATTTATCCAGTGGCAGCGAGAAGACCAGGAGATTGGGATGTCAGGGCGGTGGTTTGCTCCACTTTCAGCCTGGCTGGCTAATCAATGATGCGGGAGGTCTGCCCTCATTATGAAGTGATTAAGAGATTATTTGGAACAACAAACCAATGTACTTTTGCCATTCACCCAGCCCACCCAACTAAGAGTTCAACAATCAATAGCTGGTATGTATGGCCCGAGGCTATTTGTTTCCCTATTTCAGTCGCTTCCTCCCATTAAACACAGAGGCGAGAAGAATCGAAGTGGATTTAGACAGGAAGCTATGTTTCTGTTCTCTCCACGGTGGCAGGAGTGAAGGAGTGTGTTGCCACGTCTGTATTATCTTAATCTTTTGGAAGTTAATATTGTGCCAGCGAGCGTTAAGGTTTTTCATAAATAAACAGGATTGTGGATGACGCAACTGAACGGGAGTTTTGGAAGATCTTTGCGGTTACTCATCAGCTAATAATCCTTTAAAACAGCGAAAATCCACGCACGCATGAAGCCACGTTAGCTGCTTCTTCTCATGAAATACGCATGAAAAATGACATGGAGTCTTTTTTTTCTTTGGATGATTCATTTTCAGTCCCTTTCAAGCCAGATCCTTTTTGTTGTGCATGCTGCTTCCATGCTGCCCTGTAGGTAGCACGCACATCCTTCTTGTTACACAAATCAGCGTGAGCGTCTGTGATACTGTGCACTGTATAGGTACTCCCTCCTTCGTCTTAAAAAGGGCGACTGATATAGGAGTGAGGGAGACAAAAGCGTGAATCCACAAGACTGCAGCATTTCTTTTAAAAACAAAACCACAAACAAAACACAGAAAACCTCAGTGCATGACTGAACAACTGAAGAAATGAAACAAAGGAGAATGAAAGCCTCGAAAAACATACAGCAGCTGAGGTTTTAATTCTTAACAAAGATTCTTTCATGGGACATGAGACCCTCTCTGGACTAAAAATATAAATCTGAGGCAATTTGCTGACATTGCGAGCTACAGGTTATATTTTCCCCCTGTAATTGCTGGACTGCATCCACTGTGCTTCATGAGGCGTAACCATACAGGCATCCAGTGTTCCCGCCGCGCTGCTTGTGGCCGTGGGGGTTGGCAAGCGGAGCCCCGAGTCCATGTTCGACAAGGGGTTAACGTTTCTGAAAAACAGCTCGACAAAACCACAGGAAGACAGCCAGTCTGGATGGACGGACCGAGGCCTGTCACTTGTCCAGTTTGCGGTCTGCCGCCTCTTGCCATCTTTTTTTTTTTTTTCTTCTCCCTCTCCTTCCCTCTAGCCTTTCACTGAACTCAAGCTTTTCCTCCCAAAACTTACACACTCATCAGCTTAGCTATAATTTCCAGTCCTGCACCAACCACACCAGGGCCACAGGAGGGAAGCCGCTGCACGCCTGTTTAAGAGGAACTTCATTAAACCCATGGGGGGGGGGGGTATTTGCACTGTTAAAGCAGCAGCAGGATAAAGACAGATGTAGGTATCAAGGTTAGTTAAGACAGAAAGAGCAGATATGAGGTGAAGTATTGCATGTATATCCAAGAATGTTGAGAAAAAAAACGTTGCGTATGTTACAAAGAAATATTGCACACACTGTGCCAGGTGGGTTGCTGGGAACAGTGCTGGTTGTACAGTCTGACAGCCGCAGGAAGGAAAGACCTGCGGTATCGTTCCTTTGAATACTGCAGGTGGAGCAGCTGGTCGCTGAAGGAGCTGCGAGCGTTGCTGTCAGACTCTCGTGCAGGGGAGGAGGGAGACGTTCTCCCTCAAAGATGGAAGCTCGGCCATCATCATCCTCCTCCTCTCTCTACCGCCGTCACCACTGCGTCCAGGGGGCAACCCAGGACAGAAGCTGCCCTCTTGACCACTGTCTCTTCCTGTTTATCAGTCTCTTCCTGTCTGCTGTTGAGATACTGCTGCTCCCACACACAAACCATTCCACAACAAATGGCTGACGCTGCCACAAAGTCATACGAGATACAAAAGCACGCACACAAAAAGAAGCAAAATAGTTGTGGACAATAGAGAAGAGAGAGAGAGAGAGAGAGAGAGAGAGAGAGAGAGAGAGAGAGAGAGAGAGAGAGAGAGAGAGAGAGAGAGAAAGGTCGGTACCGAGCTGAAGCCACCACAACTAGCTGTCACTCGTGCGGCACCATCTTCAATAATTCTGGAATCAAAAGTAATTACAAGCCTGCCAAGGATTCAAATCTAATAGCTGATGATTGGAGTTGTGGGAGAAAAGGTTGTCAGCAGTGAAAACATCCACTGTGTTCACCGTTACTTGCAGAAATCTGCAACAGTAACAGATGTAACTGCAATGGCAGTGTGCATTATGTCTGTGTCACAGCCTGTACATCTGTGAATGAACTTTAAAAAACCATGCAGGCCGGTATATTTAGAAGATATAATGCACTGAATCAGCAAAAAAGACGAGGGGAAAATTTTCTTCCAGCCACAGTAAAGAAGTTGTTTCTGCTCGGCTGGAAAAACAGCTGAAAACTATTTAAAAAAAAAAAAAAAAAGAGGCAAGTCCAGTCTGGACAGTGATGGAGGACCCACTTCAGCTACGCTGCAGAAGGCACGAGGCAGGTCCACCTGCTATTCGTAACCTGTCCATTTTTAACGCTTGATGCAACATGTTAATGTGATTTCTTACCGGCTGTGGCCAAACGGGGCCAGACCTGGAGGCCAAGGCCCGGTGGTCTCAGCAGATAGCCTGGACCGGCCTGTGCTGTGTCAGCCCCGGATTATGGATGACGGGGAGCCTGCGGGGCTGACAGGTAATAATTCACTCCCCAGGGGTCCCACACCCTTCACTGGACGCAGCGCAAGCAGCCAGGAAAGGGTGGGTGAGGTGTGGGGGGGGGGGGGGGGGGGGGGCGCAGCCTTGGAGATCACAACCTGACAGCCCACCCTCTTCTCTTTTTTTCCTACCATCCCCTTCAAGAATCGGGGCTCTCACTGGCTGCCCAGTTGCCACGGGTAACCAGCCATTATCAAAATGAAATATGAGGTGCCACAGACCGGTGCCTCTCTCAGGTGCAGGGCCAAACAAAGTGCCATATGTCGCGGATGAGGAGCTGAGATTAACTGTTGCTTCCTGAAGCACAGCACTGGCGCTGGCCATTCTTCAGACATCGGCAGTCGCACAATGCCACCATGTGCTTGAGGTCTGAGACACTTCAGACAAATCGCTGTTGTTGAGGTGCCACAACAATAGCCAAAAAAAAATCCAATGCCCTGGAGTTTCCCTGGGCCTGAAATGGAGGTGAAATGAGCGAGAGTGCCTCAATTCAGCAACTACAAGTTTCCAGAGAGATTTAATGTAACATGTCTTCATGTGTTCTACTGGAATTCTGCTTTTTCTCCACTGACCAATCCAAACTTAGACTAACTGTGTGTGCACGAGTGTTATATGTATCTATGTGCAGATACTGAGCACTTTATCTCGATGATGAAAATGGAAATACGCCTGCTGAACGTCCCCCAAGGGCCACAGTCCTCAGCCCCTGGTTAGGAGCCTATTTCAACCATCATTACCCAGAGGACCATTAGGAAGATGCCATCTGCACACGCAGGGCCCCTCCACTGGGGCCTCTTGCCATTTTAAACTAAAAGCAAGCGCCGAAATGGAAATCGGAAATAAAATTACACACTGGGCTAAATGCACCATTAACCATGCTAACTGAGCGACGGACCTATCAGGGGCCCGAAAATGAGAGCTGGACGAAGAGCAAGCAATTTTCAGCGGTGACAAGGAAATGAACGCACTGCTGGTGCTTTGCCTTTTCTCACATTTACGACTGTAACTAACCCATCAGCAGAATGTGACTTTCCTAATGGAAAACAAAAAAAACAGAATAGACCTGATTGTTTGTGAGTGTGGGAGACCGGGGGTTGAATATAGATCTGCACTATATATAGTTTAAGTGGGAGGACAGACTGGTAACTGCTGGTAGGTATCAGACAGGCCACACAGGAGCATCTCACTTCTCCTGCAGGGCAGCAGCACCTCTCCTTGTAAGCAGAGCAGCAACATGTCAAATAAAATAACCTGAAACCACATTGCAATGTCCTCTGAGCAGCACAGAGTGCTAAGTCACTGTTCAACTGCGGTAGGAAACCACAAGCCATCGGTGGCCTCCCCCATCCTATGATATCACTGCAGCAGCTCAGCTGAGAAGAGCAGGGACAGGGAAAAACCAAAGAAAATCACAAGATCCGACCACACGGTCTCCACTTAAACATCTGACTGCTTGGACCAGAGCAGAGAGAGCTTGACGGCAGACTCCAAATGAACAAAAAGTTGCCTCCGCTGTTCAATCAGGGCGATGTCACCCTCAAGCTGAACACAATTTCTTTTTTTTTCAAATGCCCAGAAAACTTTTGCAAGGCCGGAGCCAGAGGACCACAGCTGCCTTTGTTTCAGGCGAGAATACACACATTATCTTGCACCAGGCCAACATCGAAGCAGTGCTGTGGTTTATCCGTTTGTACATAGGAGAGATTTATTTAATGCTGAAATGTTCTTAACCTCAGCTGAAACTGAACACCCACTGAGGGAGATGAGAAGGGGTAATGCACAACAGGCTGAGGCAAATCAGAGTCCCATTTTAGCAGAGAATGGCTCAAGAGCAGCTCTGAGCATCCATTTCAACATAAATAACCACCAGCGACTCCTGGGAATCTTATGAGAGGAAAAAAACAAGTTTCTCATCTCTTTGTGCGCAGCCACGGAGAGAGATTAGAAACCTGTGCGTCGCACCGAAGTCCAGCACAGACTGCTGCTGCAACTGCGTGCAAAAACACAAACCTGTTAGAACAATGAGCTCATCGTTTTCCCCTCCGAGTTTTTGGCTTAAAGACCAAACTGCAGATTGAAGTGAGCTGATTTAGTGTGAGGTAAAAAAAAAAAAGCATAAATAAATAAAAATCTATGCAAAGTGACAGGGAGATGTGCTGTCACGCAGACACTCTTTTTCTTTTCCAGGCAAACCAAATGCTCAAATTGATCTATTAATGTTATCTGGTAGTAAAAAAAAAAAAGAGAGCATACTCCCTCGTTATCTGTTGCTTTTCTCCGCACAAAGACATCATGAGTAACATCATTTTTCTGCTGGAAAATAAACCAGCATATCCAAATTCAATTAGTGTCTTAGGCAAGACGCCAATGAAAAAAACAAAACAAAAACAACAACACGTTATCAATTGCTAATTCGTGGTAAGTTGCTGATTACTCCTGCAGCATCGGTCACCAGAGGGAGAGTGAGGCATTTAGATTTACATACCGTCACAATACACAGATAAATCACCAAGTTGTGTGTCCAAACACGGTCTCGGGGGCCATAAAGAGGGGTAGAAAATGTGTAATAGCTTGTAAAAATCAGTGTAAAATCAGCTGATACTGACTTGTGAATAGTGCTGTTCTTTCCCGGAGCAGTAAAGGCTCGAAAACACGGCCGAGAAAAAGAGAAAACAAACTGCTTCTTCGGAGCCCGAATTCAACTTATGGAGAGTCAATGATTACTTTAGGGTTAAAAAAGAAAAAAAGAGAAAAAAAAAACGTGTGGGAAATGTTGTGTTTGAAAGATTTAAACACCGTGCATATGTTGGATTAATCTATCTGCTGAGGCAAACTTGGAGCATCACACTCTTAATGAGCGAAGTAAGCGAAGCAGCAGCAGCATCGCTAAAGTCTGCAACAACTAGCAAGCGAACCACTTCTTACCTCGCTGTTTCCTCCGTAGCTCCACAGTGAAAAAAGAGAAGAAACAAAAATGTACGTTGCAGTCTTTCAGAAGAGACAGTGCAGCAGAGGAGAAGCGGTAAACGTGCGAGGAGTAGTTAGTTTTAGCTAGTTTTCTTCGCCAAAAAAGCGGATAGTATTCCCAGAGCGCCGGAGCAGCGAAGAGGCGCCCCACACTCCTGTGACGAGACTGGAGCCAGACTGAAATCACAACACTTCGGCAGCCGCTCAGGCCACGCCCCCCTCTCCCCATCCGCCCAATCACGAGCCCACCTCAAGGATTGGTGTCGTCTCCGATTGGTCAGTTCTTTTGTGTTGCGCCCCGCCCGGCACGGCTCACTTTTCTCCCAGATGTTGAATGCCAGAACATCGGGGCACTTGTAAACGCGGCCAGCCAATCAGAGCGCAGGACAGGGGGTTTAAACACACACATAGTTTGACTTTATGGGAGTTAATGCTATTTAGCCAGATTATTCTATTGTAAAGGATACCGTGTTACACCACATTACCAAATGTGTGGTCATACAGTTTTTCAGCGCATGTGCTATATGGAAAAGTATATCATATATATCATATATCATAAAGCAACTTATAATTTAGTATATTCAAAAGTAATTTGTAAATATGGCTTAAGTATTGGCTCATGAAAATACAGTTTGTATTGTGAGATGAAATCTGATTACTATAGGTGCTGTGCAGCAGATCTGCTAACTAATTATATTTTATAATCAATTAATCAATTTGATCTACTGTGGCTCGGATTTGTAGATATATTTATACATCACTGTGGAAAAATGTGTGATTCATTACCGGTAACTGCTTAATCTATAAAATGTCATAACATGGGGAAAAATTCCCATCACAAGTTTTAGAAGTGACATTTTCAGAATACTTATTTTCTAAAACCTAATGATATTCAATTAGAAAATTATATAAAACTGAGAAAAACTACAAATCCATTAATTTCAGAAGCAGGAATTAGTAAAATGTTGTTATTTTTGCTTGACAAATGACTTGCAATTAAATGTTTTTTTTTTTTTTCTATTACACCGTATTTAGTCCACTCCCAATCACATGCAAATAAATATATTTGTTGCACACATTTATGTTTTTCTCTTTCAAATAAACTGTAGTTTTGAAACGCAGGGAAGCTGTCTTGCTTTGAAGGCACTGAAAATACAAACTGTGAGTGTCCTACGAAGAATAAAAGCTGAATATGATTTCAAAAGCAGGGACAAAGTGTTCGAACAAGATTTAATCAGCTGGTGATGATGCTGCGTCGTGCATTCCCGGAAACCCTAATAAGACACCTGTGCAGAAATGGCAGTGCTGAGGCATTTGGTCTGACTCTGCATCAGTGTTTGATGACAATCTAATAGATGGCTATGGACCCACTGACTCATTCATCTACACTACAGCATTTCCATTTCAGTCAGTCTCTCTTGTCAGAACGCTCTCTGTGTTATACGAAATGGACAACAGTTCAAGTGGCTCCTGCAGCAGTTGTCTGCGCTGGTTATGATACTTGTACCGTTTTGGACACTTTGGTAGTCAGATAAATAAGATGCACTTCTTAAAAATCATGAACCCATGCTCATGACTGCACAGGAAATATGAAGCTACACATCCACAGCTAGTTAGCTTAGCATTAAGACTGTGAACAAGGGGAAACAGCCGGCCTGGCTCTGTCCTACAGTAACAAAATAAGCCTCACAGCACCGCTAAAGCTAAATAATTTACATATTATATCTTGTTTGTTTTATCAATACAGTTTGTTAGTAATTTGTGGTTACATATCTATTCACAGTCATTGTGTCTTGTAAACTGAGCTGTCTGCTGACTACAGTTTCATACAGACATGAGCGTGGCTTCAATCTTACATTGAACTCTGGGCCAGAAAGTAAATAAGTCTAAGGTCTTTCTCACAAAAAAACAACTGTTTTCTGAGACTATAATAGCTGTTTGATCTGTGATCTCTCAATCTGTGGATCCAGGAATTATGTCGCAATGACATTTTGTAATTTACTCCCTCAACCTGCCTCGTCACTTTCATTTTGTGACTTTTAGCATATAAAGGGGAGTGAACTCTTTGCCTCCTGCCTTCTTATCTCACAAAACCACACTTCCAACAAAAACAACAGAGGTGTTGAGAAATTTGAACATGATAATTGGTTAGAAAAGGGCAGCGATGCTGTGGGCTGTCATCATCATTCAAACTGGTGCTCACTTGTTTGCATAGGAACAAGGACGTTGCAACAGTTAAGCCTGCAAAACTTTCACCAGTGCACAAACAACACTGAAGGATATTAGAGACTCTCTCTGAATAAAATCTTTTTTTTTCATTTACTTTATCAATGTTAAGGTGGATTTGTAGGTTTTTTAAGTTGACAGGTGCAAAAAAGACACCAGCTAGCAAAGCAGTCTGCTAACACTGGGTAATGTGTTATTTCCCTTCCAGTATTTAGACATAAGTTTGAGTAGCAGTTAGAAGATGTGCACTATCAGGAGAGGCAAACCAGACAAATGTCTGGGGCCCACAAGGGCAAAAGGGGCCCCTCATATTGGCACATTTTGCAATTACAACTACAAACCCCCTTAAACCTCCCATATACAGCACACTACGGTGACCCCAAACCCCCCCTTAAGTGGGGCCCCTGATGATGTGGGCTGTAGCTAGCATCTCCCCCTTTTCCTGTATGTGAGGCATTCAGGGAACATCAATAAATTGTAGCATCTACTGATAGTCTGCATGTGAGGCATCTAGGGGACATCTGTATAAATTGTAGTGTCTGCCAGTAGTTTGCATGTTGGAGGGGGGGGGGGCTTCTTCAATGGGCTTCTTTGCCTGGGGCCCCCCAAGGTCTAAGATTGCCACTGGCAGTTAGTTTTAAGATAATGAGTAAAGTGTTGGGTTGAATAATGATGATTATTTAGCAAATAGACT
Source organism: Seriola aureovittata (assembly GCF_021018895.1). Classification (NCBI taxonomy): domain Eukaryota; kingdom Metazoa; phylum Chordata; class Actinopteri; order Carangiformes; family Carangidae; genus Seriola; species Seriola aureovittata. The sequence continues at coordinate 3,376,102 of NC_079370.1, forward strand.
CACAGTTTCAAGCTAACTGTTCAGTTAGCCTCTGCTAGATAAGTGATTTTGCCACATTTTTCCTTCATCATCTTAATAAAAAGCTGTAATGTCTTTTTTTCAGGTCATACTTTGAAATAATATCTACTCTTGTACTGGACAGACAGATATGAAGAGTATGTTATTCTAACCAAGATAAAGAAAAGTTTGTGTTGTTAGCATTCAGCATCTACAACTCTGGAGCCTGTCATATATATATATATATATATATATATATATATATTTAACTCTTGGTTAAAATTATGAGGTTCTTAAAATGTTAGTGTCTTGCAAAGTACAGAAAACAGAAAAGTGCACTATGTTTGGGCTTTTAAATTTCGACTGATTACAGAAGCCCTCTGAGCATCATAAAAGCACTTGTTGTTGCACTGGCTACGTTTATTGTTATGAACAAAACTATGGCTCCTCTATGGTCTTTAAATCATTTTTGGATGAAAAGTTCTTTGGCTCAGATGAATAAACTATCAGGCGGTGGCCACTCAGACAGTACTTGTTCTTTTGTTTAATTTATTGTTGGTTTGTATCTCTTCAAGGGAACAAAACAGATGAAAAAGATGAAATACGGCCAGTTGTTATTGTATACTGGAGACCATGTTCTACATCTCCAACAGTCAACGCTGGTTTCCTGTGACTATGAAGGTGATGTTTTTTTTTTTTATCATAACCATCAGATCAGCATTGCTCAGCTCAGAAAACGCTCATATGACATATTTTGCAATGAACTGACAAACACCTATTTTTGTTCAAGTACCTTCACTATGTACAGGAAAATAAAAACGCACTTTAAAGCAACAGAATATGTGAAGAAATGTCAAAGGAGTGTTTTCCTTCAAATATGATTTAGAGAAACAACACAAAGTCACACTGCATTTAGCAGAATCCTCACATCAACACTGTGCAACACCCTAATCCATACGGCCTGTGACCCAAATACCAAACACGTTTCAAATACAAAATGTTCTTGTGACCATAAGAGGAGTCTTAAAAACCGGTCCTGTAACCTATAGGTTGAGTCGGGACTGACAATCACGCTGCAGTCACATCAACAGAACGCCTGCGCTGAGGGAAAAACATGTGAGCACAATGGCTGAATTCAAAGTGCCTGTTTTGGAGTCCGCTGGAACAACTCGAAGACTCACGTCACCTTATAGCCAATTATGAGACACACACACACACACACACACACACACACACACACACACACACACACACACACACACAAGCTGTACATCTCATGTTTGGTCCCATGGGTCTCTTTGAGGAAGCAGAAGCCCTGAAAGCTGAAGAATAGAAAGGGGGAGAAGTGTGGGCTAATACAGCATAATGATGACAGCGTTCCACAAGGCTTCAGTGTTTCATCCTCTCACAAGGATTGCAGACACTGTTTGTACACCGGGAGAATATCTACCTGGATGATGGGCTCATCCCATCCTGTCGATAAGCATTCATGTATGTAAATGTATTGGTGATGTTCCATTGGGAGGATACAGGCTGAGATGGCTTGGATTGATGGTGTGTAGAAAATAATGCGCAATTAGTCCTTTTTCAGCTATGGATCTTTTGAATGTGTACATGTGACTGAGGGGGTTGTGCATAGATTGGATTAGTGATGTGTACTATTTGTGTTTATCTTGACCTAAGTAGAGTGACCTTTTTATTCCATTATGGTAGAATGTAGTTAATCTTATCATGTACGCAGTTTTAAGCTTTTTATTTGAAGTTTTATTTTCACATATATTTTTTCTTGTTACTTATCATTTTTGTTATAATCCCTTATCAGTATTTATGTTTTGTTTATTCATTGTGTCAGATATATAAAAGATCAGCTGTCATTTCTTAACATTTTAAAAGAAGTTGAAAACTTTATCGTGTGTGGGAGTCCAGTTTGTTTTTTGTAACCTTAAGTGTGCGCACAGAGCTGAGTGGTACAGGAGATACCACTCCCGAGGAACTCAGCTGAGGAGTGTCAGACTCCATTATTTTTTGACAAAGGTGGAAAGTAAAATGTGAAACAACAGTGTCCTGCCACGAAGGAAGGAGTGAACCTAGAATTAGGCCCACAACAGGAGGAGTGAGTGACGATATAAAAATGAGTGCACTACGGAGACAGTTCAGTTTGCTCCATGGGATTAAAAGGTTTTTATTGTTCTGTTTTATCTATTCATTTATTTTTTTTATTTTTTTGTAATAAAGTCGGCATCACTTTGAACTCAAGGGACTGCTTGTGTTTTATGTGGGACTACAAATCATGTGGTGGAGGATGTGAACTCATCTGGCCCCGGGCGGCCCCGCAGTCCGACCACGATAGCATCACCACCGTGAAAGATACAATCATGACTACTGAGTACTCATGTAATAATGAAGTAATGATTACTGAGCACTCTACGACCTACAGACATCAGCAGACAGTTGGTAATTTCCCTGGTGATGTTTGCCTTCAGTCTGGTCTCAATCCTATTGCAAACAAGTGTGTTGATATTGGAGGATTCCTGCAAAACCATGCATGACAGAACATCTCGGAAAATTCTGTTTTTTAAAATCATTCTTCTACAAAATCAATGCATGGAAACTACACTATGGACAAAGCATTGTTAATGTTAATGTTAATCTTGTTCAAATCTACAGAACATTATTTAAAACTAAAAAAATCAAAAATCAAATGTGTATAAAATCATACAGAGACATCTAGAATATTAACATTTGATGGAACACTGAGCGGAGTCTTGATATGAGTATTTCACTCAATAAACATAGTACAGTTTAAGAAGAGCTGTAACAACGTGATACAGAATATAGAAGATTCTGTCAGACCTTTAAAGCCACGCGAGGGAAACAAGACTAGGAGTCCGCAGCCACGCTAGCTGCTCTGTGAGGTTCACAACAGCTATGTTACCATGTTGATGTTTGTCTCTCTGTCTCTAAAATGAAAGTCAGCTGGAGCAGATGTCTGTCCACTACCCTGAGCTCGGCGCCATTACTTTCCACCCTGTGATAAAAACAACACACCGCTTCCTGTCTTGTTATTTGGATGTAGATCGAGCACTGCAGAATCAATATCAACCTAATTCCTTGGGATACTGGGCTGACTGGTCTTTGGCAAGTGTAACACATGATTAATTGGACTTAGGTCAAGTGACTGACCATACATTTTTTTTTTAAAACTTCTCAGTTTCCTTGTCTGCACATTTTGTCCTTCCTTTGCTGTACTGTCCTAAAATTGGGTGACTGCTGCGAGTCCTAAGCTGTTGATCCAATTAAAAACTGAACGTCAACACTTAATCCTCACAGTCATTATTTCATTTAAAATCAAATCAAATGTGCTGGAGTACAGCGCCAAAACAATTGAAACACGCCAGTGCAGACTGCAGTGTATATAGATCACGTCCTGTAGTAATCACATCATGTAGAGATTAGGCATTATACATTCCCCATGTGTGAAAATAAAACATACCCATGGCTCCTCAGTGCACCTGATGTAAAAGTCTATCTTAATGCTTTTTCACTCACAGCTGAATGTGCAAAAGTGATGACTTCATAACACAAGCAGCCATAAGGAGAGACTGGAAACATGTCTGGCCATTTGGCTGTATTAGTGATACGCTGTGTGTATCTGGTGTCTGTGTGATCTTAATCCAATACTGGCATCCATAATCCCCAGCAGGTTTTTTCAACTAGACAAAGATTAAGAGAGATTTGGTTGTTTGTTTATCATCTGAATAAATGTCAGAAGTCAGCTTTAGGACAAATGGAAGTAGAACAAATAGAGCTCTCTCGCTCGCTCTCGCTCTCCGCTGTCACTGCCAAAACGCTGAGCCTCACACAGAAACCCACCGCCGTCACAAAATGTCCAGTTGACGCACTTCGCCAAACCCACACAGATGTAAACTCGTGCGCATGATACCCATCCCAGTGTGTGTATCCACTGTTGCCTCCCCATGATTTCGTGTTAAGCCGTCAAACACAAGCATATGGTCGGCAGAGACGGCAGTTGCGCTCCTTCTGTTTCAACAGTACCACCCCTACTACAAGTAATAATCTTAGTGATAGTCTGAAAACTTATTCTCTGTATCCCTACAGAGCATCTGTGGTTGCTATTGCTTATAATGATGAATGTCTATTATGTCTTTAGTTATCTTGTCATCTCAAGACATCAAGCTGCTCCCCATCATTATTATATCATCTCCAGATAACAAATGGTGCTCGTGTTTTATTTTCCTAAACCCAGTATGTCATGATGGCAATTTAATTCTGATGATATTTCGTGGCATCAAATATTGTTTTCTTGTGATCATGACTTAAAATGTCTAATTACTACGGGAAAACAAGCTTGTGTTCTTAAGTCACTGTTTATCCAAGTAATTCCCCCTCTGCCCGATGAGAGAGAGACAGAGAGAGAGAGAGAGAGAGAGAGACGTCCCAGAGGAGAGCAGCTCAAAAGTGACAGAGGAGATGCAAAAAGCTCACGTATAATATTACTCCTACCTCTGGTTATCTCAACATAATGAGGTCATTAAGTCGTGATCATGACTCGACGGTTTCATGTCTTTAAAATAACAAGATAATTAAATCTCTGAGTAACAGGGTTAAACAAAGAATATGACAAAGTTAGAGACTAGTTGGTGAACGTAGCGCAGCATTTAGCAGCTGAAGAGCCGAGTGTCTGTCTCAGGAGCCGGTGAATACCAGAACAGAGCCGGCAGAGGTTAAAAGTCCAAATAAATGCTGATGTTGCTCTGTATCTGCAAGATGCATGAACGGACGGTTTGCTAACAGGTTTGTGTTAATGTTTTTAATGTCACGTAATGTCATGTGTTCACAAGAAAAACAATGACAATGAGATAATTATGTTGTGAATTTGTCAAAAGCCTCAACAGCCTCGTTAAGAGAGTAAAGTGTCTTGAGAAAGAGATCGCATCTCCTGACTGTTGCTGCCAGCGTTTAGCCTCCAGCAGCAGGTAACAGGCCACCTGCCGACACTCGGAGGCTGCTGTTGTAACGTTAAGAGCTACTTCTTTTTTAATGTCACGCACAGATATCCCGGTATCCTGTGTCCTTTCTACTACTTGAAAAGAACTTTCATTTAGCTTTATTGGCCGGTTGTTGCAAGTTTTGGGGGAACAGGGGGAAAACAAACCCTTTTTGTGCTGCCTATTCAGAGGGCGTACGGATCATTGAGAAACAGCATAATGTAAAGCTGTTACACCGCAGTCCCAAAATCCAGACACGCTCACAGTGCTGCTCATTGACCTTAACTGGCTACTCATGGCTGCCTGAATCAAATTCAAGTCTCTATTGCTGCCTACAGAGCGACCTCTGGGTCTGCGCCCCTCTACTTGAACTCAGGAACGTCGTCTGGTTCTGCCACACAAGGCGATCTCAGTCCAGACTGTTGTGGTCTGTGGTTCCCTGACAGGGGAGGCATCAGTCTACAAGTCTCCATCAGTCAACAAGACTCATCTCTTCTGAGAGCAGCTCCTCTCATAACACCTGTAACACCATAACATGCCTCACTAGCACTTTCAGTCACTTCTTCTTCTTCTTCTGATCTCCTCGCACTTCTCCTTATTGAACGGATTTAGTACTTTGTAGGCTTCTTACCTCAAGGCGTCCCACTGCACTGAAGCTTTAGTAATGTCCCTCCCTCGTAAGTCGCTTTGGATAAAAGCTTCTCTGGCGGGGAGAACCAGTGGTCGGGCGGGTCCCCAGTTTGACTCCTGGCTGGCGAGACCCTTTACTGCACGTCTCTCTCTCCTGTGTTTCCTGTCTGTCTCCACCTTACCTGTCAAATGCCCCCCCCCCCCCCCAAAAAAAAATATGGAATGAATAATGGTAAATATTCAAAATTATTAATTCATTTAATCCATTCCATGTTATATATTTTTTTCTACAAGTGGATCGCAGTGTGTTTCATACAGGTGGAACTTTACCGTCTGACACAAGGACAATCAAGCAGCACTTGCTGACACTGCAGTGTTAACCGTGGTCGAAGGACACACCGTCTGACCACGAGGTCCCTGAGCTGCACTCGTGTCCTCCGTGGCTAAAACATGTGGTTAACATCCAGGCGACAACTCAACACATCACACATCATGAGGAACATCAAGACATTCAGCCAGAAGCCAGAAGCCGGCCTGATGCATGTTGGTCAGTGTTTCTCTTTTTGTTTTGTTGGGGTTTTTTTAGCCTGTACATCTTAACTGCTGCTTTTTCTGTATTCCTGTTTCTTTGTGTGACACCCACAGGCTGAGCGAGAGCTAAACAAACTGTATGTGCTAAATTGCTGCTTAATCAGTGTTGCTGTGTGAAAACAAACACATTTATGCTCAACTGCCATTACATTTCTTTCCTGCAGTTTCTCGTCTGTTCCTATTATACAGCGTTAAACAATGACTGTTAAACACATGAGAATGAGCAGCACTGGTGATCCCTGCTGTTACAGGTATGAGCAACACTGGAGAAAATCCTCTGGATCATTCAGTGTAATAAGCAGGAAATTATCAGGAACAGAAGTGCCTACCACTGTGCACCACTGGTGCCAATAAGGGTGTCGGGGGAAAAAATCAGTATATTAATAAATCAAACCAGAACAGAAATAGTCCTGGGTATTTATGTGGTGTTTCTACCACATGGAGTCAGTGCAGGGGTTTTTTTCCCACAGGATATAATAAAACACACACAAAGTGAGTGTTTAATTGGGCGAGGGTGTGACTCTCTACCCCGAGGGACCTCTGCTGCTGTTGCCCTGCTGACCATCATGACACAGGCGTTAACACTACCTGGGTGAATGGGTTTCCAGCGACGCACATCCTCAGATTTTACCTTGAGGCAGGGAAACATGTCGTCCTCCTCAAGTTGGTCAAGTTCCTGCCTTCGCCAAAGTCTTTTTATCTCCACAAGACTCTTTTCTTTTTATTGTAGTTTTCTGGCATCTTTATTGTTGATGCAATTTCTAGTTCGAGCTGCTGAAAGCCTTAAAGTCTCAGTACAGCGTGCATCAAAAGAAGAGCTCGTCAGATTGGTTGAATTGTTGGATAATATGAGAGTTTCCTATCCCATAATAACTCCCGCTCTGTGCAGGAGTTTGTGCGAGTGAGGAGAAATGTACGTTTTCAGTCTTTGCACAACTATTTCCGCCGATTTTCATGTGTCCGTGTTTTTTGAGGTTTGAACGCCTTCGAAACCGTCTGTAAGTGTGCACAGTTTTCTCCATTTTCATGATGCGTTGCATCAAAACCACAAAGATGAGTTGTCAAAGAGAAGTTGGGAAGGCAGTGTGAAGACACCAGGAAGAGACTGAGGACTCTTGAGTGTGGACATTCACAACATATGTGGTCAGGTGACATGACCAAGTTTGTTTGGAGCATGCTAACGCCTTCGGAGTTGTTCCATTTTACCTTCATGAGTCAGAGCGAAGCGTAAGTGCGCTTGTGCGTAGAAAGACGGTAGTTCAACAGTTGAGAAAATTTAGTTCCCAAAGGAAAGGGCTGTTTGACCAGCTGCTTCTCTAAACTGGTACGTCGCCGATCCCAATATACTGCAAGTAATACACTGACAACCCCACGTCAAATAACCCAAACTATCACTTTGAGAGGTAGCGTGAGGTAAAAGGAAACTTAACAACAATGCAGGAAGGACAGTCTCTTAGTGATAGGGTTTTTTTTTTTGTTTTTTTTTATTCTCTATGTATCTGAAAACTTAAAAAATTTTCATTGGACAGTGACAAAGTATTATAACTTAATGCAAAAAGCAGTAGCACATTAGAAAGACGGATATACTGTGCAGACTTTATTTGATTTGTATTTCTTAATTCCATTAAAAGGAATAAAGTCTACACTGCACATCCCTCATTCTAAAGTGCTGCAGCTTTATGCATCAGTTATTGTGCTGTAAGGTACCACCTAACAAAATATTATATGGTGCACTTCACCCTGAGGCTTTTTTTTTCTTTCCAATTATCCATTTTCATTTACAGTGTAGTCCAATAGCTGACAATCTCCGGTGAACCCCACAGCAGAATGATCCTCTCTTCCTGAAGTAGATCAGCATCATTACCAGAAACCAATACTAAGAAGGTCGAGGGGTTACGACCACAGCGCCCGCACAACTCTGCTGTGACAGAATGATGAAAGTGAGAGGCAACGTGCTGGAGATAGAGGCTAAGTGGAGAAGAAGAGGGATTCCAGACGAGAACATACGAGAGCGAGAGCAGAGAAGAAAGATGTTGATAAGGGATATGAGTCAATGTTTGGGTGGGTTGGTGGGGGGTGAGGCGCTTCTCGAAGAGATGAGTTTTCAGTCAACAAAAGGAGTGAGTCCTCTATTATGACAGGAATAGGAAGGTCATCCCACCATTAGAGAGTCAACCCTTCGTGGATCGATGACCAGGCAGGTGCAGGAAAGACGAGCTAAGTGAAGGCAGAATACACGTGTGTTGACTTGTACCATAAACTGAAGGTTAGAGTGGATAGTTGGTGTTAATCTTAACCAGGTTTTCAAGTCAGTCTTTTTTTTTTTTTTATAAATGAATAATTCATACCCTTTAAATAATCATTTGTTGGCACACCTGGCAACCCTCTGTGCACTGCATTAACAATACCATGTGAACCTTGAACAGCGGGCATAGGTGGCACAGACAGTGTACAAAAATAAAAAAGTTAAGTGGATCCCAGGTAGCAAAATAAATCCGGCCCACGCTCGGGCCACATACATACTACCCACTTACCCATGTACATATATCGCGTGATTGTAGGATGCTACATCTACACCTGGACCAATTCTGGTGCATACACAGAAAATGGTCCGGCTGTCAGTCAACACCAGATGATAACAGCCAGACTCTGCCCCGGATGTGTGGGCCAGACATGGGCCAAGGAACCAGGCTGCTGTCTGGGCCGAGCAAAAGTACGATAAAGGCTCTAGAAACTTTTACGAAACCAGATGGATTTATTGAGCACAACAGGGATCTGAGGCAACCAGCAACCTTCAGCACACCTTCAGGTGCTGCACATTATGAAGCCTCACCACTGCACACTTCATCTTTTCTGTTACTGGAACCAGAAAGCCAGAATTTGGAGTCTGGGTGGTGGAACGTGAGATGCCTGTCCACCAAGAGACCCGTCTCTAATCTTCAATATCTTCTCAATAGAACAATAACTTTAACAAAACTGCCACCGAGACTAAAACCAGACGTGAAATGAATGAATCTGTAGCTTCTTTTCAAAGAGCAATGACAACAAATGTAGTTTTTTTTATCAAAGAAGACGGAGGTAAGGGAAGAAGTCTTGCATTTGCTTCCACACTCGTGCTACAGTATATAACTACAGACGGGAACTGGGGAAGGGCGAGGATCTTATTTTCTTCGCCTGATACCAACTCTGGATTTTGAACACATTTAATACCAAAAAAATATATATAATTTTTTATTTTAAAAATATATTTTATGTGCAGTTTTCAACATTACAAAAACACTGAATTGAATTGACAGAGAAAAACAACAAAATAGAGAAACGAAAACTCTAAAGACGACAAAGAATTACCAACAGTAAACCAAAAAATGAGCCTCCAGATACTTATAAGCCATCTCTCAAGCTGTTATCACAATATGTATTCAGATTTTTAATACAGTGGAGGAATGAAAAAAGCTGCATACTCATAAGTTATAGATCAATTTTTGGCTCTTCTTGCCTTCCACAGGATGAAGAAACTTTGCTGGATAGAATTTAAAATAAAAAAGATTGCATCACAGTCGTGAGTGTGCAGCTTTGCCTTTGGCTCTTTGATGTCTACTTGTGAGCCAGATCCTCACTAGAATATGTGTGTGTGTGTGTGTGTTTTAAAATTTTTTTTAAAGACAATATTAGACCATAGGGCGCGGGAACCCACAGTAAGAAAATACGTGGGCCGGGTTGTAGCCTCTTTGAGCTGTCACCCATGAAGCAGGTTTAGTGTAATTCTATCATCATCATCTCGAACATGTGCCTTCCTCACCCCCCTGTCACTTTGAAGCATCAAAAGACAGTGCTGCCTGAAGGCACGCTGATTATTATGAGCAATCACAACCTTCCAAACAGCCACCTCACGCGGCGTCCCTAACTTTGTTGACAATTCTTGGCAGAGCTTCCATTTCATCAGTTGGGCGAAGGGGGAAAACACTCAAAGTGGATTTTAGAGGAAAAAAAAAAAATGACTAAAACGATCACAATCTTTTCTTGAAAAAATAAAGCAATACACAAAACAGAAAAATGACAGCATGAAAGTGGCTGAGATGGGAGGGTGAGATGGGAAATGAGTGGGGTAATCTGTGGGTGAGTGTGTCTCAAAAGCACTTCAGAATCCCATCGTCTTGGCAGTCGAAGGGTCCAATTTACAGAGGAGAGGATTACAACGCCAGATTATCTCGGCAGAGTTATCAAGTCTGCCCTCCCAAGTAGCATCATTACCCATCTGAAAGAGAACGAGCGAGGGGAGATGGAAGAAGAGGAAGAAGAGCAGCTATCTTCACATCCCCTCTGTTATTGCGCGCTGATGGATCTGCCCGATGCTTCTCAAGATTTAAGGGATTATTACTCTGAGAACTGTGCGGGAGATCACAGTAGCTTAGAGCTGGTCTTGTAAACTAACACATCAGCTGCACACACACACACACACACACACACACACACTCCGTGCTGAACTGCGTCAGACATCCGAGTCCCACCTCTGACTTGTCACAGTTTTGCTTGGGTTTTTGGGATTTTAAACTCCACACAGGATTTCACAGTAAAATCAATGAATTGCAACTGAACCATCATGAAGGTGAAACTGATCAGTTCAATTTTATCTAATCACCTGTCAGAGTATAAACTGTTCTGCAGCAGAGAAGACAAATATGAGACAGTGTGTTTTGAATGAAAACTATAATTTGACCTGTTACCAGGCTAACAAGCTAACAAGTTTGCTAACTGACCATTAGCTAGCTTGTTAGCTGTCATAACTCCATTTCCCCCCTTCAATAATGAACAAAATGCGACAGGGAAGAAGAAAACAGTCACAACAACTGAGAAAAGCTTGTCCATGTTGATTATAAAAAGTTTATTCTTGACCTTGGAAACAGTAGTTATTTACTCATAAGAGTTGTTATTTTGTTCTGGCTACATATTTGTCGTTTAAGTTTATTCCAGCGTATCGTGATCTGTAGCTCGTGACTTGGTCTGCTATGCTATGCTATGCTATGCTATGCTTGCACATGGAACTCAACCACGACCTTGATGAACTGCAGCCTGGGACTTCATGTTTTCCGCTCATGTGTCGTGTTTTCTGTTCCCTCATCATTATCACCACAGGGACTTTTTGTGTGGTTGACCTTCAAAAGAAAGCATGACTCGAGGCAGCGGTCTCTCTCGTGAAACAAAGCTCCTCATTCATGTTACCTGTCTGTAAAGAGGGGCGTCTACACGTTGTTTTCCGGTGACTTCGTCATGTGGCCGTCACCCGGGTTTTGTCTTTTGTCTTAAATGCTTTCATCACTGATCCATGCAAATGAGCCAGGCTGCATGAGGAGCCGCCCGGGGCTCAACGCAGCAGCAGCCGGTTTTGTCACGAGGATTATGGCATCATATCCATCAAACCCAAGTAATCAATTGCAGAAACGGCACATGGCGAGACAGCTGCGGACCTCGGTGAGCTTCAGCACAGTGACACACGAAGCCTCTCACCTTACAAGGCCACGCAGAAAAAAAAAAAAAAAAGCATCTGCTGATACTGGAAGCACTTTAGTTCTGCATTAAAAAAATAGTTCTGAAATTTGTGATCAAAGGTGAAGCGAGGTCTCTCAAAGAGAAGCATTAACTCATGCTCATCCACCCACGGGCTCCACAGTCAGATAGGTGTTACAGACACAGAGAGGCTGGCATGGATGTCGATCGGCAGGCACTGGGCCCTTACGGGCATGTGAATTTCAAATGAGAATGATTTTTTAGTAGGAGTGAGGAGGATGGTGGGAGATTCGGCTGGTTTACTCCGCAGCCCCAGCCTCATCTGCCGAGCTGTGCCTGTTGGGCTGCGGGTCGAGGCTTGGTAAGCGGCCTCTTACACCTCTCCCCCGGGGATGTTTACCAGCCAAGCTCGGCAGCTCACATTGGGCTGACCTTCCACTGCCTGCTGGCCTCCTAACTCCCTCTCTCTCCATCACTAGTGGGCAGTTAAACAGCGAGTCACGTTACAAAGCGAGCCAGAAAAGCCCTCCTGCCCTGGGCGGATCAAGGGCGGTATTTTAAACAGATCAGATCGCACCGTTTGCAGCCATCTACAGTGTGGGGTGAATAAATCTCTGAGCTTTTAAAGAGCGGTGATTAAATATTTTACTGCGTCCTCCTGCCATGCTCTCTGGAGTGGGAACCGGTCCGAGAGCGATTTCTTTTTTTTTTGTTCACCATTTGTTTAATGACTAGCAGTATTGATGTTTTTTTGCGCTGCAGAGTCTGGAGTCAAATATTGGCCTTGTTATTAAAAGCCTACTCTTCCCAGCCCTCAATATCAGTTTTCCCACAGAAAGGTTAGCCACTAGCTTCCATATGTCGAGGACAGGGGGGAGGGGTGCGTGGTGCAGACGAGCAGAACACCGTAGTTGTAGTTTGTCAAGATAATGTCAAGATAATAATGTCAAGAAAATGTCAAGATAATACCAGAGCCAATAAAACATGAATGAATTTGAATTATTATCCCTGAATGAGGGGATTGTTTTGAAACTTTACTACCCTTGAGCGGGAAACTGTGTTAATGCCTGAACAGATGATCTGATTTATTGATTTGGATTGAGGTGAAATGTGGACGAGTCGTGTGGAGAGATTTGATCTTTCCACAGGCAGAGCGATGTTTGCAGAAAGAAAAACCCAAACAATTACACGACGAACACATTAAACACAATAAAACTGATGAATCAACACAGTCGACTAACCTGTATATCTGTCACTTCATGAGTCATAACGTTCTGAATTATGTCAGATCTCCTTGTTTAATTTCACAGATCTGTGAACTGAACACGAAAGGTTGATTTGTACTTCAGATTAATACGTTGGAAAGCTCCTTTTCTCCGTCTTGGTGTTGAGGCTCTGTTGTCATTTCTCGCCTAATTTAGTTTTAGTTTGGTGAACAACAAATCACAATAATAGAGGCTGTACTTTACAAACAATATGGATTTTTCCCACTTTTTGCTTTTGAGAAAATAAAGATTTTTGTCCCATAGAAATTTAATTGCAATGACCAAATGTGCATGTGTTGATTTCTGCTGTATCTTCTGCTACAGATGGAGTTGGCAAAATCATCTAATTGAGCCCAAAAAAAAAAAAAAAAAACCTTCCAGAAAGATGGAGAAACGAAGTCGAGGATAATTGGCACAACGTCACCTACTTCCAAGGTTCATCACTCTTTAGTGTCCCCAGGAAACACTTCCGTTTTGTTGTGAGTATTTGCAGCACATGTTGTCATAATGACGATGGAGATGTTTCTCTGAATTTGTTGCAGTGCGTTGAGCTTTCAGGGCCACCGTACCGCCCGGAAATGTATTAGTCCCCCGTCTTACGTCCATTCAAACATTATGAAGTCAAATGACAGAGAATTACAAAGAACATCTGTGATTCAGACGCCACATACAAAAAGTTACATCTCAAAAATGTTTTGAGATGTAACTTTTTTGATCACAGCAACTTTTTTTTTTTTAAAGAAGTTTGGGAAATTTACCAACCAGGAGCTGAGCTCAGTTCTGTAGTTGTTCCCTCCCATTGAAAAAGTTCTGCTACTTCCCGACGGCCCAGAACTGTCCTGGAGTCTGTAGCTCACGGCGTCTGCGTTTCCACCGCGGCCTAAAGTCCCGGAAAGATTATGAAAATTATTACTTGACGTTACATTATTCACAGCACTGTGAGGACAAAACATGAATGAAAATACGGGACAAATTACGTCCCATAAATATTCAATACAGGAAACAGCGTTTTAATTTTCAAATAAAGGATGATCCCGTATTATACGTGACGGGTGGCAACCCTCTCCACTCCGGTTGTTGTGGTCCTTTTTTTCTTTTAAAGTCCTGTTTCAGTTTTTTTGACCTTCTCCCGGACCTGTTTCGCGGTGTTGGAAATGTGTTTGCTGGCTCACTGCGGACTTTTGAACATCGCAGATGAAATAAAAATGCAGCAAGTAATCGACCAGTCAGAAATGTTCAGCACTGCAGACCACACCCTGAACCTTTGGAAAGTACGACCCCACCCACCCTCCTTTTTGGGGGTCGATCAATTCCCCCGGAACTACATTTAGACCCTGGTTCCTGTGGTGGAGACGTGCACAGCTCCTCAAAAGGTTCCTGGGGAAAGTTCCTGCGGTGGAAAGGTGGCTCTTGTTACGGTCAGTCGAGAGCTTCAAAACCGCTTCAGCTTCTTTACAGCATTCAAAACTTTGCATGGGAATTTCTTGTGTATTGACATTTTAAAAAGGTAATGGACGAATGACTGAGTATTAGTATCAGAAAACAAAAGCGGTTTCTTACTGATCTGGCAGCATGCAGAGACGTAGCAGCAGCAGCAGGGGTGAGGGGGTGGGAGGTGGAGGGGGGGTGGGGGTGAGAACACGGCACTGATTAGCAGCAGAGAAGGCGCTGATGATCCATAACTCATCAGGGCATTTTTCATCCGCCCCCATCCCCACCCCCTTGTAAAGCCCTCTGTCCTTCATGCACTCACGTACCTGTTTACGACCCCCCTGAAACACACACACACACACACACACACACACACACACACACACACACACACACACACATATATATGCTCTAACACACACACAGACATATTTGCAGCTCAGAAAGACTAATTAGACTGTCAGGGAGAAAGGGGGGTGAGGGGGGCGTGGGGGTGGCTAATGTAACACTAGCTCCCCTCCCCTGGTGAAGTGACACCAATTAATGCAGTATTGCATGTGACTGTGACTGCCCCCCTCTCACCGCCCACCTCGAGGTGACAGGCGTACTGACACATCACGGCAGCCTGTTTCTTTCTTCAGGCTGTTGTGGAAGAAAAAAAAAAAAAAAAAAAAGCAAACAAACAACTAAGAGAAAAAAAAAAAAAGTCACCACAGGACGAGAAGCGGCAGCAGTATGATGTGGCTGAAACATATTGCATGTCCTCGACTGCTCCGTTTTTTTGGGTTTTTTTTCAACCTTTATTTGTGCAGACAGGCTGCAGCAGTGAGACCAGCAGCCTCACACTGATGAGAATGGATGTGTTGGAAATGAGAATCCTTTATGAAGAGGTAAATCCATTGCATCCTGTTTTATTTCTTTTCTTTTTTCCTTTTTCATTTTGTCTTCATCTTTGTTGCTAAGCGCTCCGTGCTGTGGTGTTTCTACACAGGATTTCTCCCAGAGATAACCTGTCAATGAAACGGTGTGGGCAGCAAGTGGCGGCCTTTTTTTTTCCCTTCACTTTCCTGCTGATGACGTGTGTGATTCTGCAGGTGGCGCTCTTCTCTTCATCTGCTCAGACCACACAGCAGTTCCTCTGGTTATTCCAACCGATATAATAGAAAAAACCTTCACTTCCTCTGCACATATATATTCTCGCCCCCTGGAAACAGACGCTGTGCATTCGAGACATTCATGAAGTGAATGCAGAGCACTGTATCAGCTGGCAATAAAATGCACAAAATGTACATTATTTTATATGACACTGCCAGAAGTGATTCTTTTTTAGTCATATGTGCTTGGCAGCTCAGACGCCCAACGGCAGTTATAAGCTCCTAGAAGAAGACCACATCAGAAGAATAGTAACATTGTGCACTGTAGACTAGTAAAGGACTGGACGTGTTTTCAAAGCAGAGTTATAACTGTGAGCGAAACCCGTGCCCATTCCTGTATTCAACTTTTTTTGAGGTTGGCTTCTCTCTGGAGCTCTGGTAACAACAGGTTGGTGAGCCAATCAGAAAAGAGGAGGTTCAGAGCCTCTGGATGTTTTCTGAGTGATTTAATAAAAATACGGCAGATTTCACGTTAAACACTCAGAGAAACCAAAAACTGCAAGGTTGGATGGTGGGTCCAGGTGGGCGGGGCTTGGTGACTGCTTTGTTGTGACATCACAAAGTTGCAGAAGTCCTGACGGCTGGTTTTAAGGCTCAGTTTCTGAATACAGGCTGTGTGCATTTCTCTGTGGACTGAGGCTTTGATCCTTTCACAGTATTAATATAGAAGCTAGACCTGATCTATAATCACACTACACATGGACACAGACCTTTAATACAATATGGGACCGTTAGGCCAATAGGTAACACACTCTGTCTATTAACAACAAGAGCTTTTGAAAGATTGAAAGATGTTGCTGCGTTGACTCCCAGCAACATCAGTTAACGTGATAGACTGTAAATAAAGATGGACGTCACCCGCAGGTTTCTGAAGAGAAACCAAAACTGTTTTTTTGTACCAGGCTGTAAACATGTTTATTTCTGCTGTAAAGTTGGACATTGTAACATGGGAGTCTTTGGGGATTGACTCACTGTTGGAGTCGGCCTCAAGTGGTCATTCAAGCAGCCGCAGTTTATGGCACTTCTGTGTTGGCTTCACTTTTTTCAGCCCTGGAGGTTGCTGTCTGGTTGTCGCTTGTGCTGAGTGAGCCCATAACGGCAGCTGTATCAATGTCTGGATCAAAAGTGCTTGATGGTCAATTACATTAATTTATCACTTGTTTAAACAGCCTCTAATGCATCGACACGAGCACGCACCCTGTGCATGATGGGCTGGCTTGTTAAAACCCACTCAGTCTTAGTTTGGTTTGGGTTTTGTTTTGTGCTAAATAATTGTTTTGGTATTGATTTTAATTAGTTGGTCAAGTCAAATCAAGTCAATTTTGTTGCAGCCCTAAATCACAAAGTTGCCTCAAAGGGATTTACAATCTGCACAGCTCAATTTGGACAGGGGGTAAACAAACCAAAAAAACACCTTTTATCAGGAAAAAGGAAGAGACAGTGGTTGGTTGTTTTGACTGTTAAACTACACTGACCTGACATGACGTAAATGTGTGTCTTGCTCCATTGTGCGGGACGGCAGGAACAGTAAACAGTAGATTTCCTTGGAAACCCAGAATAATGGTTCTCTGTTCTTGAGCCGTGTTTTCATATGTTTGTAACGTTCACAGTTTCTCCAAAGCAGAGGTAAATATACATCTTCTGCCTCCTGTTATCACCTGCTCACAGCTCTAAAGCTCCATCGGAGGCAGTGTGAGATTTTGTGGTTAAATGACATTTCTTCGTGACATCCTGAGCACACAGACGGAAGAGCAGCAGATAATGCTGCTTCCATGGGTGGATGCTAACGTGTGACTGTTTTTTGTTTTTGCTGTGTTTCTTGGTCTCTACAGGAATCCATTGTAACTTCTATGAATCCAAGCCCTCACATATTATCCCACACATTGAGTATTCCTTTAAAATCAACTGTATATAAATCACTCCACTGCTGACCATAACATCTGAAATAAATGGAAACACAGCTACTAACTAAAAGTTTGTAAAATTTTGTGGAGCTGCATGCACTCACATTTTGAAAATTTATTAAACCTTTAACTTTAACACCAGCGGAGACAACAAGTGATAAACCCTTTACATTTTGACATCTTATTTTATTTGCAGCTTTTTTTATCTCCTCCCCTTTTAGCTGGTGAGAGAGTTATTTTATTTCTGACCTTTATTTGAACAATAACTCTCTCCGTGCCAGAGCTCCGTCTCACAAAGCCACGACTAATTGACAACCTCAAAAACAGTATTTTAACATAAGCATGGCAGAAAAAAAGTCAAGCTTACAAATCCTAGATAAACAGCACGGGCAGTTTCATGTAACGTCTCTCACAGTGTGAAACCACCCGGTAGGATGTGATTTTGTGCATCCGACAGACCAGAGCTTCCCTGCAGAAACAGGTCTTGGCTGGGGGAGAGACCCATAAAACAGCATAGACCATGAGCCACTATAAATTTCACTCAACCCCACACTAATGACATTCTTTTAGGTGAGGTGCCAGGGCCTCTTAAAAAGGGTCATTTTCAGCACATCTGTGGAAGCACTTTGGATGCATACATATTTATTTTACTTATTAAACATATGAAGTGTTTCATTTCAAAGTACCATATATTAAGAAAACGCTGCAGCCACAGATCACTCTTTTCTCATAATCAGCTGTTTTGAGACCAAAGATTTAACTACCAACTTGACCGCAGCCTGGGAAGAAAAGCAAACACGACCGAGTCCGTCAGTCTCTGGACAAAACACTCATTCACTTCTCCAAAGGAGTAATCCCACAATTTTGGGAAATCAGTTATTTGCTCAGAGTTAGATGAGAAGATTCGCACCATCCCATGTCTGTCTGTTACATATGATGATAATAATAATAATAATAATAGCTGTATTTGTATAGCACCTTTAAAAACAAAGTGCTTTGACAACAAAGCAAAAGCAATAACAGCGTGAGGCTCAGGAGGCAATATAACAACACTATAAGAACAGAAAGCCGACAGCGAGGTCAGACAGGAGAAGGACAGAGATGAGGTGAAGTTAAAGCGAGAGGACGAACAATATACTTCAAAAGAACAAAAAACAATTAGAGAGAGTAGATACAGTAAAAAAAAAAAAAAAAAAGTAATAAAGAACGATAAGAAGATGACACCACATAAAAGCAAGTCTATAAAAAATGGTTTTTAAGAAGTGATTTTAAAAAAGTTACTGATTGTGCGGCAGGTCGTTCCAAAGTTGAGGGGCTGGAACAAGCAGGAGGGCCCTGCCTGTAGATAGAGGTAGCGAGCTGGCTCATACAGGGTTAATATATCTGTTACGTAGCGCAGGGCAGAGGCCGCGGCGTGCTTTAAAAGTGATTAATGAAATCTTAAAATCAATATTGAAACGGACGGACAGCTGATGAAGAGAAGCGAGGATTGGGGTGATGCGATGTCTGACCAGCAAGAAGTCTAAAATTAATATGAAGCCAGAGCCAAGACAGCATTAGCTTAGCTTAGCTTAGCATAAAGAGGCTAGCTCTGTCTTCATTTCTTTATATAGCTCTATCTTTATTTGTATAGCACCTTTCATACAAAGATATTGCCAATGGTTCTTTACAAAAGAGCATTACAACACAAATTAAACTAACAATAAGTAAAACCTTTGAAAACAATACAATAATAAATTCAACAGGAAGTTTGCTGCCATTAACAATGACAGCTGTTACACAGAGCAATAATTACCGAATGCAAATGCACGGAACGACTACTGCAGAAAAATATGTCAAAAATCCTGACAATATCAAAATTAAAATCTTAAGGATTATAACTTTAATGAAATAACATTTTTAGACAATCGTAATAATTTAAGATGACAGGTTTCTTAATTAAACCTGATGTTGGCTGGGAAAAAAAAACAGGGGGGGGGGGGGGGGGGGCTAAACTAAACGAACAGCTCTTATGTCTCCACTTCACAGTCATTCAGTCACATATTCTCACACTCGTCAGCTGCCCGGTGAGGCCACGTCTGCACTTGAAGAAAAACTAGGACGTTATCACTGTGGCATTTGACAATCATAAATTACAACAATACGACCATCAGCGGCGAAGAAGCAGTAAAATACTTGAGTAATCACAGGATTCTGACCTTCTCGTGTCTCTGCACGACTTTCACTTGAAAATCAACTTTAAAAAAACTCACTGTCGTCGAAGAACTGTGGCTCCGATATAATCCAACAAGGAAAAATGAAACTGATTTATTTTCACTTTTGTTCTGTTTCTGACTTTTAACGATGATTCTGTCAAACAGAAAGACAAGAGCTCGTCTTCAGAAGAGACATGAAATGGGATTTCTGAGTGGTGCTGTTTGGATATTGGGCTTTTAAATGATATCTAAATAATAAAGCAGATCAAAGCACTGTTCATTTTTTTTAAAATAAAATTTCTTTGCCTTTTTTCCACAGATCTATTTGACATTTAAAAACCCATAACGGCTCATTAGTTGTGGTCGCGCCATTTCCTTTTGTTGGGACTCAGAAGTGATTGAGTTACTGAGTTTGCAGGGGAAAAAAAGTAAATGTCAGTTTAAACAATGACAGATTAAAAAAGACATTATGTAGAAGTGAAGAGCATCCTCGTCCTCTGCGGTTGTAATTATTCATGTTGCTGAGTTGTGACAGTTGAGGGAATAAAGTCTGAGCGCCGGTGGTGACAGCAGCTCCCTCTCAGCTGCTGATGATACTTGTGATGCTTTCGGATGTGTGTTTATTAGAGCAGACGGCAGATATCTGTGATTCCACACGGCACATGAATGGTCAACAGACAGAAAACGCTTCTCTCATTCATTCCTCTCTGCTGTATCTTGACTGTTGCCCTCTGCGGTGACTCCTCGGCTCAGAGCTCATTTCGAAGCAGGGCACGTAGCCACGGATCCTGTTGTACCTCTTCCCTCATATAATACTTCAACAGCCATAATACAGCCCCTCGCTCTGTGTACCATATATATCTGCATAGAAATACGCTGACCGTTTTATTGCTGTGTAATTTTCCACAAATCCCAGCCCTAAGCTGCAGAGCAGGTTTCAATGTCCCTCTGATAATTGCTGTCCTTGTACGTTACCTTGTTCAAATGAGGGTCAGTCACATGAGTTAAGTTGCCAAGATGGAGAAGATAGGAGCGTGACAAAGATGAAAAAGGACTGGAAGGATGTTGAAAATATAAATCGAATGAAAAGAATAAAAGGAAAGGAAAAGGAAGAAAGTTAAACTGTAAATATCTGAGCACAGTCTGCTGCTGACTCTGTTGGTTGTACACAAATAACAGATGAATATATAACAACTGGAAATATTTCTTATGCAGAAATACACAAAAAAGAAACTAGCGCAAAAGTACATTTTGTAATCTTAACATACAACCAAGTGACTCAATATAATGTCACAATGTCAGTGCATCTTTTCCAGTGACAATAGACAAGTTTGTATTCGGCATTTGGATTGGCTCCCTATAAGCTTCACTATGCAATCGTGTCTTCGGGCATGGAAAAATTAAGGCTCAACCTGAGAGGGTTCAAACCCGACATTCAGTTGCATAATTTCTACTAGATCAGTAAGTAACAAAACCTTCCTACTGATCAATAAAACAGGTGTTTTAGTGCCAAAAGGTCAGTGGCACCTTTAACATTTAAGTTGAACTTGACTCCTGTGAGATCTGACTTGACTTGACTCTCTGAAAATTATTTCAAGGACTCACAGGTTTAAAAGTCTTGCATCTTCACCTGCAGTTTGGTTATATAAGACTTGAGACTTTTCACAGTTGTCGCAGAAGAAAATACTTTACATTTACATTATTATTGAGATCAATGTGCAGGTGGTGGCGATGGCTTTGCTTCGCAGCCATTTTTCTACACCAACAGTTCTTTTTGTAAAGTGGCAGATATTGTGCATAAATTCCCCCTTTCTTCTACTTGTAACTAGAGCCAGGAGGTTGACATACACACCTTTGCCTGCTCATATTTATGCCGTGTATGTTATGATGTGAACAAACAATTATGCACCTCCAAGTCCGAGGCCTTGGTTCTCTGCTGGGAAATAGTGGATCGCTCCCTTCAGGTTTGGGAACCAGTTTCTGCCTGAAGTGAAGATCGGGATGCCTCCTCCCGAGAGCCTCCTACTGGAGGTTTTCTGGGCACGTCCAACTGGTAGGAGACCCCAGGGTCGATCCAGAAAACGATGGAGAGACTATATCTCTTCTGACCTGCGAAAGCTTCTTGATTCCCCCAGGAGGAGCTGGGAAATGTTGCCAGGGAGACGGGCGTCTGGACTACCTTGCTAAACCTGCCGCCACCGTGACCCGACTCCGGATAAGCGGCAGAAAAATGAACAGATGGCTCTCACCAGCACTGCATACAGGGCGCCATTTTGAGCAGAAAAGCTCAGACGAACAGATTGTTGTGTAACTGTGCAGTACGACAGTGAGCCGATTTCTGTCCTCAGGAGCTGGTGCAAATCTACTCAAATAGAGGTCAAAGTAAATTTTGGACTTCATTACATCACATGGACAGTACAACCTCTCCTCCCACCTGAACAAACATATAGGATGTTTTTGTCAAGCCTCTGATACGACCCACAGGAGTGTCTCCTGAAACAGCGCCTCCTGCAGCGGAAAGCGCACCGGACCTCGGCTCTCGTGGTTACAATTAAAAACACGCAGACTGCACCGACAGTGGAGTACCCACCTTTGTAGCCATGGTTACTATGATAACGGTAATGGCTTGGCTAGGGTTATGAAAAGATCATGATTGGGGTTAAAATAAGTACAGCCTCGAGATTGGACGATCTTTGTTGTCATGGTTACAATATAAACAGATAGTCACCGCACTTTTCTCTTTCCTCCTGTCATAATTAGTACGACATCTAGTTGTCGCCTAGCAACAAAACGTAAACTTATAAACTTAACGTAACCCGGTTCTTTACAGGAGGCCGGTCTCGGATCATCGGACGTTCATTTTGTTGTGAGTCTGCAGGACGTGAGAGCAGCAGCTGATGTGTAAAGGTTAGCTGTGAGGTCGTCACTTGTCTTTCTGCCCCCTCCTAGCCAAAACTATTTTAACAATTAGCTTCTCGCAGCTACTGTTTCTCACACTGGAGCCGCGAACCTCCTATACTGCCGCCGCAGGATGTATTAGATTACCTGAAACCTGCTTTAGCTCATCTTTTCATCACAGACAATCCAATATCTTTTCAAATCCCATTACCTCATAAAAGACATCATGAACTTTACATACAGACAGGTTTCATTTCAGCTCCTTTTCCGCCCCGTCGCCTCACGCTGAATCTACGCCCCGCGGTATCTCGCCGCGGCTGTGTGCGGCTCATAACATGCCACTTCCTGCCAAGTCATAATTCAATAAGGCTGACACGGCAGACACGCCACAGCCGGCCGGTCACTCAATCTCATTCCTACCCATTCTCCTCATTGGCAGATAAGAGACAGTGATTGCACTCTGTCACTTTTATTCCCTCGCTCTGTGGAAGAGAAATGGGGGTGGCTAGGAGCAAGGGGGGGGGGGGGGGGGGGGGGCAAAGTGTAGCTGCCTGCCGCTTGATCAAATCAGCCCTCCCGCAATATCCCCCTCTGTCGCCCCCCCCCCCCCCCCCCCCCCCCCCCCCCCCCCTCTCGACTCCTGTGTGGCTGTTGGCATTTGAAATGTGAATCTCTCATGCAGCAGTGGAGAAAAGTGAGGAGGCTGCCGGCATCAAAATGGTGGAATTTCTTAGACGGCGACGTCTTTCTTTTCACAGCTTCCCCTCAGAGCAGAGAATAATTCAACCATCACAATTCATTTTACACTTTCTTTTAAGATATTCAACTGATTCTTTGTCATTTCTGGCTGTAGGAACAGACGCTGATGGACACCCCTCAGCGTTCGCAGGTAGTTTAACTTTCAACTGTGCAGATACAGAGGAATAAGAACCGGGTCAGTCTCAGCACCCCACATACACAAACACACACACACACACACACACACACACACACTGATGATACCGTGCACCTTTACCTTTTAACCTTTGCTCCACAGAGACACGCAGCGGGACGAGAGCCAAGCCCCGGGTCAGCTAATGAGCTGGTGTGCTGGGTGTTTGTGTGTGCACAGCTGGGAGATTGTGGATGTGGTAAACAGGTACTGGAGGGGGATGACAGAGGGTTTATAATGTGGTGGGCAAAGAGGCAGAGAGAAAATATCCAGAGTTACGAGTTGTGTGTTCGTCTGTACGTATGTGTATGTGCTCCTGTACTTCTATAGTTATGGGGACCAGTCTGGATCAGGATATTTTTGGAGCCTGAAAACATTTTACCCATGAGTCCGTACTTCAAAAGACTGTTTGATGGTTCAAGGATAATTACGGATTATTAAAAACTGGATTTGATTTTCATTGTTTTGTCCATCTGTAATAATAGCGCTGCAGTTACGTGGTTAATCGCTGGGATCTGGGTGCACGGCAACATCACAAGAAAGAGTCCAGAAACATGAGCAGTGGGATGATCAGACGGGTTTTAAACAAGCCAACAGTTTAGCCAGATGTCATTAATAAACCCCATGGTGCACTTGAAACAGAAGGTCAGAGTTGAACCAGGAAATCACTCTGTAAACTGCGATGGATGTTTATAAGGAACAGTTTGGGTAACTTTTTTACAGCTTACCTTTATTTAGTCTTTTTTAAAAGGTTATACACTAAACTGTAATTAAGCTTTAATACTTAACCCTCTGATATTCTTGGTTTTCAGTTGCATGTGCGTGATCGCTGCCCTAAATGTCCTGCAGGGATCGTCTGGGTCATTAGTTGTCTGTGAGATTAATGGTACGTGTGTGTAAGATGCAGTTAAGCACATTAAGCAGTACATGAGGATCAGCAGACTCGGTGAATAACCATAACAACAGCAGCAGCAGCAACAGAAAGTTATAAGGAACTAATCTATTCACGTCCTTCTTCTGCCGAGACCTCAACATGTAGTAATCTCCTCAGGTTTGTCCAGGAGGATCAGCTGACGCGCCCCCCCCCCCCCCCCATTATACTTTTAAATTTTCCAGGAACCCACTGGTGCACAGGCAAGTGTGTGAACACAGCTGTTTGTCACACTGGTGAGCGAGTATACTGACATGTCTCAGGCTGTGTCTGAAATCAGAGCGCAGTAAATTAAGTTCCAGACACTGACCTGAATAACTGTCCTTTAAACTTCTGTCACAGACAAAGAATCACTATGGACACTACATTTTTTGTTCAGCTATGAATTTATGAAGGCTTATACACGGTGCATACATTTTACATTCAACAGTAAATATAAAGCTGTGTCACAATTTAGGGGAAACATCCTTCTTTTCCTCCAACAGGTGGATCCTTCGTGGCCCAGCCTATCCCAAGATTCATCGCGTGCCCGTAAGAGCCAGGAGATGTAAGTATCGGGTTTCAGCTCAGTTCAACAGCAAAGGGAACAACTTCAAACAAACAAACAATCAAGAGCCTTAAATCCTCAAGGTTTTGTCAAAAAGAAGAAGAAGTTATGAGTTGTTGCTGTTAACAACAGCAGCGCTTTGTGACGCAATGGGGCGGGCACAGTGGTAATCCTTCTTTGGTCAGGCCGTCTCATTTCGATGCAGTCTTCACGGTCTACGGCGGCCACACTTTCGTGGATCACATCCTCCGAAGGGTGCGCCCCTTGAATTGGGGCAAAACTATACTATAGTGTGCGGTAAGAACAGTTAGGTTTAAAGGGTTGGTTCAACCTCCATTGTACCGAGGTGGCAGCAGGAGTTTTGGAAACCACAATAAAGCCAAAACTTTCTGCATGGTCAGACAACACTTGGGCTGAAGTGACCCTTAAAAGCAGCAGTCAGCGGGGAAGGGAATGGATCATGTCCATGATGGTCCTCACAGGTGTAGAAATCTGTGTGTCTGAGCAATGAGCAGACACACATGGAGCATGGAGGGCAGAGGACATTACAGCGGTGCAAGAGGGGTCAGTGCTAGAGGAAGAAAATCCAGCTGAGATATGTGTGTGTTTGTATGTGCATATGTAGCCTCTGTGTGTGTGTGTGTGTGTGTGTGTGTGTGTGTGTGGACAGAGAGGACACATCTCTGCTGCCCTGAAATCCTCCAAAGACAACCTGAGAACAAGATAATGACCTGGCCAAAATAATATGGCTGCCTGTCTCACACTGTGCGGATTTTTTTTTTTTGGCAGCAGAGGAAAATCAAACCTCTCTGAACGGGTGTGTGATCTTTACCTGGCGGGGAAGCTCTATGTGTTTCTATGTAATTCAAAGTAGCGTGTCATGTGGAGGGATTGAAATCTCAGAGGCCTCATTTAAGTAAAACGTTAAAGAAAACGATTTCCCGATGTGGCCACATCTTCGAGGAAACACACACGTAATGACGAGGAGGTTAATGTTGTCGAGGCACAGAGCTCCACATCAGTTTTCCAGCCACATACCAAAACGAGGAAGTGGCGCGCGGCGCATACGATTACGGGCTCCTGACTGACCTTTAACGTTCATGTGTGGAGAAATGAGAAATCTGTCTCCTGCTGCCTCCCTGCCTGACGCTGGTGGGTTTTTTTTCCTTCTTTTCCCTCCCTTTCTTTGGAGCGTGCGACTGTAGCCAGACCGCCAGTGTTCAACACATTACTCATATCCATACTCATAAAGTCGGGTATGTCTGTTTGCCATTGCACAGCACTTTACAGTGGAGACGCTCACATGCACAGAGGTTCGCTGTCTCAGACTTAATGTTCACATATCTGAAGTTGAGTGAGTAGAAAAGTCCGTCTTGTCATTTTCTTCTTGTTCCTACTTTCCTTCAAATCACGATTCCCTGCACCAGCCTGGTGGACAGGTGTGAACTTGTTGCATGCAGCTTCATGAATACAGAAGCAGCAGAGAGACAGAGTGTCGGCGATTATGGAGTGACACTTTATTCATGAGGAAAACTTAGACTGACAACCGTTACTCCGAACGCTTCACGTCATATAGCTGCGCTGGTCTACAGACGGAGAAGTTGGTCTTTGTGTGTTTCCTGTATGATTTATTTCTCCCTGTGTGGGATTGCTCAACGTCGCTCTCACACTCACAGATTTGGCTCAAATTCTGCATGAAATTAAAAAGAAATAAATAAAAATGAGGCAACTGTCGAAAACAATCTAAATAAATCTCTCTCTTGTGCCTCTAATGTATGTTTGTGTGTGAACGCCCCCTCTCCTGCTGCCTCTCCACCCCCACCCCCCCATTCACAGACCAGCTTCAAGCCCTCCCCTGAAAGAAGTGTCAGACTCACATGTACAACGCTGCCTGAAACCGTCTGCGAGTTTTAGTGTCTACAGCAAGAAAGTTACAATTGTTTGTGTGGCACGTGTGCTTCAGTGTCTTCATAGAAAAATAAGGGAATAATTGATTTACTTTGGTCATACTTTTATCATCAAAGAAGTAAAACTGAATTGAGGCTGAATTGAATCGTACAGAGTTTTGAGAGGCAGTGCATCAGATGGTTAGACGTGTGTCTGTGTTGTTTTTGTGCTGCGTTGTGAACTGTTTTTCTAGATACATATGAAATCATCAGTGAGTCAGAGATACACGCCCGTAATAAAACAAGCATCTGTATCAGGGTGGGATCAGTTCGAAACTTGGCTTTGGATTCTGTTAGTGCCGCCTGAGGTCACCAGGAAGTCACAGTTTATCAGGAAGTTAAAGTGTCCTCTTCGCTGCATCTTTAACAGCTGATCTTCACACGGCTCTGAAGTAGAGGTCTCTGAACCAGATCCAAAAAGGACTCATGGAAACACCTACACAAGCCTGACGTACATACATTTATTTTTAAAACAGAGAGAGCTGAACAGCCAGATCCGACCTGAACAGACACCAGAGGCAGACTGACGAGCTATCAATTAAACTGATCAATTACCAAGCAGCTGTTCTTCTCATGCAAAGTCACAGAAACTAAACTAATTTGCTAATATGCTTCAAAAACTGATTTATATAAATAACAAAGTCTTAGTTCCACCTCCTGCACCAACAATGAAACAGTCTGTAACCAACTGGGTGATTTCTAGACAAAGGACAATGTTCTTTGATATCTTATTTAATGTGTGTCTCAAATTCCAACACACTGTTATTTAACAGCAGGAAACTGGTCAGCTACTGATTTCCCTAAAAGAAGAAACAAAGTGCTGGTGAGTTCTCAGACGTACCACAGGATCAGAGCTGAGCCATTTGGATCCACCAGACTCCACCAGACCGGATCCGAGCGAACCTGTGAAGAACTCTATTCTGCAACTTCAACATAGGCAATAAAGAAATATCAGGCGGATTGATCATAGTTTGAAAACTCTATAAGAGTGACGATGCAGTTTGTTGAAAAACAAGGTTTTCTTGTTCTGCTCGCTCTGTGTATTAGTCTGAGCTCATGGTCTTATTTACAATAAGAAAACTCCAGCCTCGTAAAAACAGTCTAAATCTTGCAAGCTCAGTTTTCACTGTGTGGTTTGAGCCTGAAGAACATCCAGTCAGAATCAGTTCTGGATGATGTGACTCATCAAGTTTGTGCTCAGCTATTAAAACCAGGCTTTTTCTTTAACACTAGAACAAAGCATGATTCTGCAACTGCTCAGCCTATTTGCTGCCTGAAATGTATTCATAGAGAAACTGGTGAATAATTCAGGAGAAATCTGAGAGAAATCTTTTTCAGAACAGCCCATGTGGTTTTTTTTTGGAGGCAAAAATGTGGGGGAGCCGCTGCCATGAAGTTGTTGGGTCAAACTAATAGAAATGTTAGTAAAATTACAGCCACAACAATTTTAACATTAGTATTTCTGCCATAAACAAATGTGAACGCTGCCAGGATGACTAGCAGCTGAAGCAAAACACGAAAAGCCGGGGGTTTATGGGAAACGTGGTTTTGTGATGAAAAAGGAAGCAGCGACTTTTAACTGAAACTTTATGCTGATTTTTGAACTACATCTATTCTTTGTGACTTTCTTATTGTCAATTTAATAAACTAGATATACACCCTGCCCGCTGATTCTGCTTGATGCAACGCTTGGAAATACCTCAAAATATACTTTATTAGTGAAGCATGGTGACGGTTGTGACCCTCCTTTACAGAGCAGGGCATGAAACAACCTTCCTCACCTCCAGCATACTGATTCATAATGTTGTGTAATGAACCAAATAATGTGCCATGATGACCTTAGTGATGTTACTACACTTCATTTTCCTGTTTGTGCAACAGCTGATACAATTTCCTGTGATGAAAGATGTTTATCTTTTATTTAATTAGAAGATAAATCTGGTCAAAGTCTATATTTTTCTTTATATTAACAAATCTAATGAAACCAACAATTAATTGAAAGAATGACAAGCCTGATGTTGTTATTGTTATGCATGTGTGTCAGAACACACAGTCCTGCCGCCTCAAATACTCACCAGAGCACTAAATGTGTATTAATCCGCTGCTGGAAATAGTCCTCTACTTTTTCAGTAATGCTTGCTACCGGCAGTTTTAGCAAATTATTTTGAACATCTTTCGTAATGAGAGATAACGCCAACGAGTTACTAAACTAAAAGTACTGATGCAGACAACCTCGCCCTTTTGAGTGTTATATTCTAAATACTGTAACCGAACAAGGTCTGCTGTAACTACTATACGCAGCTATGTGCAGCTGAAAAACATAATTCCTACAAACCGCCGTCTGTACACGTGAGGCCCACTCTCTCTGAACTTAAACCCAACGACCCCGGCAGCTCTGCTCTCGATTTCTGAACAAGTAAAACTTGTCTGTGATAAGAGTCTAATAAGTAATCACAATAAATGAGAAGACTGCTGAGAGAGAGAGAAAGTGAAAATAACCACCACAGGGAAAAACACCCCTCGGAGCAGCACACTCTTTCTTGTGACTCAGCGTGTTTGATTAATTTCCGACATTAACTGCTGAAAACTGTAAATCGCTTTTGCTGAACGGTCGCTGAGAAGTTACGTAACGGTTGATCAACATCGGCCGACTTCTGTACGCAATTGAAGTTGCACCGGCCCCTCGGCGAAATGTCACTAAGGAGAATGCAGGAGTTTAACCTCCTGTCAGAGAGTGACAAGTTTCAGCTCCCAGATGTGGAGGTGATCACAGAAAACCTTACACAAACCCTTTCCACCCCAACTAGCCCTCCTCAAGTGGTACTGGCTTCAAAGAGGATGTGAGCGGAAGAGACGAGACCAAGGCTCCGCCAGGAGAGAAAAGGGACTCATATTTAATTCAGCAGTGCAGAAACTCACCCACGGGTGCATGCTTAACAAGAGTTTCATCTTTGTTTTTGTGTTAAACAAGAGGATTTTATGGATCCATATCATCCCAAACTGAATCTGCAGCTGCAGTACAGAGACCACTGAATATCACTGTGTAACCTACTTTTGAAAGGGTAAGTCATGTAAATTTCAAACAGCAGGAGAAACTGCCAAATTCAGAAAGGCTTGTTTGTCAAAGTGGCTCCATGTTTTATTTTACTTTTTTTAACTATTCTAATATCACATCCTCTTTTGAAACTTTCATAAGGCTCAAAGAGCCAACGAGAAAATACCATTTATTTATGAGGTGCAACCTGATTTAATACATTCCAGTTTCTACACTGAGAGCAACGAGGCCCGGAGAGAGAGACTCTTATTGTGGTGATCTTGTGCAGTTTTGACACTAACAGTTGAATCATTTGCTATTGTCTTCCATATTAAAAACCTGGGTGGCAGAGTGACTCAGTGTTTAGTGCTGTCTCCCCACAGAGAGAAAACTCTGGGTTCGAGCTTGAATTTTCTCTTTGTGTTCACATTGTTTTTTTTTTTTTTCAGGTTTTTACCATCTCCCAGGATCCAAAATAAAAAACCAAAAAAACAAACCACCCAGAACAACATGCATCTCAAGTGAACTGAAGACCCCGAACTACAGAGGTGTGTGATGGCGTGTGGAAGGGATAACTCACGAGGGGAGTATCAGCCCCTTTTGATTTGTGTGCATCATTTTTACAGTAAGTGCACAGGGTCTATTGCATATTGTGCCTATACCATGGCTACTCGCCAGTGATCACAAGGTAAGTGTTGTCTACTTATAATATAAGGCAATATACCTTTTAAACATGGTATTGGCTCTGTCGGTGTCAACCTTGGCATAAACGTTACCACCCACACGTCATTTCAACCCGATTGCTCCAAAGAAAATCAGTATTAGATGATTCTACAAAGTCCCACATTTCCAATTTTTATGTTTCCATCATCACTATTTATTTTTGGGCTCGTCCATATGTACACAAGTCCGTCCCATTCGTGTGAATGCAATATCTCAGTAATGCCTTGAGGGGATTTCTTCAAATTTGCCACAAACATTGACTTGGACTCGAGGATGAACTGATTAGATTTGACGGTCAAAGGTTAAAGGTCACTGTGACATCATTATGTTCTGCAAACACACTTCTGGCTTATTATTCAGTGCTGTAACTCAGGAAGTTTTGGTAGATAAATCATGACTTAAGTGTGGCTTGACTTAGAACAACAAGGAGACTTTGCTAAGTTCAGGGAAGGATCACAGTTATGAGAAATGAGAAAAGAATAAACGAGAATAAATGATAAAAAGGTCTGCAGGTCTCGGACAGGATGCAAATTCAGGGACACACTACTTCCTGCACTGGCCCTGGATGTTAGCACTGAACCCAAGGGATGCCGGGCTGTGTCATTTAAAATAATAATAATGGACGTCCTCCCGCCAGTCTTAATCAGGTACTCTCTATGGTTATGGTATGAGGTGTAATACATGTGTGACATATGACATGTATATATATCATAATAAAGCATTGTGCTCTTTGAGATATAAAGGTTATAAGGAGCTACAGCACATAAAACTTAACTGGAACCAACAATCATTTGTGGTTACTGATGCATGGCAGGCAAACACTGATGGGGTTTTATTAACTGAACACAAACAACATAAAACCTTAAAACATCTCTAATATAGATTTATCATCAGGCAGTTTGAAGCATCCATTCATAGCTGAAGAGTTCCCTTGTTGCTTATTTAAAGCTATGGATCTATGAAAAGGTGTACTGTAAATGAGACGTGCACGAGAGGATGGTATCATGACGAGTGGCTGCTTCAGCAACAGTGATAAAAGCCATCACACCTCGGAGAAGGTTGTCCACCATTGTTCCTTTGTCAAATATTTGAAAACATTCAGTCATACATTTGTTGAATGCTCAGACATGAAGGTTGTGAAACGGGTCGAGCACAGATGTATATTCACTCAGGCCATTGTAAAAAAGAAAATCACATGCAGTATGTGGGAAAACAGAGAACGGAAGCAACGTGATTGCTAAGGTCAACTTTTCTACTTCAGTTTTCTTGATTGTCAGCAGTAAATGGACAAGTAAGTGGACCTTGAGTGGAGGTTGTTTTGCTAACTTATGCTTCTAAGTCGCGGCATGAACTGTCAAGCTTAACTTTTAAAGGTCCCACATAGAATAAAGGTCTCTGTCCATGTGTAGTGTGATTATAAATGGTCTAGGTTTAGGTATAGCTTCTATATTAATACTGTGAAAGTATCAAAGCCTCAGTCCACAGAGAAATGCACACAGCCTGTATTCAGACACTGAGCCTTAAAACCAGCTGAAGGACTTCTGGAACTTTGTGATGTCACAACCAAGCAGTCACCGCTCTGAGCTCTTACCTGAAATCTGCTATATTTTTTATTCAATCACTGACAGAAAACAGTCAGCCAATCAGAAGAGAGACTCAGAGCCTCCTCTCTTCTGATTGGCTCATGGACCTGTTGTTACTAGAGCTGCAGAGAGAAGCCTGAGAGAGGAGATGTAAAACTACACTGAGATGGATTTTGGTTCTTAAAACCACAAATATACAATACTGTACAACGCTTCAAATAGAAAAAAGGAAAAGTGTAAAATATGGGACCTTTAAACTAGAATAATATAATATAAACAAATGTTATCTGTAGATGAAGACTGTCGGCTACAATCGAAAGCACCGGAACACGGAAGTTACAGACCTTGAGTGTAGGTTGCTATGCCAACATACAGTAGGTTATTCCTAACAAAAATCCGTTCCTGTGACTCTGCTGAGTTTAATCTGTGGTTCTGCCACGACTCAGCACAAAGTTACACATCCTGACATGTTTGTATTGTGGAGCTGCCAGTAAACTCATTGAATCCCGCTGCTGCTCCGTTATGTAAACTGAGAAAAAAAAAAGAAAAAGAATAAACCGCTGTATCTGTCTAGCTACTATTGAATTATGATGTTTTTACTCTGGAATAAGTGGTTGCCTTTGGTAACAAAACACACGAACCACTACAACTCAAGGTCACATTGAGACCATTAATGTGATGTATACTTTTGGCGGTTTGACATATTGTATAAATATCACTGTCTCTATCACGTGAAAAAAAACATCCCTTCAGTAACGGTTGTCACTGATTTACTGGAGCCCTGAAATACTGAAATACATGAGAGGTCCTGTGTGTTTATGCTGTATGGATGTGGTTACCTTTCCCACCCACACACACAGGCTGCATACTCACAAATAATGTCCTCACTCACTCTGCAATGCTGTTTATGCTACTAACCTGCTGCTTTTGCCAGACTGAAGGGAGTCTGCTTATGGAGGGAAAAAAAACACAGAGTGGTCCGCTTTTCAAAAAGCATCAAGCCTTTTATATTCATACGACATTATGCTTTGATGATATAGTTGTTATGATGTGCACATAGAAGGCGCATATATCCCTGACAGAGAAGGATAGAAGAAGAGAATAAGAGGCCAATGCAGAAGTGAGTGTGTTGTGGGGGTGTAAATTGAATTTCATGAGCGAGAAAGCAGACAAGAGATGCACTGAGACAATGTCAGAGGTCTGAGACAACAGAGGGAGAACTAAAGAGGAGAACCACACAGAAGAGGAGACTCCAGGAACTTTTTTTTTTTTCCTCTGCTTTAAGATTTTAGATTTAAGCCACTGAGCTCAATTTTTTCAGATCAATATTTTGTAACAGGCCACAGATGAAGAAAATTCAAGCATCATCACAGCATAGTGTTTAAATTATTGGGGATATAGTCTTGAAGAATAAATAACTTTTTTTATCAGCTTGAGGATTCAGATAGAAACAAATTAGAATGTGATGTTGACATTGGTGCTAAATTTGGTTTGAAAGTAAATCAGCCAGAGCTAAAGCTGGATGATTAAGCTAAGCTCTGCAAAATGATGTTTTGATGAGCGAGTTTCTCATCTCACACACAAGGACGTGCATTCATAGCACAGACGCAGCTGTGATGAGATATACATTTCTGTCACATGTAGAGTGTGGTAAACAAGCAGCAACCCTGCGCTGCAGTTCCTTGAATGGCCACTTGGGGCGAATCAATCCTCCATAGACTCCCATGTTAAAATGTGCACATGTTTACAACCTGGTACATGAACAGCTGTGGTCTCTAGCTAGTTTCCTTCATGACAACTGTGTGTGTGTGTGTGTGTGTGTGTGTGTTACCACTTAGACCATCAGGCTTTTATCAGCAATGGAAAAAGGTACAATCTGCATTCACACTGGGGTCAAGTGACTCTGCAGGTATTTATCAGCCATTGCTCTGATTGGCATTGATGTAAACACAAAGCCCAGGTCAACATGCAAATTTTCACGGCACAGACACTGTAAACACACCTCTCACCTGCACAGTGCTGTTAAACCAGAAACACTGCGGCTACACCTTCCTCTGAGAGTGAGCTGCAGCCCCTCCAAAATAAAAAAAAAAACATATCATCTCAAACACAATCACCGACCGAATCACTCTCTCCTGTGTCTGTGTGTGTGCTCTGTGATTGCATGTGACGACTTTGCTTGGTGCAGTTACGTGTGTCCTCGGTCCGAACAGAAAGGCCTGCGTTTACAAAAACGTTGGTGTAAAATCTCAACTGTTTCAATTCTATCAAGGCTTTAAGTTACAGTATGCACAGCTGAGGGTGTGGCCCGCTTTGAGTGACAGGTGGGTGAACGTATGCTCGATTAGCTGGGAGTTAGGCGGACCCACACACAAAACGGCTCTTCAGAGACCTGCGGGTGATGTCACAGAGGCCACGTCCATCTCTCAGTCTACGGTGGTAAAAGATATTCATGGCTGTTGTCAGTAATGTGCTGTTAAAATGCAGCCGTGAAATGGAGGATAAAGAATAAAGCTGATCTAAACAATCTAGATTTCAAAATGTAAGCGATGAGTAAAGAAACTAGCAGCTTAGACGGTATTGTTTATGTGAACATAGCAGACCCTCTGCAGGAAGGAAATTAATAACACTGGCAACACTGCACCACTTCTTCCTGTAATATTGCCTCTATTCACTTTTGCTGCAATGTCCTAGTTGGAAAACACATAGACCCACATATGAAATCTTTCATCTGCTGCCACTGGTAACTGATGGGAGTTTTTTGTTTTCAGCAGAGAAAGTTAAAGCCAGAAATCTCAGCAGCTTGGCCCAAGTGATCGTTGGAGTCGCTGGAATTAATCAAAAACCCATCAACCCTGTGCAGATATATGATCGTTCAGTGTTATGGGGGCAGTAAAAGTCATACTAATTGCTCATTTAAATAAGAAAAACAACGGAGACAAACAAACCAGAAGGCAAACAATCAGTAATACCACAACAGTACAGACGTAAATGCCAGAAGAAAGTTATGTGGGAGGGAAAATGCAAAGCTACATGTAGGTCCAAGGCCGGTGTGCAGAGGTAGCCTAAGGTTTGTAATGATTTAAATGAACTGAGAGACTCTGGGGAAAGAACAAAGCCAAAGGCCAGAATAGAATATTTTGACATTTCCACACATATCGCCAGCTTGAATGCAAAGTGGTTATATTCACTGGAATATTTTAATAAATCTTGTGGGCTTTAAGCTAGAGATTACTTTAGTAGAGGTGTAAGTCTGCAAACCACGACCCTGAACTAAGCCAGTCTGATCCGGTGTCAGAGACATGAGGACAATTAACACCCAGCAGCACAGGCAGGGAGGATGGCCTTTATTCTATGTATAGTTCATTAAACAACACTTAAGATGGGCTTATTAGTGGTTTGCAGTTTGCACACATGAGGGTACGGTAATTGAGCCATAGCTTCAACCTGAAAATTCAAATAGGAGGAAAATGCAAACAGACCTACAGGTCCCTGCACACACAAAATGCTGCTCTATATGTTTTGTAAATTCTGTGTTTTAAACCAGTGATTTCAAACCTGGGGGTCAGGACCTGTTCAGAGAGACGCACTGTGATTAATGGGATCGGAAAGAAAGAAAAACATTTAAATTTATCTTCATTTTTTTTTGTACATTCATTCTTCATTCTTTGACTTTTTCTTCTAAATTACTGGATAGTTTTGCCACTTAAGGCCTCTGATGATTATTCAAAGCAAACATCCGAGAAGTTTAGAGGTGACACACACTCTCTGGTAAATTTATCCAACCTGTAATGAGCAGTTGTAAATAAACACTTCTTCATTTTATGGCTCATGATATATTTGCTTGTCTTGATGTAAGTAAGTGACTGTGATGCAAACAGCTTTATACTTTAAAGGTACCTGAAAGACTAAAAAGTGGCAGAAGATCCCATATCATCCCGAAAACAGAATATCTCCCTCAGGAGCATCTGATTTTGCGCAGCATAAAAACAAGTAAACATGGCGACAAGTCCTTCAAATTAAATGACTAAATACATCATTGGCCCTCACACTACAGGAGGCCATTTCCACCAAATATGTAACATGCAAGCTGTGACTCGCAACACGAGACAATTTCCTGCTGCAGGAGAGCGAGGCTGCGAGCGAAGCTTTGGGCTAACCTCTGTAAACCTGCCAAGCCAAGTCTCTTCCTCACCAACTCCTGGTCACTTATCAACAAAGAAGAGGATGAAATAATACTGCGCATCACTTTGCACAGCCTGGACTGCTGTGTGATGATAATACCTGAGACTTGAAGGGACCTTGATAACAGTGATGCTGTGAAGCTAGCACGTCACTCTGTCTACAGGGCAGACTGGATTGTTTGGAGGAGGAGGGGGAGTCTGTATTTATATCACTAACAGCTGGTTTACCTGCTTCAATAACCCTAGTGTACACACACTGTTCCTGCAAGCTAATGCTAGGCTAGTGTTAGCACAGCAACTGGATACCATCAACCATCAGCTGACGTAGCAGCAGGAGATTTTAATCACGCTAACCCGAAGTCAGCCCAGATTCTACAAAAATGTAAACTTCCCCACAAAGTAGAGGAGAACCTTAGACCAGGTCTACACCAACGTCCCAGATGCCTGTAAATCCAGCCCCGCTGCTTGGACTTTTCAGATCACGTGTCGCTGCTTCTCACTCCAGCATATAAACCACTAATCTGCAGACAGAAACCATGTGTAAAAACAGTTCAGATGTGGAAAGAAGAGGCCACCTCGGCACTGCAGGACCACTCTAATATCACAGATTGGAATACATTCGCTGAGGACGCAGAACTGGAGGGACACACTCCAGCAGTCCTACATAAACCCCTGTGCATGGGACACTCAGGTTTACACAGAAGCACAAGGGAGACTGAGGAGGGGCATCAGGGACACCAAGCACAGGTATAAAAAGCGAATACAGGAGCACTTCAATAACAACGCCTAGTACATGTGGACGGGGATAAGAACAATCACTGGCTACTCTCTTCCACACACTGAACCAGTTCTTTGCTCACTGCGACTGTTATAAACAAGAGGTCAAAACTTTTCCTGCATGACCAGGGAAGAACCAGATAATAAAGCTACATCAACAGCAGGTCAGATCTACCCTGGACAGAGTTGACAATGAGTACTGAAGGCCTGTGCACACCAGAGAGGTATTCACTTATATCTTTAAATTTCATCATCACCAAGTGTGTTTAGAGAGCGGTTCTCTCCCACATCAAGGCTGCCATCACTGCGATCGGGATCAACATCAGATCAACAGATGATTCATTCACAAGTGAGGGACATCACTGGAGCCTCAGTGCAGTGGGCGACCTTTTGTAAGTACTAAGTACAAAATCTATTCAACAAGATGAAGTGCAAGGAGATGAGGTAAACCGAAAGTGGTAGCTAGGCGGGTCGGGGTGTCAGAGCTGTTCGGAGAGGAGGCGTTCTCTGAAGAGATGAGTTCGTAGCTCGGTGCGTCCTCGGCACCCTTCCTCTACTCCCTCTTCTAACATGCCTGGTCCTGGATTCACCCCTCCAACACCACCGTCAGATTTACAGACCGCACTCCGCAGTAGGACAACGATGAAACAAGCCTCGATGGAGGAGGTTTGAAACCTGTCTGAGTGGTGTTCCCTCAATAACCTGGACCTCAACATCACAAAACATAGATGAGAAGGATGAGATGGATATAAATTTCAGAAGCTCAAGGTGAACTGAGCACTCTGCCCTCTGCGTACGAGGGGAGGAGGGTGGAGAACTTCCTGGGAGTCCACATCACAGCAGACCTCACGTGGTCTTTAAACAGGTGAAGGAGGCCCAGCAGAGAGTAGACTTCTTTATGAAGTTAAAACAGTCCCACCTCCCACAGCAGCTGCTGGTAAACTTTTACCACGTCACATTCGAGAGCCTGCTGAGCCACTGCTGCACGGTGATCTGCACCGGGTGGCGGCGGCGGCGGCGGCTCAGCGTGTCGTCCGGACTGCACTACCTCCTCCAAAGGAGATTTACACTGGCCAACTACAAAAGAAAGCCAGCGGTATCATGAAAGACCCGACCCACCCCGGACACTGCCAGTTTGCCCCCCACGCCCCCCCCCCCCCCTCTGGAGGAAGATACAGGAAAATCAAAAGCAGAACAAACAGTCTAAAAAAGAGCTTCTCTCCAAGAGCTGTAACCTCTATTTACCCCCCACTGCCACAGACTGAGAAATACTGACTGCTGTGAGCAATAACCCCACTGACCCTTCCACACACACACACACACACACACACACACACACACACACACACACACACACACACACACACACACACACACACTCATTATACACTACACACTTTATGTACTTAGGAAAAACTACACACATTGCAGTACTGAAAATATATATCACTTTCATCATTTTTTATTGTTTGCCTCTGTATATATATATATATAGTTTTTATTTCTATTTACTTTTATTTATTGAACTTCTCTGTTTTTTTTTAAGATAGCTACAGCAGATCACAATGACAATAAAGATCTAATCTAGAATACACTCTGTTGAGTCCGTCATGATGCAAAATATATGGAGAAAGACAGACATTCATAATAAGTACATTCTCCACAGTCTCGTTCTGGACCAAAATGGATTTTCCTGAAGTTGTTTCTAATAGTAAACTAGACGTCCCGCCTCGTGGTTGTCTGCCTCTGACACTCAGACACAGTCTAGTTTCAACCACATCCCTGTTTATCCAGAGTCGTATCAGCTATTAACCATTTGTGTGAAATTTCTTTTCATAATTGCTGCGTGAAGTCTTGAGTAATGACTAAAAAATGTTTTGTGAGGTCACCGTGATCTTGACCTTCGACCACCAAAGTGTAATACAGTTTTCCTGGAGTCCGAGTGAACAAAATTTGAAGCCAAATTTGAAGAAGTTCCGTCAAGGCTTTACTGAGATATCGTGTCCACGAGAGACAGGTAAAGGTGAACATAAAGGTCGGCAGATTGATGTTTCAAGATGGAAAGTCTAAAAATACTCAGTAAGTCATTATGATCTTTAGGTATGTCAGACTCTGCAGGGTTTGCAAAGTGCTAGTAGAGTCCCATAGTATCTACTTAAAAGTTGAACCTGTTGCTGCACTGAAGCAGTGACTAGCTTCCCCTGGAACCTCGGCGGTTTGTTTTGCTGCCAGGAATTTTAAACAGGTGCTTGTTGATTGAAGCGATTTTTATTTTTTCTCATAAAGTTATACTTCAAGGTTTTTTCAGGTAAATTATTTTAATCTGCCACCTCACACGCAGCAGTTATATTAAAATGTGGGCACAAGTACGGTATGTATTACGAATGTCTCTGACATTGTCCCTCCCTGAAGGCTGCACAAAGCAAGACTGGGGAGTGACGATAACAAATTTTCCTCCATTTGGAGGAAACTAGATTTACAGCCTGCAGGTGGCTGATTGGTGGAGTTCGGCAGCAGCAGTGATGATACAATGAGGTTTGCACAACATCTGAAAAGAAGCAGAATGGATTTTAACCCAAATTTCATATCCAGAAGTTGTTGTGTTTGTTTGTTTGTTGTTGTTGTTTTTTCTTCCTGGTAATAAATAGTAATAAAACAAATGAGGATGCTGATTTTGCCTCAAAGGGATTGTGAAACAACAACTATTTAAACTTCACTGCTGCATCTCAAATTATGTTTTTTGAAATCAGATTTTTTTTTTTTTTTACTTGGATATTGTATATGAGTTGTATTTATTTCTTAATTAAATTCTACTCATATCATATCATATATGTATGAAAATAAAAACAAAAAAACTCTTTTAATAATTGGTGTGACTGTGGTGCAAACTCTTTCCTCTCTGAACCAGTTTACTGACTTCACTTATTTGTGTTTTTTGAAGTTCTGGCTAAAAGAACCTTTAGATTTTAGAAAGTTTCTGAAAACACAGATTAAAACTAAACTTGTCCGGCAGCAGTCGATGACGTATTTGTTAATATGATTTTTTTTGTTGTTTGTTTCCTTTCTGTTTTCATCACATGTTACGGTTTGTGATGGACGGAGAAGCCGACTGCAGCAAATACAGGTGAACTGGAGTTTGGTACAGACTCAGAAAAGTGTTTTTAAAGGTTTCATGTAGTAAAAAGATGTCCATGAGTTGTTTGACAGTATTAATATGGAACCTAGACCTGCTTTATAATCAAAGAGCTCAGTCCACAGAGAAACGCACACAGCCTGTATTCAGAAACTGAGCCTTAAAACAAGCCGTCAGGACTTCTGTAACTTTGTGATGTCACAACAAAGCAGTCACCTCTCTCAGTCATGCCCCAAGCCCCGCCCACCTGGACCCACCATCCAACATTTGCATGATTTGGTTTCTCTTAGTGTTTACTTGAAATCTGCTATATTTTTATTGGATCACTCAGAAAACAGTCAGCCAATCAGAAGAGAGGCTCAGAGCCTCCTCTCTTCTGATTGGCTCACCGACCTGTTGTTACTAGAGCTCCAGAGAGAAGCCCCAGAGAGAAGATGTAAAACTACATTAAGATATATATATAATATATATATATATATATATATATATCTTCTTATGGAACAAAACATCTAATAAAACACAGGAAAAGTGTAAAATATGGGACCTTTAAATCTCTTCTAAACTTTTTGGAACACGTCCACTGCTAAAACATCTTGAAACTACGTTTTATATAAACCTCTAGTTGTTCAGTAGATTGTTAAACTCAGTGAGCACAAACTCTCCTGCAGTGAATTAGTGAAGCCTCCTCCTGAAACTAAATGCATCTGCAGGACTGCTTGGCATTCGGGATGAACTTATCCATCAGAGTTGTTTCTCCGTCTCCTCTCGCTGCTGCTCAGACTCTTTGTTGCATGAAGATAGTATCACTCGCAAAAAACCTGCTAGTGTTCTTGGCCCTTCTGATGACTTCACAATATGTTACAATTTTTAAAGGAAATGTGAATGATTAAATGAATCTCTCTCTCTTTGTATTTCACCCCCCCCCTTGTTGGCAACTGTTAAATGGTGAGCAGTTCCACATGTCACACAGAGATCCAGCTGATTTTTATGCAAGATATAAAAGGATATGTGGACATGGTGTGTGTGGTGTCAGCCTCATCCTTGTGTGTGTGTGTGTGACAACAGTTGAACTGCAGTGATGTCACTGTTAAAGTCTGATTTCTGACGCGAGCAAGAAAAACCACAGGCATCACATTTGCCTGCAGTCGTCTCTCAGTGCCACTCCATTATCATATCTGTCCGCGATGTGATATTCAAGAGAGACGATGAGACGCGAAAGCAGCTGTCGTGCGTGTTGTGCTGCGATCGAGCTGTACAGTGCTAATTCATAACACACATTTTACAGTATCTTATTTGTCTTTAAACATCGCCACAAAGCTTATTTAAAGGGAATATTCCACTGATTCATTCCAGCTCCGGTTGCTTTGTGTCATCTCCAGCATGTCTCTGATGCTGGCTGCACTTGTTGACAGTGAAGCCAACACTGAGCAAGGCAAAGGGCTTTCATAATCTCAGAATCATCTTCACTAATGAAACTCACTTAATGATGTTTGAAGCCTAAATACAATCACCAGAAGTAAAACACTCATGTCAGGCTATAAACCAACGACACCACGGTCACACGACTTCAAGGTCACCACCAATGAACTTCAACCTGTAGTTTGATTTAGCTCTGACCTGTTCTGCAAAAGCTTTTACAAAGAGTAACAGTTTGTAAAAGAGCAAGTATAAACACGACGGCGCTGTAAAGGTGGAGTGGAGGGAAGAGCGGTTTTCATTTTGACGTTTGCCGTCCACGACAACCTCTGTAGTCTCATTAAGACACTTGTTAGTATCTGTCCTTTTTTAAGAGACATAAAAGCTTAAAGAAATCACAGCTGGGGTGTTTACTGATGTATTTTATGTCATGGAATAAAACGTCTTGAGCTTGTGTTAACCTCACACCTTATAGACCCAAAGACTTCCAGGACTCATTCCTGCAGCAATCATTTGCAATCAACAGCAGCTTTAAAGACACAATATCTCATCAAATGGACACGTCTGTAACTGTAATCCTTATTCA
The DNA here is from genome assembly GCF_021018895.1 of Seriola aureovittata. Classification (NCBI taxonomy): domain Eukaryota; kingdom Metazoa; phylum Chordata; class Actinopteri; order Carangiformes; family Carangidae; genus Seriola; species Seriola aureovittata. Next base: position 3,418,472 of record NC_079370.1, read on the forward strand.
TTCACCTTGAATAATCTTTATACCGTTCAAGATAAACATTCTGGATGCACTGCTCTCAGGAAGTGTTGGTGTGTTTAGATCAGGTTTCTCATTAAATGCACCAAGCCCTGCTCCAGCCCATATCTACATTTACAGGCTCTTCAGTGTCACTTGTAACGTTATTATTCAGACTCCCTTGAACAAACCGAAGAAGAAATCTCCAAACATGTTTGTTGTGAACTGAATTATGAAAAGACTCGCTGGTGCTGCTTCAAATCCCTCCTCTCCCTCTGAAGGAGACTGGTGACTATGTGGAAGAGTTAATGAGGTTCAGATGGTCTGCGCTGTCTCATGAAACTGCTAAAGTAGCAGCCGGCCTCGGCTCAATTGCCACACTCAAGTCGGCTGATAATGACTGAACAGCCACTGCTTCTTAATTAGAGCCTATAAAGTTTGAAATGTAGAGAATGGCATTAAAAATGCCAGGGTGAGGGTCTAAAGTGGATCCTTCTGGGACCACTGCGGCTCTGAGTCACTGTAGAGAGCTTTCAGGTGACGCAGCAACCTCCATTTAATTATCCAATTATCAATATCCCAGTACTTGGTAATTGCAGTGACTAATGCTATGTTAAAATGAGTAGCAGTTAATACTGAGATCTGAAATTAACATGAATTACATTTCTTAGTTTTGCTGTTTGACTTTCCAAGCTACGGTTCAGTTTAACAGAGAGTATGTCCACTGGTTTTGAACACATCACGCTCTCCTGGAACTACAGTTCACATAATGCTTTGGGGAGATGTAAACAGGAAGTAAACTGTAACGTCACCATGGACTCAGGGAGTTACTGTGGGCAACAACTTGAATCCTTTTTTTTTAGCCTATATTTGAACATTTTGGCAAATTGACACCATTGATAGTTTTCAGAATCAGGCCCTGATTAGTTAGATGATTTCTAGTTGTTTTCTATGGTCAGTGAGTGTTTTATGCTCCTCACGCTCCCTGGGTGCCTTGCATGTTAGACACTCAGAGCGTAGGAGCACCCTGCGTGGCTCAAGTTAAAAAATTTCAATTCAGAACAACGTCATTTGTGCCTTTTGCCATTGTGATATCCAATGAGTTGAGAGACGGGCCTTCGCTCGGAAGGAACAGTGGTGCCGTACGACCCATGATGTTCCCTCTTTCTTCATGGATCTGGATCCCTGTGTCTGTTAGTGTATCATCCGGGAGCCGCTTCTCTCACCTGCAATCGGAGCTGGAGCGAGTGCCCTCAGCGTGCAGCCGAGCCGAGCCGACTTATCTGCAATTACACACCGACGTCTAAAATGTTCCGTCTGCCTGGGTGTTTTTTTTTTTCAGTACCTGCACAACCTCAGCAGCCGTGTTGTTTGGTGATTTGTATTAAAAACATTTGAAAGCAAAAAGTTGCAAAAACTGCTTTTTACGGCGTGAAAGTAAAAGGACATATCTGGGGATCAGACAGCAAAACTACCCAGTAAATAATATTAAAGTCGACAGTTTGTTGTGAAGACAGCACACAGACTCTGATGTCATTTTTCTCCGTTTCAGTTCTTTGACACAGTCGCTGCCCTTTGGCTCTCTGTGTGCGGTGCAGACTGATCAGTTCGGCTAAAACTTTCTGTGCCTCATTGCGTTCAAGGAGCTTATTCCCTGCTGGGAGGCAGCCGCTGAATCTGCTCTCTAATAACAGCAGCGGTGACGCAGCACACAGGCTTGATTCCTGACCGGCAAATCAGCGTGACAGCTACTTTAAGCCGCACATCACTGCTTCGGGCCTCCCTCTGTCATTGCTGGTGCCGTCCCATGTCACTGAGAGGGAATGTGGCGTGAATTAAGATTTCTCAAAGTGCTGTATTACACGACACGACTGAACCACCCAGTCTGACGGAGAGCCGGGGGAGATGGTGCTGCGACTGTTGGGCTGAATTCATGAATAGTAGCTTGAAAACATTGTCAGATTAGATGAAACTTTAAAGGCTACAGTAGCTAAATTGGGTCATTGCAGCGGGTAGAGATGACAAAAATACAAATAAGAAGACCTGAAGATAAAAACAACTTTAACTACAATCATTTATCACTAAGGCTTGTATTTATAATTATTATGCTCAGTGCTGTGGTGAATGAAAATGAAGTACAATAATGTGAAGTAAACTGTGGATCACCAATCATCCATCCATGTATTAGCTACATTAGCTACACCCACTTCTCTATCGTAGGGTTGTGGGTGGGGGGCTGGATCCCAGCTGGCACTGGGAGAGAGGTGGGGCACACCCTGCGACAGGTCGCCAGTCTATCACAGGACTGACACACAGAGAAAGAGTCAATCACTCACACCTCACCTGAACTACCTGTCTGTGGACTGTGGGAAGGAACCAGGAGTCACCGCCCAGCGTTAACTAACATATCGTCACCTTCCTAAAATAATGGCCTAAGTCATGTTTTGACAAAAATGTTTTTTTTGCCTAAATCACCCCCTCATGATGCTGGCCACCTCTGGTAAAATCGCCTGAATCCTCAGTTGAGGGGAACATGCAATTCTACCCCCGGTTGTATAATGGCCTATGTCAAAAGTGTGACTCTTTTGTTGAGTTTTTTGTGTTTCCTGAAAAACCTGAAAAAATGACTTAGGCCATTATTTTAAGAGGGTGTCGATATGATCCATTAAGGTTTCGGTGGGTCAGGGGATGAATTGGGATTTGTCTTTGATGCTGCTGAATTTTCCAACTGTATTTTTCTATCTCAAATTGAAATGGCCAGATACCACAAGGGAGGGGTGGGAACATGTGTAGTTCACCATGGCAACACAGCTTAGTAAATGCACGTAAAAATGTTAGGAATTACTGCATCAGGATGCAACTACTCTATTATTATATTGACAATATATTTTTGCATTCAATTTCATGAATAACTGTTCTGACATTTGTTTTTTTTTTACTATAAATTTATGGTCACTGTGACCTCTGTGACCTGTGACCTCTGACCTGTGACTGCTCTAAGAAGTCTACAGACAAACTGTAATTATACATAAAAAAAGCAAACAATAGTAAAGTAAATGGACAGTGATACTTGTTGCTCAGTTACGGCCAAGTCGAAACATCAAATCTTTGCCATTACCATCAGAGGGATGTTTGAGAATCTGGATACGTCGCTGTCAGATTTGATCAATTACTGATATCACTATCAATCTTATAAATCCAGTATAAACAGGTTGTGTAATTCCATGGAGCAGCTCTGATTCTGTCTGCATGTTTTTCACTTGTCAGTCGGTCGACAGGTTGCTAAATGGTTTGCGATTCACACACACAACTGTGACAGAAACATCTTTTCAGGCTCAGAGTCTGTTTATTTTTATCGACGTACGATTATGAATCTAGCTGTGAACTGTCTGATCTGTGGCTGAACAGATCCGGACTGCAGCAGCCGCTGCTCTGCTTTCACTACGTGGACACAGATGACCTGTTACATCTCCCGCCGTAATCATGGAGTGTTACGAGGCCAGATTACATCTCACAAGCCAACCTTATGACCAGATACAAACCAATCAGTGATCTATTAGGAGTGATAGATGATGACGCGACTCGCTGTCTCTTTAGACGTCAGAACCTCATTAACAACCAGATAAATATTGTAGATGTAACATCATGCATGACTCTGCAGCTGAATTATATATTTATCACCTCAGATTTATTCAGAAGCTGATTTTGTGGCGTTGTTTTGGAGAAATTTGAGCAGCTGCCTTCATCTAATGTCCAGTCCGCCTGAAATGACATTTAGAGTTCAGTCAACCACATCAAAAAGAAGGAGATAAAACCTGTGGGATGGTTTTTCTTTTCTTTCAATTTATTATATGAAATATAACAGCTACTCTTTTCTTAAGCAGCTACAGTTACACTGGAGTGAAATTAAAATATGAGTGTGGCTAAATATTTAGTTGCAGGTCACCTGTAAGAAACATCTTCAGAGTGTAATAGTTACAGAATAGTGATCGTCTGTGAGACTGTCTCCCTCTACATTTTAATATTAAAATGAAATATTTCATTGCATATTCTGGAGAGTTCCCCCCTGAGAGACAAATCAGCGCCCATTTCTCTGTAATAAAAGTCATTTAGCTGAGGTTAGGGATGGTTCAAGTAGAACCATGTTAGTGCAGTAAAGTGTTATCTTTATCTTGATCACCCACAGCATCAGACCATATGATCAGAACAAAGTAGGCTAACATTATTAATACTAATCCCCTCACTTCTGCTCACAGCTCTAATGCTGACGATGATGGTTATCAACAGGAGGTGGCACGCTGGAGATGACACGTCTTTAATCATGAGTCTGAGCCGGGCTCAAAACTTCTGGGGGTTTTTGGGTAGAGCAGAGGGGTAATTAAACTTAAAGCTGACAGAAGTAAAAACACTTTAGTTTGACCTCTCGCTCGCCAGACGACTAGAAGTAACGACCTCCCCGAATCCCAGCGGAGACTTCCTGGTACAAAAAAAGAAAAAAGAAAAAAAAAAAAAAGGTAGAATCACAAAGTAAATAATTAAAAACCAGCATCTCTGTGTTTAACAGGCACCTCCTGCCACCAGGCTGTAAAATATACAGTAAGAGCCCTGAAACACTATACCTGACACACACACACACACACACACTCACAGAGTGTCCACGTGCACTGTTGGTGTGTCTGTATGTTATCGCACGTGTGTCAACACACCGGTACATGTGTGAACACAGAGGGACACATGTGATTCTTACTATACTAACTAGGACCCTCATTTCTCTCAGGTAAGAGAACAGCAGCAGCAGACATGACTCTGAACAGCAGGTTGGGTTAGTCACAGTGTTTAAACTGCTAAAAGCAAAAGTAAGAGAACCTGAAATGTCACAGAGGAAGTGTGCACACACAGATATGACTAGACAGTAAGAAGTGAAGTTGTGTTGGATGTTACCGACAGTTAAAGCTGCATTAATTCATATTTTTAAATGAACAATGGGTCTGCATGTAATGTGGAAGCAGTTGCTCGCACTGACGACCTCACAGAGAATTAACACCTGACTCTGCAGCGTCCTCCGGTCGTCAGTCTTCAACCTTCCTCTCTCGGTTCTCTCTCACCGCTCAGCCGATGGACGAGCATTTAGCATTTGTTTAAGAAAACAGAGCTTGAAGGAGAGCGAATGTTGGACTTTACTTTCATCAGGTGGACAGACACAGGTCTCCAAATGAATGGTGATGCTGCTCTCTATGTGCTGGGCGTGTAAAAAAGCAACTGTTTGCTATTACAACTTTATAAGGCGATAATATGTAAATTTGTTTCTTTTAGAGGCTGTGGGTTAAAATCCTGACTGCTTGCATTTAGAAATTAGAAATGTTGCTTTGTTCCTAAATCTAAGCAATTAGCTTTGTGCGTACAAAGCTAAGAACCTATGAAGACAGGATCGAAGTTGTTGTAAACCAACCAGACTTCTTTAAAACAGGAATCTACTCTTAAAGGGCTCGTTAACCAAAAAGACTTGTGGGATCATCTTGGTTTAATTTCACCAAGATTTGCGATTATCCAACTTTTCCTCCAGCTCAACACAATGGAGGTGAGTTTAATTTCACAGTATTGGAAAACAAAACTGAACAGCAATAAGTATAATGCACAGTTTGCACTGGATTGCAGAAGAGAAATAGTCCCAGGGATGGATATCTCCAAACCTTAGCACATAAAACAAAGACTATGGGCATGACTAGATACTGCTGGAGATAAGTGAGATTTACTGTTTTGGAGTTTGGGTGAACTGACCCTCTAAAGCTGAGATAAGGTTTTAATGTAACTTCACAATCAAGTCTGAACCAGCAACAGTCCCTGGAAGTGAGGACGGGTTTAAAATGTCATCACTTTCCAAAAATATTCTCTCTATCTCTCTCTCTATGGGAAAAAACGCAAATTGTTCCTCACAACAGCAAGCATGCACACACACACACACACACACACACACACACACACACACACACACACACACACACATACACACACACACACACACAGACAGACACGTACACACACTCAAAACTCGTTTTATGGAGCCCCTCTTTTTGAATACTGTCATCAATTTGTAGGTGCAGGCAGCTTCTCAGCACATCCTCAGTAAGCCCCCCAATGCAAGTTAATCTTCCCAACCCCTAACTCCTCCACCTCACCTCACCCCCACACTCTCTCTCTCTCTCACACACACACACACACACTCACAGTCCCATTAAAGAGGTGGGTGGGGGGGAGCAGGAGGTAAGTGAACAGCCCCAGGCTCACCAGCGAGTGGTTCAATATAATGAAGAACATGTGGTTCAGTCAGGGCTGTGTGTGTGTGTGTGTGTGTGTGTGTTTATGTGTGTGCGTGTGAACCTAGGGGCGGTGCTTGCTCAGTAGTTGATCTCCAGAAAGTCTGAGAGTTAGTATTTGGGGGAGGCAGAGCACCCGTGGGGATGAATGTTTAAATACAGCGAGCAGCGTGGGAGTGAAACCGGTGAGAAATTTTTCCCCGACACGAGATGGCCCCTTATGTGCTGACACGCCGAGAGGGAAGCTGAATTAGCCTCCCGTTAAAAAAATAATGGCCCTGACTCTTAATTGGAGAGGGAAGAGCGAGTCCTCCCAGGCACCATTTTGACATTAGATAGATGTTGAAGTGACGTCTGCACTGGTGAAGAAAACCTGTGGAGACACATCACCTATAAGTCTGTAGCCATCCGCAGCTGGAACCTGCATGACTGATAATTACTGACATTTAAGATAAAATGAATTTTCGAACTGTAAATTTTCACTGTCATATTGTGGAATTTTGTTGCACTAATCTTTGGTTTGTGTATTGAACACTACACGCTACAAATCGACCAATTAGAACGCAGCTACAAACGCATTCACTTCTGTCACCACTTTTCTGTTACTGTTTTCCATGGATGTAGCTTGGTAGCTCGCTAGCTACAAGAGGAAGAAGTACAACTTCATAATCCCACCGATTAAAATCTAATTGGTCGATTGTTTCTCTAACTGGAAACAGTCCTTTTCTGAACAACTGAACAAAACATGGCAGCCGCTCAGAGATCTGGAACCAGGCTGCCACCAGTTGTAAGTGATAAAATATGTAGCTTTGTGATTTCCGATGAACTGACCCTTTAAAATATTCAGAAGTTTAAAGCGCGGGCGATAAGATGAAAGTAGAGATAAACGTGTGAGACACTTTCTCATCGTGCGGAGGGGATATGTACAACCTACACTATGCTAAAGAGCAGTCAGGGTCTTGAAACAATTAGCATACCACAACGAGATAGACTTCGTCATCACTGCTCAGTGCAGTGCAATCACGCATCAAAGACAGCAGAGCAAACAGAGCTCTGGATTCATTAGATGCTGATGGTAAACAAACATACTGTGAATTCCAGACCTAAAAGAAAAACCAAAAGCGTTGCCAGATAATATAAGCGACTGTCACGCAGATGTGGGACGTAAGTTGAACTCGTGGACTGATTTAAAGTTCACCAACCAAAGCGAGAGCTCAGACGAAGTAGCTCTCAGCATGATTAAATCATTTATATGCAGAAACAACAAGACAAATATGTTAACAACGCGCCGCTCCTTCACTCAGTTTATGTCTCTTCATTTTTCAGCTGTGGCCCGTGAACGTGCGAGACCTTCTCCACAGCCCTCCATCCCGTCACTGTGACTTTGGTTAGATGCTGCCGTGTTTCTCATCTATCGAAGATCAATAAAAAATAAAAAATAAAAAAATGGATCTTGAAAGTCATAGACACGGCGGTCCAAACTGCCGCCTTTAGGAACGTGTTGTATAATGCAGAACAGATTAATAAAAGAAGAAATCTTCTTCTGGTGTTGTCGCACCGTGCTATCAGACCAAGGTCAATGGGAGTGCACGGTCTTGTCTCCTCATTTTCTGACAGCTTAATAAAACTCCTCATAGACCTCTACCCTTTCACTGTGGCCTTTTTTTATTGCCCCTATCACACCTAAGGCTTTTTCCAATGCATACACGATAAGCCAGTTTTGTGCAAGCGTCAGAGATAAAGAGGAATTCTTTTTTTTCTTTTTCCTAAAGCTTCTGGGGAGAAACAGTCAGACATGGGAGCAGAAGATAGACCATATGAAAGGCTGTGGGATATGAAGAATATAAGAGCGGTGTGTATGTGTGTCCTTGTCTTTGTTACTGATTTGTGTGTGTATGTGTGTGTGTGTCGACGTGTGTATTTGTGTGTGATATGGGCCCTGACCTGTCACTTGGTCTGCAGATTCTACAATAAAAATGGTGGGTAAAAAAAAAAAATGCAGCCACAAAAGAGTCAGCGCAAATAATCCCTCCAGGGTTGTCAGCAGGCTTAGGACAGTCCAATTTAAAAAAGACGGGGGAATTATTGAGAACGAGAATTGTCTAGTCTTGGGCTGGTTTTTTGCAGTTAGAGATGTTTAAAGTGCTGTTGAATGTGGCTGTCGTTACTGCTTCACTAACTTTCTGAAATGGTGAAACTGTATCTTTGAAGATATTCAGGGACAGATTTACTAAAGAGAATATACGTGTTGAGGTTGTTTGCGGCCACGGCGCACTCAAGCAGCAAGGACTTTATGTAATAAATCAAATACGCAGATTGATCATCCACACTCTGATCAGCTTCGATCGGCGAGGTCTGGATTATAAATTCATCAGCATCGATTTTCTGCAGTGACGGATATTTAGATAGGTATGTACATCCTGTTGGTTTTCACACCGCATTGTTTTCACATCATCTTTTAGAGGTGATACCGAAAAACACAGGAGCAGGTCCCAGGTACTACCCTCAACTTTACGACAGTACCTGGTGCCGCAGGTGAACTCGAGTCGAGCTGAACCATGAAATGCAAAAGAGCTATAACACGCTGTATTGTTTTATCTCCACATTAACAGGATTCAGCACCAGGCGGTAATGTATTGAACGCATGCAAAGATTTCTACGAAACCACCTTTAATCTATTTACACGTTTAACCAAAGTAGCCCTTAAGTCCTGTGGAGTTTCAGATAGCAGCACTACAGAGCAGTGGTCCTCATTTGGAAAGAAGAAGCTCAGTATCATTAACAAGTATTCTAATGATGGCAATTTATAGTTTTTTTTTTTTCTTTTTTGTAGATTTATAATCTAATTGCCTTTTCAAATAAAAGAGGGACTAGCTTTTTAAAGTTCACACATGCAGATGAGGCATATTTCTCAGGAAACAGATCATCATTGCTATAACCCCTGGTGCCTTACAGTTTTCCATCCTGACCGCGCGCCACAGAGACTTCATGTGGTTTTCTGTCCTATCAGGTTGTTAGTTGCGCTTTAATTCCATTGACTTGGCACCCCGAGTGTAAATCTGTTCCCTGATTAAATAGCTAAATTTACAAAAACAGCAGGACTCCGAACGTTAAGGAGCAGCGGTAGGAACCACTGCTCTGACACCTGCTCTAAATTAAAATGCATGAAATGTTCAAAATAAATCAATGCGCCACAGTGGCACCGCACTCTAACTTAATGCTACGAGAGCACTACACTGTACATGCACACTACATCTAAATTAAAGGAGCGAGTCGCAACCGTATGTATGTAAATTTGTGTTCAGTATCAGAGGTGTAGTCAGACTTCACAAGCTTTGGTCAGACTGGAGACAGGCAGAGAAGAAGAAGAAGGATTAATCCAGCTTCATTTTGACCATGAGGGTTTGTATGTATGTGTGTGTGTGTGTGTGTGTGTGTGTGGGGGGGGGGGTGGGGGGGGGGGGGGAGAGAGCGTGTGTAGGTGTGTATTGCACCATAACTTTACAAAAGAAGATTAATGCCACACTGATACAGAAACTGGGCTGCAAACAGACTCGGCCTGTGTTTGTCGAGTAGCCTGACAGCAGTGAGACTGAAGAGCTTTGTGATGCTAAGAGAAAATAAAACCTGACTGGAAGAAATGACAGGTCTGTAATGGAAAATCATGTCAAGTTCTTACGAATCATGAAAGGTGGATCTGGAACTGTAAACTCTATATGTAGTCACACACTGACTAGAAGAAAGAGTTTTAAGGCTTAAACCTTGTAGGGTTTTCTGGACTTGTTTTCCCAGTGGAGTTTTTCCTAAGGTTTGACCACCTTAAAAACTGAGTTCTGGGGTTCGCCTCCAGTGAGTGTGTGTAGGTATGAGTCCACATGAGTCCACATGAGTCCACATGAGTTCACATGAGTTCACAAGGGATGTGAAAGCCAACCACTGAAAAACTGCGCTGGTTGACTGTGTCACATTTGTCATTAGAACTACTTCTAAAGACGCGCTATCCAACCATGTTGGATATCAAATATGTTCATAGTTGTTCTAAACGGTCATAGTGGAAGACGGAGAGAAGAGGCGGCCATTGAAGAGAGAGGGAAGACGTGATATCGTTTAAAAACTTGGATAAAAGCAAATATTTTCAGAGAGTCTCTCCAGGAAGAGATTCAGTGTTGCACTTGTTTGTTCACATTAGAAGTGCCACAAACATTTAGGTAACAAAGAAGAGAGCAAGAGAGAAGTACAACGCTTTGGTAGGAGCTGCCTCTCTTACAAGATTAAAGAAACAAACTCAAGTTTTCAAACTGATCCCGAAAATAAAACTAATTCCTGAGGTAAACCTGTCTCCTAAAAACTGACTGTTCATGTACAAGAAACGAAACATAGTACCGTCTCTTCACTCTTCACACTGGATCCAACAAACATCCACTGTGAACTGTATTTCATTTGTTTTGGTTACAATGTCCAACTAAAGCAGGATTAGCATTTCTATGGTTCAGGCAAAGATGGACGTCTAGATTAAATATTGAGAAATACGACGCCGGTATCTGAAGTCGCAGTTCAGTCATTTTCGAACATCAAATCATCGCAGCCCAAACTCCTCCCCAAAGGTGTGTTCACACAGGAAGTGTCACCTGAGGTCATTTGAACACTGGGCTCCAACGAGCACCAACGATACACGTGCTAGCTGTGAGCTAGCTGGCATCAGACGCGTTGACCATGTGTGTAAGAGCGTTTGCTTTCAGCTCAGGTTCTGACTGAATTCAGAATTCACCAGATGTCAGTTCTGTCCGTTATTTCCCTCCAGTCTTTTGCCTGTTGCCACTCTACACGAGTTAAGTAGATTCACAAAACGTTTTGCTAAATTGGAAACTTTTTCGTCTTTGTCTCAGTTCACGCCAACCCCTGGAGAATCTGTGTCTACTCGCATTTTTCCTCAACAATCTACGCAATCTGTTCAACCACTTAAGACACCATAAGGCCTCCGTGCAGTAAAGCAACACCAGTTAATTGAACGTAAACAGTGAATATAAAGGGAGATCAGTAGCTGAGGATTAAGTAGTAACAACTAACAACATGTCAGGGCTACAAGAGACGAGAAGAACTGTGATTGGTCATCGTGGGTTGCTTTCCAAAGCCAGTGGAGATTCTTGATGCGGAATAAAACATTAAATAAGTGGAGGACAGGCTCAATTATCTGCGGTTTTTAATCACCAACACACATTTAGCAATATCACCTGCAAGACAAACCTTCTGCTCAACACTATCGACAAGGTGGTGCTTCCCATCGATGCTCCTCCTTGGTCAGATCACGTACAATACATTGATCTACCATTGGCGTGAATGAAACCTCACGTCGAACTACATCAGAACCCAGTGGGATCGGCGTTCACCCGTTGAGTTGAGTATCAATTCGTCTTAATCCAACCAGAAATTCTGTTTCTTTCAAACTGTAATGAAGGAACATGGTTCAGGAAAAAAAAAACAAAAAAAAACAAAACAACATCTCGTTGCTCATCAAGTCTGTGTGTTAATCACTCAATGCAAATCTGAACATGTTTTTATTCACCCTGATAATCTGACAACAAATGAGCATGTGTCAAATTTCACAGCTGATTCTCCCTGTGCACTCGCTGAGTTGCATCATTATTGAGGCACCTTTTAGAGCGGTCTCCTTTTCCTCTGGATTTCATTTCATCATTTCCATTTATTTCACAAATGCAAAGCAACACTACCGTGGTAATTTGCCTTTCACTCAGTTTTACAATTGTCATTAAAGCACGTCGCTGATCACTGGAAAGAGGCTTTTAGGGAGCCACTTTTCACGTCCTTAAATTACCAGGGGTATATTTTTGAAACACGATGAAGATTTTTAATGGAGCGAGCCATTTAATACACATACAATCTATATTTTGCCCTTTTTACAACTCTGGTTTTTGACATATATAAGATGAAGATCCTGGTCTCTGTCCTTGAGAAACGTCACCAAAATAAGAGTTCTTGATTCCCTCAATCAAAGGCTCTTCTCTGAAGCAGAGAAGGACACTCTGATTGTTTCGGGCTAAGAAAGAGACGCCTCTAAGATCCTTTGATTACAATGAAAACGGGGACAAGTGACGGCTGCGCTGAGCTTGAGCTTGTTAATATGAAGAGCGTCTCACAATTCTTTGTTATGAAGAGTCCTTCTCATCGTCCCATCTCGCCTCGTGTGTTTTGACATTTCAAATTTGCTGCGAATATCAGAAGCTCTTGACCAGATGACAAAAGAATCTGTTTATGTCCCATTTAGTGCCATGAGCTGTTAAAGGTTTGTCAGCGTAAACTAAGCTTGGTTGTATTATGTATTTCAGTTAAAAAACCACAAAACTATATTATTATATTTTTTGTTTTAGTTGTTTTTGATAATAATATAATAATAATATATTATATATATTTATATAAAATAATATTTTTGGTGTCGTGGACGGAGGCCGACGTGATCTCCTCCATAACAAACTTTATTGTGCCGATGTTTTTCTCCGAGAACTGTCTCCTTCCTCAGGGCAAACAACAAAACCTCGGTGAAGCAAACCTTCAGCCAATATACTGTGGCAACTTCAATTAAACAAACTGTTTGTTTGTGTGTGTGTGTGTGTGTGTGTGTGTGTGTGTGGGGGGGGGGGACAAATCCACTTTAAGGCAGAATCAATATGTAGCAGATCTTTTCAGTTTTAAATCTTAGACTAAAGGAACCTGAACACATCCAGTAGGAGGACTTAGATAACTGTTTATATCTGTGGAGCCTCCTTTTCTATTTATTATTCTTTTATTCTTCAGAGATTCTGGGTAAATCATGACTCATTTTAACAGTTGCTGACGTGTCCTTTAGTGGCCATAGTCATTTTTACTACGTAAGTATTTCTATTTTTCATCAGCTGCCCACTCCTCTTCCTCTCATGCTGCTTTCTTGAGCCTGTTTTTGTTCCTTCATTATTTTCTTCACCTCCTACCACGTCCCTTTTTTTTTTTTTTTTTTTTTTGAGAGCACAGATATTCTCATTCAGTCTTAAATTCCACAATCAAACCTCCTTCACAAATCTGAGGAACAATAGAAGTGTGTGGATGAGTCTGTACATATGTGCATAAATTATCCCACATACATAAATTATCCCACATACATGTTCGCATGCGTCAGTGTTTTATCTACAATTCTACATCTGCATCAATTACGTACAAACATTTAGCACTCTTCATACAATACTGCACATTGTACATGTTTGTATTATATTTATATTCTTCACATTTGTATTTTAAATATTTGATTGTACATTTTTTCTATCTATATTTAAGCTATCTAACTTGCAGTACTCGCTTTGTTTTATCTTTTTTTATATTTGTTCTTCTTCTGTGTTTGTTGTTATGCACCAAAACACCAAAGCAACTTCCTTGTTTGTGAAAACCTAGTTGGCAATAAACCAGATTCTGATTGTGAGCTGTGTAAGTAACTCTATTATTTATTGTATTATTTTTATCCTTAATTGAATGTCTTACCTCTCTTGAATATACGTAAATAGTCTGTGCACTTGTCTGGTCTGTTCAGTATATTACATGTTGTAGATTCCTTGTATGTTTGACTTCTGATTCATTTATGTCACTTTTACTGCAAGTTGCATTTAGTCCACAATATATTTATTTTATAGCAGCTATATTTAAGGTTCTTTAAGTAGTAATAGTAATACATTTTCATGTTTATTAACTATTTTATTAAATTTTCTAGCTGAGAGAAAAACAACGTGTTGGCTGCTTTCGACTGTTGTTGATATTTAAACACTGAAAAGGAATTTGTTCCGAGCTCGACTGACAAAAGTAAAAAACAAAGTGATCACCATTTAACAACAGCACATCTTGTGTGGTGCTGAAGAAGGAGGATTCCTGGCGGACTCGGTGCCCCAGGGAACGTTGCCTCCCTGCCCCCTGTCCCTCATCACGTCCTCCTGGATGACAGGAGCCATTACACACCCGGAGATGGCGACGGAGAAAAAGAGCAGCGGCGAGGGCGAGGAAGAGATTAAGGGGACAGGAAAGTGAAGAAGACAGCGACAGAAGAGGAGCACGAGGAGGAAGAACAGCTGACAGGAGTGGAAAGGATGAGGAGGAGGAGGAGGGGGAGGAAGAGGAGGAGGAGGAGGAGGAGGAGGAGGGGGCAAGGGTGACAAAGTGATAAACTGATGATGGAGAACAAGACAAAAGCATTTGTGTCTTAGAGCCTCTTTCAGGAATCCATACAACAGATTGAATCTAGGTTTCGTCATCAGGAAGAACACGTGAATGAGGAATTTAAGTTGATGTTATTAAAAATCCTCATGAACTCTATGATACAAAATCAAATAATTTATTGAAATAAAGTGACATAAATGCATTTTGGCTTCTTTTGTTTTTGCGAGTGCAGTTAGCTAAACTCAGCTAGCAAAGGAAATGTCTCTGTATTTTACCATATTCTAGAAATATTTTATCAAATTTTTATATTTATTATTTCATACTTTTTGTTGTGACTCTGTGTCTTTTTAATGGTGTTTGTGCTCCAGCTGCTGAAGTCAATGAAGGGGCAAAATGAAAACTTTTTGGAGCTGCTTTTCAAGCCTGCAGGAGGCGAGTGTTGGGAGTGTATAGAGAGTGTATTCACAAACACTGTTCATGTGTCTACTCATGTAAAACAGAAACAGATTTTTTTACGCTGCAGTCAGTCAGTTGCAGAAATCACTAAGAAACGAGGAACAGCGAAGGGAACTGCATTTTAGTGGACAGCTGCTAACAAAAACAATGTCAGTAATGCTTGTAATTCATTATCCATGTTGCATTCAGTAGCGGAGGCTGATAACTACAGCGCAAACCCTGATGTTTTCAAACCAAAATGGGGTCAGCAGCGTTTCCAAAGGTCTCAGTTTCAGGGGCTCGAAAACTCTGGAGCAGTGTGGAGGGCGGGAGTGAACGCAACAAAAGAGGTTGCATCACTTCCTACATCATAAGCATGATACTCAGACTGAATTGAGATTTTGATTCACTTTATTAGCGAATCTGACACGTTAATGATGCCCATTTGTGTTTGGGGGTGGGTTACTCTGCCCTGATCAGTCACTAGACAGCTATGAAAACATCCCACCAATGTCATTTTCCCTCGAGGTGGAAGCTGTGGTGACGGTAACAAGGCGTGGTTAACTTAAGGTTTGTCATGTTAATCTGACATCACACGCACGCTTTGTTGCTGCTTTACAAACCAGGGACACGACCATCATTAATTTCACAAGACCTGTTTGAATCACTGAAAAATACCGACATGTTGACGGATACCAAATAATTGCACTCAGCTGTAAATTAATAAAAACTGATCTCACTTGAATCTCGAATCCATTTCTCTTGGGGGAGAAGCAAAACTACACAAACAGTTCTGCTGCTACTGAATCTGAAGTTTGAATAAGTGTCAATATTGGAAAATGTTGTGATATCTGCTGCTGGTAAACAACCTCACAGGCTCGACAGCAGAGTGACAGTTGTTGAGATGTGAGCTTCATGTGACTCAAAGGATTGTTTGTGAGATGCTGTCTCACTGCGGCTCACTCATGTCTCAGCCGGATAATATATTCTATGCTTTATATATATTACTATTTTCACAACCTTTTAGGCTCCGCGGGGACACTGTCATTGACACGTGAAGGGTACAGGACGTGTTGGAACGGCTGACAGGGTTAATACATGTCCTCCGTTCGCAAACACGCTTTCTTACTGAGAGCCGTGAGTTTGTCAAGTTACCGGTGGAGACGCCTCAAAGGCACGGCGGCTGAAACAGTCTAGTACAGTGGTTCCAGACAGTTTCTGACTCAGGGTCCACTTGAAAGTCTCAAATAACGTCTGCGGTGCAGATCTGACCCGGTAACAATACGGAGGCCAAACAGTGACTTCTCAGAACATCAGGATTCAACTGAAAGCAGGGGATGGGTGTGTGTGTGTGTGTGTGTGTGTGTGTGTGTCTTCCTATCATTTGTTTTATCACAGTGATGGGCTTTAACACGAGACGGAAAAACAATGAAAGGAGTTTTTAAAGATTATTTCGTTTTAAAACATTTAAAAACATTATTTATAAAATTTAATTTTTTTTTATAATTACATTTTTTCACCAAAATTGTATTTTTGCCCGGCCCCAGCCCACAGGTTAGGAACCACTGGTCCAGCACATAATCCCCCATAAAGCCGCAACTTTGTATTTAAGCAATTTAGTCTCGTAAATGTTATTAACTGAGCTTTAGAGGTGCAGGTGGTTCTGTTTCCTTTGGCCCGAGCCATGCTAACCATTTCCCCCTGTTTCCACTCTTTATGCTAAGCTAAGCTAGCCATCTCCTGGATGAAGCTAAAAGCATTGCTACAGAATCAGAGGTAGAAATAATTAAAAAAAGAAAAAAGTATTTGTTTTTTTGTTTTTGTGAATCTACAGGTGAGGACAGTGAGACGGGTTTGTGTGTTGAAACAAAGGACCAGATGTTTGTGTGGTACTGTACTCTGCAGCTGTAGCAACCAGTGTCCTTCAATGGCTCTAACTCAATTATTTGTCCCATCTAATACAATTTTTCTGCTCTTTCATTTGATTAGCAGCGGTGAGCGTCTAATCCCTCTTCATCCTGTGCAGCCGCTGATCATTTACTTCTGTTTCTGTGTGTGTGGAATGTTTCGGAAAGGTCACCGTGTCATTGTGAAGGATGGAGCGGAGCTGCAGAGGCTGCTCCCGTGTTTGTACACTGATTTTTATCTCACGCATGTTTCTGGTGTTGTGTGTGTGTGTGTGTGTGTGTGTGTGTGTGTGTGTGTGAAACTATGTGTGCATTTAATTGCCTTTGTTTGTACCTGTGCATGTGCTGCGTCAGTGTTTGTGTTGCTGTAATCTCATCTCCTGGGGTAATCGCTTGTGTGTGTGTGTGTGTGTGTGTGTGTGCATGTGTGTGCGTGTGTGTGTGACTGTTTTGTGTGTCTCTGTGTTTGTGCATTACCTGGGCATGGAGGTAAATATAACCCCGGCATGTGCTGGATTCGCAGTCACATCAGCCAGTGGACAAGCCTTCATGTGCTTCACCTGCCTTTTTCTTCCCCTAATCACGGCTTATTGATCACACGTCTGCTGAATCAATATTTGTTATGCATGGCATTTTCCATTCTCTGTCAACATCTCAAGCCATCGGAGATGATTCCACCAGGGAAATGGATTATTTGTCCAAACAGCAGGTGACATTGGCAGAGTGAATTTGTATGAGGGAATCATCCGGCTCCTCTCTGCGACTCAGGCAATATGTCTGCCTGCAGGCTGACTTCTTAATATTTGCAGCAACAGTCAAATATGAGAAATGATTTTATGACATTATTCAACAGTAATGTGGAGCTGTATTAACATTCTGGTGGCGGCGCATGTATGTGTGTGTGTGTGTGTGTGTGTGTGTGTGTGTGTGTGCTCTGTCACAGGCGAGGCCACAGTCTGCGACTCAGACAGCCATCTGAGAGGAAGAGAGAGGAATAAAGTCTGAGACTTCATTTGGCAAAAGCAGTGAACACTGATGAACAGGGAGGAAAAGTCTGAGTGAGGATTGTTGAAATACTGTCCTGGGGGAAAGTCATTTAAGTTTGTTCTGTGCTATGATTTCATTCCAGTGTATTTCTCTATGGGCATACAGGGGGAAATAATTACTTCATAAACCTTTACATACTGCAGCTTTTTGGCTGCAATTCAGAATTATTTATTTCCAATTATTGAATCTAAGTGTCTGCATGGTGTGAATAAAGTGCTAATTATTCATGTAGTGTGAATGAGGCAGAGGTCTACACTTGCAAAGAACACACACACACATACGTTACTAATCTCTAACATAAATGTACTTTTCTTCAGAAACACTGTTGGCGAACTCTAATTACATCCAGACAATTTTCCATTATGCTCTGTTTTGGAAATTTAAAGGTTAAAAATTGGCATCCAGGCTAAAACTGACCTAGATTTGTTTTTCAGATCTATGAGCTATGAAGTGGGCGGAGTTAGTTTGGTCCTGTTCATTTTCCAAGGCTTGAATGGACATGAAACTCTGCCAGTTCAACCATTAGTACAAAAAACTGTTAGATAAGTTTTTTATTAAAAAAGTTAAAGGCAGGAGCCTGTGTCCATAAAAAATGTAATACGAGAGGTACATTATACAACTCAAAAGAAACAGCCAATCACAGAGCTGAAACTTGTGTTGTGCGTGTGTCGAATGGCTAAACTGAAGAAAATGATTGGAGCCTGATAAAAATATTCTGGGTAATGTTGGATTAATCCAGCCACCATGATTCGATGTTTGTTCCCCTGTGTTCTCCGTGTTTGTAATTTTCTACTTTCCTCCTACAGCTCTGCTTCTTCTCCATAGCAACAGTGGTCTGAGCAGCCATGCTAAAGGCCCTTGTGAGTCTGTACTGAGTCACAGCTAAATGCTAACATCAGCATGCTAACACGCTCGCCATGACAATGCTAACATTCAGATGCTAAACATCCAGTAATGTTTACCATATTCACCTGCTTGGTTTAATGTGTGGTGAGTTTTGCAGGTATTTGATTATAAACCAAAGCTGACCTGATGGTGGCGCCATAAAACTAGTAGAGCTATGATAAAACTTTACAGAGGTAAAAAAGAAAAAAAATTTGCTGAGTTATAACTATGTACAAGTTTTCAGCAGCATTTCAGTGGCCAAATTACATTGTGCACTAAAGGCATGCTTTCCATTTGAATATGCTGCTTAATACTACAACAGAATGTGCAATAAATGTCCAAACACGTTTGCTTTTCAACAAAGTTAAGCCCAATTTTAATCAAGACCTCTTTTTAATACCTCTGTATTTTAAAGCTAATGAAGTTGTTGGCACCGTAGTGTTGAGAACTCTGCTCTATTGTTTGTTCTGAGACGTGTTATGACAGACTTTGAGAATGCCCAGATGTCTCTTCGCAAAGTGGTGTGCAAAACCATATTAGGTAAGAATGTTCATTGTTTCCCAGTTAAAAGCACAGAGTCATCACTCACCAGTAGAACATCTAGATGATGACTTTATGCCTTTTACTAACACTGGTCTGATGATGGGTGTGTCTGTCAGCAGCAGAAAAGCTGCCAGCTGTCCGCTCCAAGTCCCCACATATGTTATCTCTGAGACAGTGGTTAAAAAAACACAGCTAGAACCCACAGAGCAAAGGATGAAGATATTAAAAAAACTTGGTCTGAAGCAGCAGGAAAAGTCATTTCTTTAAATATATTCTTTTTTGTAACTTTTAGAATTAACTTTGTGTCAGTGTTGGAATAATTGTGCTGTAATGTGTCTGTTTGGTTATGTATCATTGAGGTTGCAGTTTCCACTTGGCTTCTGTTATTAAAGCCCAAACACTGTGTCATTAACCCCGAAAAAATAATGAATGAATAAATAAATAATAAAAACCCCATCCCCAATTGTTTCACCATCACAGATATTGCTTTTGTCTTTCCTGTTGAAAAAAACAAAACAAAAACAATTTCCACCCTAATCTTGCTCTTGGGTAAGCCTTCACAAGAGTCAACAACAACAACAACGACCAAATCCTTAATCATGAGTAATTGCATCAAAAACTCATATCGGTTTCCTCCCAAATGAGTCAACAAAGCAAATCTCCTGAATAACAAATGGCGACATGCCAGTAATCGTTAAGCTATTATAAGCGGATGGGCTAATTACTGTACATCTGCAGAGAACAGGGGAGGTTGCCGTTATTGCAACAGATTTCCCACTGCTGTCAGTCTAGCTAATGGGAACCTGCACCACAGGCTCCCAACTTTGGTGCTCATTTAATTTCCTGCTGAAGTTACGTGAAGCTGTTTGACCTGGACTTGGAAAATTGTTTTAGGAAAATCAAGTTTTAAAAATGTTTTTAAATAATTTTTGTGTTGTTGTGCCCTCCCACCCCCCACCCCCCACCCCCCCAGTCTGAACCCTAGCAGTGTGTGAAATAACTCACAAGTGTCATGCAGTGCAGAAAGTGAGGAGCTCATCAGTTATCCATACACCCTCCAGATGACATACATTTACACTGTAAACATTCAGCTAATGATTTGACTCAAGGTATACAAAATAATTGAGCAGGAAGGATGGTCCGTCAACAGCCGCGGCATCAGATAACACCTCATTTACAAGTCATTTACAGATTCATGACATTTTTAACCCAGTTTAAGAAAAGTTGCTCTAAGCGTTCATTATAATTTTGTGTTTTGTTTAACTATAGATTTATTTACCGTCTTTTCTACACTTTTTTTCTTGTATTCTTACCATAAAGTTATTACTCTTTAGACTACAACTTTATGAGAAGTTTATTCAAATATAAGCTTAAAGGAAGAAGTTGTGCTATTGCTAAATAGCCAACGTTAGCATTAACAGCTGTTTACTTACCAGTCTTGACGAGAGATTCAGCCACTGTTGCATTCACAATACAAGAGGCTACAATATGCCCTCTGTGCAGCACTACTTCTTCAGGGCAGCCTGGATGCTACAGTGACTCGGTATCGGAAAAGTGACTAGACAGATCGACTGTGCCGGGGCTAGCTGGTTAGCATGCTAACAAAACAAATGTAGAAAGCAAAAAAGTTGCCAAGAGCTGTCTCCAGTGGTGGAAAGCAACTTCTTTGTTTACCAAAGAAATGAGATTTGATTCCGAACTTACAACACTTCTTGCAGACTGGTAAGTAAACAGCTGTTTGCTGTTTAGCAACAGCAAAACTGACAAATTGTTCCTTTAAATTTCACTTGTGGTTAATATTAACACAAGTGGCTACTGGTGTTAAAGGTTACGTAAAAAGCATTAGGGTTCATCACATCATGGTATCATGATCATCATGGTATTTTTTTAATGAAGAAAACTAAGAGGTCAGTTTAAAAAATCATCATCATAATGTGACTGTTGCCTTCTGCCTCAGCTCCAGTGCGCATGGATTATTTCCAGTGAATCCTTTTTATGCAATTCGAATCATATGGAAAAGGTAGTAACATTGCTGCACTACTACACAGAAAAGTAATTATAGAATTAAAAAAATATTGAGTGACTGTTGCTGAAAAATGCAGACTATAAATAGAGCTCCATCAAAAATAGGATGTGATATAGTGAAAGTCTTAAGGGATGCTGGAAAACCTTCTATCTATATGATATTAAACTGCAAGGTGGCTGAGACATAATATATGCTGAGCAGAGAGCTCAGCAATGAGCCGGAGGAAGCAGCTCAGCTGCTGACACATCTGGATTTTCTTTGCCCTCAATAACCTAGTTTCTGTTGAGGAACTTTTTAGAAAATGAAGACTGACTGACACAAGTGCAGAAATTAACAAATGACTGAAATAAAGATTTGATGCCTTTTAGTCATTTAAATGAAGATAAAAGCACAGAACAGTGAATGCAACAGGAAGTGTTAAGACTGACAAGTGGTCAGAGACTCCACTCACCAAGGACATGAACTTTGACTGAAGCTGTGAATCAGCCATAATGGACCCTGACAAGGCAGCGCATTTCAGAAAATGTGACAACGCTGTAATAATAATAACCCTGTTTTTCAGGAGGCGAGGCCTTTATAATTCTATTCATTGTGTTTTTGTATATTTTTATCCTCAAACTTTGTTTTAACAACCCCAATAGAAAATTGTTCATCTCTTAGCAGAAAAAACCCCAGTTTACATCAACCTCAGTCTCTGCTGACCCGGCACATGTACTGACCATGGAGCTCTTGTCTCTGTGCAGTAGTGACCTCAGGGCAAGGAGACAGTGCAGAGGAATCAAAAAGAGAAGAAAGAACAAAGAGAAGAAGACTGCACCTCAATTAGGCAACACGTGTTGTAACTGCATAGAAAGAAAGTACTTTAACATGGATGTATGAACACAAAAAACTGTGACATTGTACCAGTAATTACACAAAATCCAGACATAGGGAGAAACTGTTAATTAATGAACAGGCGACAAATTGCCAGTTTGTGGTTTTAAACATGCAAAGCTTTGATGCCTTTTAACCATAAAGATGCTCTTTGCTGATGTTAACGTCAGATCTGCTTCAGTATGACATTCAACACTGATAGAGGAACCCACACATCCAGATTAGACAGAGGATAGAGCCTCGTTGGCTGTTTTTCTGCGGTTGTTGATAACTGAGATGGCTCTGTTGTGTAGGGCCAGATGTTAATTGCACATGTGAGACCTGCTGCTGGGACTCTGTGGGATGGTAACATTCCTACACCGATGGCAGAACCAGCTCAGGGTCCGGTGTCTTGCTCAAGGACACTTCCTCACGGTCTCTGGAGGAGCCGGGGATCAAACCGAGAAACTCCAGATAACCAGATGACCCACCCAACCTCCTGATCCACGCCCCACACCCCCATTGGCTGAGTGATGCCATCTTTGGGTTATCATAATCATCATGGAGAATCGTCTGATAAGAAGGATAGAAGTTACTGTGGGAGTTAACGGTCTTATCTTGACGCTCAAAGCATGGGGGGTGTGAGGCAGTGATGGGAGAGATTCCCCTTTTATGAAATATGATACTTAAGCTGACATGACGCATCTGTCTTTTAGATGCCTCGTTGCATCTCTGTCTCCTAGAAACGAGGACCAGAGCACAACTACAGAATATGACTGTGGCATTTCAGCTTATGCATGTTAATGTACTACGCACACAATGGATCGGTGGTGAATGTAAAACCTACATAAAGGGGACGGCTGGAACAGAGTTGCAACTCTTTTTGCATTTCTCTCAGTTACTCAGAAACTCTTTGCATGACACCAACCAAACTTTGATATATTAAACTTACATTTGTCTGCTAATTACCCATATCATTTAAAGATGATTACATATGACATTTTATTCAAAATATTTATTTGAATGAAGGAATTCAGATGTTGTAACTGACAGTCTCCTCTGTCTCAGCGAGGTCCAAAACAGATTTCTACCTGTGCGGAGTACATGATAGACACACAAGCACACACAAGATCATCAATTTCTTTGTCAAAACAGCATTAAAATGCAATGCATATCTGCATGTGCAGCTGCCGCTGAAGTGTGAGACCCTCAATATGGCCGCCAGAGGGCACATTACATAACCTCTGTAATATATCACATTATTATTGTATTACTCAAACAAATAGATCATTCACTCCACTAAATGTCATGAGTTATTATCATGCGACTGCGCTTATGGGAATGAGAGTTACAAAGCAAGTTGCATAATGCAGCCAGTGTGTGACAAAAGAGCAATGGAATCTGTAACATAATTGTGGAAGAAAACCACTTAAGGGTAGTTATAGTCCAGAGCTGCGTGGCATTACAGAGAGCAGCTCCTCCATCAGTTCATTAGTTCAATGTCTGTGGATAAAAGCACAGAGATACTCTTCAGAGAGGGGCACTGTGAGAAAAAGATCAGACTTAACAAAAAGAAAAGACAGGGTGAATCAGTCCGTGTGGCCTTCTCTCTCCTCGTTACAATCCATTCTGTCGTCACAAAATCGATTAGTCCTTCACGTCTTTCAACACAGATCTGACAGCAGAGTCTGAGTCGGTGCAACGCTCCTATGCACAACGAACAAACAGTTGAGAAAAAAGAGTAAGGCAAAAATTGACATCATGCTGTTGGTGACTCATGCAAACGTGTGATTCAGTCCTTTTTAAAGTACAGCGTGTCGAGTCGTAAACTTCCCTCCACCGTCAAGACGTCCAAGTGTTCAGGATTTCAGCTAAAGCTATAATTTAAGACTAATGCAGATTACAGCACTGTAATTGGCCTATTCAAGAAAATGTCGGATCTGCACTTTGCTGCAACCGTTTCATTGTGAGAGATGCCACTGTGACACATGTTGAACATCAGAACTTAAGGGGAAAAAAAGGACTAAGCTTTTTAAATGTCCCCAATTTAAACTCCCTTAAGTTAGAGCCAGGAGGGATTATAACTTTCTGCAGCCGAGTGCAAAAAAAAAGAGAAAAGAACACATGCTTTATTCTTTTTTTTTTTAAGGCACATTGTTCTCAGAAACTGACCACTTTCTGTAGATAACACAGAGCGAGAAGAAGCTGACGCAGTGGGAGATGTGTCTTGATGCACTGATCAGTCAGCCCTGCTCACACTCCTTCAATCACTGTCTGAGTCTTCAGCCTCATCGTCCACGCACCGCCAAGCATGACTTTGCTTACGTATGCATGACCAAAGACACACACACACACACACTTTTACACTTTTTTACTCTAAACTTGTGCTCAATTCAGAATCATCCCCTAACCACTAAATCCTGACATGAGACATGAAAGACGAGGCAGAGATGGAAACTCAACAAGTGACCTACTGAACCTTCATGTATCTACTGCCTTTCTGTTCTGCAACAGGGATCCCTGCTCTGCTGCTGAGACTTCTCCCTTTTCTTGGGGCGTTCTTCTTCTTCATCTGAATCAGGGGTCTAGGGATGGAGGCCGTCATATGCTGTGCAAATTGAGAAGCCCTTTAAGGCATATTTATGATTTTGTGCCATATAAATAAAACTTGACATACATTTTCTAATGGAAAACATGTGTAACTATTCACTAGGCCAGCTTACACAACAAAGTGGCACAGCAAAGTTCAAACAGGCAAATAAGGCTCAGTAAAAATAAGGCTTGGTGAAGCACTAACTACATTAGCTCCTCTAATAGTCCCTGTTTTCGGTGGCTTGTCCCCAGCTGGAGAAGTGCCTTAAATGTTTTTAATCGTGAACAAAAAACAAACAGAGAGAAAGACTGGGCAGCAAGCTGTACGGTGCTGTTTACTCCCTCTTAACATTTTGTTCTTGGGACTGTACATCATTTTATTCTATAAAGATTTATGAATGAGCTCCAGCCCTCCAAGCTAGCTAACATATTTTTCAACTTTGGCCAAAGCCAGGCTTGCTGCTTCCCTCCGCTTCCAGTCTTTACGCTAAGCTAAACTAAGCTAATTCCTTGGCTTTAGCTTGCACACAGACATGACAAGTGCTCTCAATCTTCTCATCCAATTCTATGAAAACAAGAAATATTTTCCAAAAGATGTCTAATTATTCTTTAATATCAAAACACAAATCCAAATCCTGAATCTAATCTTGTCTGTTGTGTACAACTGAACACTGGCATACAACTCTGGAGTGGAGGATTTGTCTCATTTGATCTTATCTGTTCAAGGCCAAATTTAATCAGAAAGTTTGAGTACAAGGACAAACGTACACACATACTCTCTCACACACACACACACACACACACACACACACACACACACACACAACAAATACACCTTTTTGAAGTGTTTCAAAAATGAAAAGGGAGCCATATGCTCTGTGTACGGATGTCTGTGCACATGCATGTATGGTGAGCGCGTGCATGTCTATATGAGCGTGTTTGTGTATTTATGCGCATGTACGCTTGGCTCATCTGCCGCCTGCGTGTGATGCCAGTGACAGGGGCCATAACCCCGAGCCCCAGCCCGCTTACCAGCAGCCGCAGCAGTGCCAGGGAAAGGGAGGCGCCAGCTGGAGGGAGAGGATGGGGAAAAATACCCTTCAAAGTTGGAGCGATGATGCAGCCGCGCAAGGCCTCTCAACACTTTGTCTCCGCTTTTTCTCATTATGTCTCAACTATCGGCCGTGCAGATGGGAGGATATGCAATGAGCATTAGTCACTCCGAAAGCGAACAAGTGTGAATTTCCATGCTGCCTATCAGATGGTTTTGACTCTAAGTGTTCTTTGAAAGTCTTTGATTTCTGCAGTCACTTTTCACTGAGCTATTGAAAGACTGTTTGAAAAAGCAGACAGATCTGCTCTGTTTCCTGCTTAGTTTTATCACAAAGGTCCAGGTGGCGCTGGTCTATAGTCTGGGCAAATAAAGGAAACAAGGTGGAACATCTTCTTTTGTCTGAAGTTTAGTTACATAAATACTGAACCGAGCTGCTGCTGTTTATGATGACGGTATTGCAATGTGACGAGATGCTGCGTTAAACAATAAACCTCGTGTTTGACCTTCAGAATTTACAGGTCAAAGTTCAACAAAGGGTCACACTGAAACTTCACTGTCAGTTACACAGACCCTGAGAGACAGAGGTGAACAATCGCAGCCCAGAGCGACGCCTTACAAAGCCCTGAGTCAAAGGGAAGGACTGTGCAGACAGGCGGCAGGAAGACGCTCATTAAATTCCAAGTTGAATTGGAAGAAACAGCCGGGGGGTGGGTGGGCTGAACAACAAGATAGGCAGCACGTGTCCGCACGGTCACCCGGGCCTCGATGCCTAAACAGCTGTTGACTCTGTCGCACAATACAAATCGATTAGCCGGCACAGACACAGAGAGTGCCGAGGCTGCCAAAGGTCGGCGTACGTGTTCGCTCTCTTCCCCTGCCTCGAAAATTGGATTTGCATATTGGGGAGACAAGGGTTTCCTGTGTGTGTGTGTGTGTGTGTGTTTGAGGTGTGTGTAATGTATTAGATCAGACTGCGAGCTCCGTTGCCCGAGTAACCGCCCTGGTGCACAGCGGCGTCTCAGTGGAATCTTACAGGTTGACACTGTACGCCTCTTTTCTTTGCATTCACTCTTCAGCCGACTGTAAAAGCACTTTAATGTCATTCCATTAAAGTGATCTAAACCAACAGAGTGTCACACAGACCTGCATTATCTGTATGATAATTTAAAACTGGTGAAGCAATGCATCGTGTCAGTTCGAAAGCACAGAGGCTTCTCCAGAATACAGAACTGAGGATTAATTTTCTCTAGACAATGATTTCTTTTCTTTTTTTTTTTAGGTAAATCATTTCCTGCTCTCCCTCCGAGCAGAAAAAAGTAAGATGAAGTGATGCAAAAAAAAAAAGTCCTCTGAAAACCTTCTCACTCATCAAGAAATCTTATCAAAGCTATGGAATGAGATTATGTCTGAGATAAGAAGATCTATGCAATTATACACAAGGATATGCCATGTTTTTTTAGGCTGTTGACCATATCCCTCATGTGTGACTTAGTGGCTGCTTAGTGAATGTAATCCGTGATTACTGCACACCTAGGAGGTGGTGCTGGGTATATTTCTGTGGATTAAAAATGGAAAATCAGGGCAATATAAGACGCACCGCTGAGGAGCATTTCGTGAGCAGAGAGGCTGTCAACAGTTGTGAGGAAAGAATAAGAATGAGGGATGACAGTCTTGAGGTGAAAGAAGAGATTTCTTGCACCTGCTGGGAAGATTTTAGTGGGTCATCTGTTTTTTTTGGCCAGTTAATTGGTGACGTGAATGTGGGTTAGGGTTAAGTGGAGTGTTCAGATGAAAAACGTCCTCATGGGGTCAAACTGTCGGTAGCACGAACATGTAAAATGTGCTACCGAAAGGCAGCGAAGACAACGACTCCTTGCATTGAGCTGAGAAACAGCAAACAACCACCTTTTATTGCACAAGAGCAACTGTGCCAAGGTTGTTCCTCTAAAACTGCTCCCAGCATTTTTGAATCACAGCGACTCCAAATAACACTGAGTCACAACTTCACATTCCACACCAGCCGAACCACAGTAAACTGAGCAAAGTGTCCGAGCAGCTCAACGACCTGCAGTGTGAGAAAACACGTGCAAATGGCAACATGTACTGTAGGCCACATAGAGAAAAAAATAAATTGCCGCACATTAACAAACACAAGCACCTTCAGAAACAATGATCAATTTGACAACTCGTGCTGCAAATACAGGAAACGCAACCAAATACATAAACGCCAATTACTTGTCAATGATGCTAAAGCGTGAGCTAACAGTTGTATTTGAGTTTTCACATTGTGATTTGTGTGATTCTGATACTATTGGCTACATAAGATTAGTACACTTATTATTACACTTTTTACTGTTTCCCAAACTTCTGTTACACTGAAACTTGTTTCTGTTGTTGTGAACGTTAAGCAGTTGCCTCTCTGTTTGTATCAAGAGCACATTTTTGTTCATTTACAGTGCATTCAGAAAGTCTTCAGACCCCTTCAGTCTTTTCACATTTTTCTAAGTTGCAGCCTTATTCCCTCATCGATCTACGCTCGATACGCCATGATGACAAAGCAAAAACAGAATTTTAGAAATTTTTGCAAATTCATTAAAAAGGAAAAACAATGACGTAAGTATTCAGACCCTTTCGACCCCCTTCATTTCTCTTGATCAGCTTTGAGATGTTTCTATACCTTGGTTGGAGTCCACCTGTGGTAAATGGTAAATTCAGCCAATTGGACAGACCCACACTCGTCTAGCTGACAAATGCAGATCAGAGCAAAAATACCGAGCGATGCAAAGGAAGGAGCGGCCTGCAGAGCTCAGAGACAGCATTGTGTCACACAGATTCGAGGAAAACATTCTGCTGCATTGAAGGTTCCCACGAGCACAGTGGCCTCCATCAATCTTACATAGAAGAAGTTGGCTGCCTGGTCAAACTGAGGAATCAGGAGAGAGAAGAGATGACCAAGAACCTGATGGTCACTCTGGCTGAGCTCCAGAGATCCTGTAGATGGGAGAAACGTCCAGAAGGACGGCCAGTTTGAGGCATCATGTCTGGTTTCCACCAGACGCTTAGAACTGAGGCCAAACAGTTCAATCTTGATTTCATCAAACCAGAGAATCTTGTTTCTCACAGTCTGAGAATCCTTTAGGTGCCTGTCTGAGGAGAGGCGTCCGTCTGGCCACTCGCTGCTGCAGTCATGGTCGTCCTTCTGTTATTCTGTGTTTTTAGCATAAAGCTGCAACGTAACAAAATATGAAAAAAAAATAAAGGGGTCTGAAATCTCTCTGAATGCACTGTACTTTTCGTAAGTTGGAATGCAATAACTTCTGTCAGCTACATACATATTTTTTATTCATCCCAGCTGGTGGAGAATGCTTGTCTAGAATGACAAGATTATTTTGATCATTTATTATTTCAAGTGTCTGCAAGTATTTAATTTGAGCAAACAGGGTGAACACAGTGTCCCATTCAGTCAAAGTTCTTAGGATTTTTTGTCAAGAACCAAAAGAAAACAGCTTTCTTTGTACAGACTCTGTGACACGATCTTGGGTTCATGCTTTACTTTTCATGCACACAGTCTGACGGTGGCAACAAGCGATAGCCATCTGGGTGTTTCTATGATTCCTCACCACCCCATTGATCTCGTATGTCTCGTCTCCCTTTCTTCATGCCTTTTTTTTTTCTCCTTTCTTAGTTGCTCCAGACAGCAAGCAGAGAACGCAGACAGAGCCATAGATAAAAAAAAAGAGCAGAGAAAAAGAGCAAAAAAAGAAAAAAACAGAAATATATAGAGAGCCCGAGGACAGAAGTGGAATGCTTTGGTTGCTGACCGACACTCCATGTCAAAAGAAGCCATTTTCTGAAGCCAGACTCTGAACTTTAATTCGGGGTGAAAAGTTGATCGTGTCCACAGCAGGGTGAGAGGAAGAGAGCGAGGAAGAGACGAGAGAGATGGAAGGAGCAGACGACAGTAGGTGTGGTTGCTCTTTTCTTTTCCTGTGCCCACATTGTAAACACGATGTGCATAAATATGCAAAGCCTTAACAAAATATGTGGAAAATGTAATTTTCTCTGCCGTTATGAATAATGCGTGTCTTGGCACATCATCCTCCGTGAAGATTTCGTGTCAGCAGCAACCGCTTAATTTTGAAATATCACAGCGGTAAAGAGGTGTAGGATATGTTTCTGTCCAACTTTAAGCTTCGGCAGTTGAAGGGAAATTATAGGTAATTTTATATTTAAGGGAGATGGAAAATTCATAACCAGTGCTAACTAATAGAATAAGCTAGTGTGTGAGATCTGACAGCCTTTTCAGCTGAAACCACAACTCCATCAACAGTGGCCTCAGGCCCCCCCCCACCACCACCATCCCCCAAACCCAATTTCAATGAATAACACTGCTTTCACCACTAATATAAGACAGGATTATGTACTTCCCAGACCCTGTACTTCAGACTGATGCAGTATGGGTAATTGCAGAAGCGATATGAAGATGATGGCGAGTATTAAATAAAAAAAAAAAAAGACATCAAGGTTATGGTGACACCCTCTCGTTTTGAGGCCTGGTTGTGGTTCTGTCTGCAAATCACTTCAAGCTGGTCAAGAGGTTCAGTAATGATATAATGGCGTGCAGACGGTCACACAAAGAAATGAAACCATAGCAACGGGGTTAGAGGCTAATCAAGTATCAAAATCAAAGCCATAAGAAATGATTACCTATGATGATACTGCAAATTTGGTGCATGATGGGGACGTTGTCTGATGATCGTCCATAAAAGCTCAACTTATAATCATTGCATTAAAGCAGCTTCAAACACCTGTCATGCTGTAGGTGAAATAACAGGAACTATGTTGATGATAATTGCTCTTTGCACAAGAACACACACATATAATGAAAGCACCTGTTGGAAAAGGAACAGTAGTATAATCACTATTATAAACTCTGCCACAAAAGCGGCTCACAGTGGCTACATTTGCCAAGCAGCATTTTTCTGTGTGAGTTTTCAAAGCAACACAAGGTGACTAACAGAGCTCCAAACTGCAGGTGCACCGGTCAAAAAAACCCTAATATACTCGTGGGTTGAAACTAAATCAACAAATGGGTTCATACGGAGGTTGACAAAACGCTGTTAATGGCAGAGGGTCATGGAAAGTTTGACCTCATGTTTACTTTCAGTCCTCTGTCTTCCCAGAGTGCACCGAGGGCACAGCCTCCAGCTCCATTAAAAGACGCTTGTTGACTGCGACACTATTGTAACCTGCTTTTTCATGAGCAACACCGAAGTGTCGGCCACCGCACTTTACAAGCATCCAAGGACAGCGATGGACTGTGCTGCAGTTTTGCCGTAGCAAACGGACATGCTGTCTTTATTTCAGCTCATGTTCTCTGTGAGTAACTTTCACTGGGAAGAACAGGGTGCCACAAAACTGTATGTTTGTGTTAATGCCTGAACTGCAGATACTTGCTGAAAAGAAGTGTTGCATAGAGTGGATAAAGAAAATAAAATACTTTAAAGCTAGTTAGCTCACCAGCTAACTCATATTTTGTTTACAATAAGGACAGGTTCTGATCTCTTCTGCTAATCGCAGCCCTTCAGAAACTGCAGCCACCTCTTTCAGTCCATGACTTCAGGCTGTTCGGAGGATCTGTATCCAGTGCTCCATCACTCTTTCTCTAAAATAGAAAATGTTTTAAATTATTGCTTTCCACTCTGACATGGTAAAGGTTAGGGAAAGAGCGTGGTTATGTTAACTGCAGGTGTTAACTGACCTTCTGCCTCACTTCACTTCTGGCCACATTTCTTCCTGCGTTGGCTCTGAACGTTGGACATAAATCAGAAGAGGTGGACTCCAATATCAAAGCAATACCTGGGATACTAGCGGTGTCTGCTGCGTTGATTTGTTTGCTTTATGGTTTAGTTTTTTTCCCCGACAGAAGCGATTGATTACATATTGAGGCGCCATCTGTGCCGGTATCTGAAGTTCTGCAACTTGTAGGAAAATGGTAACTGAGGCAGATTCGGGGGAAATAAGTGAACACAAATATAAATGATGTTCTTTCATAACAAACCCGCTCTTATTAGTGTAATAATGATCTGAGGATCACACTTTCCTTTAATGTTGATGGGTGTAAACAATTATTCAGTAAATGAAATGTGCAGCCACAGTGGTAGTGCTGCTAATGAGTTAGCTGTACTCTACGTTGCCCTGATGGTAACCGTAGGGAGGCTCAGTGGGGGAGGGCTGGCTGTCAAAGAGGCGTGCAGTGCAGCGCCTCCACTGTGCCCTCGTACAGCCGAGATGAAGTGGCTCCATCCATCTTGTTGGCTCCCAGTAAAGAACAGGCTCATTTGGCCGCTGAGCTGATGACAGATGGGAGCCGCCGCAAGCTTTTCTCTGCAAAAAGGCCGGGACCCCTGGCTCTCAGATCCGCGGACTGAACTCTCAGTGTCGGAGGGGGCAGCGACACTGAGTCATGAGAGGGTACAGATACACACAGACGATGATGTCATCCAGTATGGTCCGCTTCTCTCTGATTGTATTCAGCACATTCAACATTAGATCTGTCACGCCGCTATTGTTCACATCCAGGGCGAGATCTGAGATTCTTAACCAACCAGAACAAATCTGGTCAATGCACAGAGTCACAGAGTCAGAGAGATAAAACAGTATCAGTAGTTCGTACTGTAAGAGCCTGTGGGACTTGATCTGTCATATTATACTAATTATTAACATATTCACGTTATGTTGACTCCAAGCACAAAGTGTCTTTGTGGTGTCTCTTTGAATTCTCTGCATATTATTCCCATGATATCTGCGTATCTGGCTTAGCTTCAGCCTTTGTTATGTGCAGTTCATCCCCTTGCAGTCCGTCTCTCCACGCACTGTACATTGCAATAAATATCAAATACTACAAAGGAAATTGGTTGATGAAAGTACAGAAAAAACACTAATGGTGTGTCTGAATTCACATACTTAACACATGTGTACTACATGTGAATGTACTGACTGAAGCATCCGATTTGAGAGACAACACAGGTCGCAGGTATCTGATCAGAAACCATATTTTTACTCGATGATGACATAAGATGAAAAGTTTACAGACAATTCTTCCTGTGGGGAACATGAATGTCTGAAACAAATCTCATTGCAATCCATGCAATGTTTTGTTGAGACCCTTCACTCACAATTATCAAATATCTACCTCATGTTGGTGCGAGAGGAAAAGTCACATGATCGCCAGAGTTATTAGGATACATCATCAGAAGACCATGAATGTCCTTTCAGGTCCAAATTTTTAAAGTTAAGAAAGTAAAAATTTGACCTGCTGGTTGTGCTGCATAAAAAATTATGAAATCACTTATAGGTCAGTATGAATCATCATCTGGTAACCATGAATGTGCAACATTACATGGCAACCCCTTCAATAGTTATTGAGATATTTAAATCTGGTCTGAAGTAGTGGTCCAACCAAGCATCCAACCGACTGATGTTGTCCTGCTTAGAGCCATGATGCTAGCAGAGCTAATAAGATTTCATATCTACTCACGACTACAACGTTTAAATGATTTAAAAAGTTATGTTAGCATGCTAACCTTGCTAACCCATCACGTCTCAAGGAAGCAGCCCATTAGTCACTGTAATAGGAAGAGTGAAGCTTCATGATGATGTTTTCCCTTCATGTGATTACAGATTATACATGAGCAAACTTAAATAACAACATGAGAAAATATAAAAGAGCCTGTCTGGAGGTGCTGTATATGTGTGTGTGGATCGCTTTACAACTTACAGCTTATGAGGTTTTTAGTCAAACTGGTGCCAGAAACATTGGCTCAGCGTGTCATGGGATATTTTGAGGATGTTTTAGAGAAGATTCAGTATAGATACACAAAAGCAATTTCACCAAAGAACCCATTCAGCTGAGAAGTGTATTTCAAAGTATCACTATTGGATCAATAAAAAGCCCTATCAGTTGATGTATTGCGGTGTTTGGATCCAACCTTTTGATGTTTCATGCTACATTAAGTGACACTGGAACAGCTCTGCATGAGTTATGAAAACTGTGCCTGCACGGCTGTGTCTCCGCCCCGCTCTCCTCCCTGCAACATTACCCTTAATATTGCAGCAAAAATTGAGCGACGGACTAATTAAAAACACAAGGACGGGTAATGGCGTCGTTTCATATCTGAGACATTAATAGCCGTCACAAACTTCATCTGCGTAATTACACCCCTCAGTTTCACAACACAGAGAGCGTGGAACTAATTGCTTTCTGTGTAATTGTGTTACCTTTCTTTGCATGTCTTCCTTTCACAGGAAGAGATAATGAAAGGTTAGCGCTGACCATCTGTATCAAGCAGACAAAGCAGAATCAGTCTACACTCCTCTGATTATACAGGTACAAATATGTTGCCATTTAACATTGCTAAGCAGCTGGAAAAATGGCAGGGAACTATTGATGACGAGCTGTCGGTGAAAAATAGGTTTTAAATGCAGTGCGCCGTGGGTGCATTACACTGTGCATCATTTTTTACTCTTGAAATTACATTATAGCTCTGTAGTCGATATGAAGTACTTGATGAATGCCATCATAGGCTCCTGAAAGCCCCCCTTCTGCTTAGACACACACACACACACACACACACACACACACACACACACACACACACACACAGACATGCATCCACGTGTATATCCAATAATGAGGTGTAATTTATCTTCTGATGAATATTGATCATTTACATTCATTTGTGGCTGAGCTCATCTTGAAAATATGTAAATGTATTGACAGGATAGAGGAGAAGCAGCTGTTATGAATTCAGGCAAAATGCTTGAGTTAAGGCAATAATACGCAACATATTATAGTAGTATAGTATTATAGTATACATTATATATGTGTGTGTGTGTGTTGTTTTTTCTGCGTTTTTTGATGCAACAGTACATAAATTGCACAGTTCAGTTCATGATCATCCTTTTGTTGACATTTTCCGTGGGTGTGGCCACTGGGGAAATGATGATAAAAGGAAGAGTTGTAATTCATGCCTGTTTTCATCTTCCAGAAGTTTCAATATAAAGATGCCAATGGGCTGGTCTCAGATCCAAGCTGGTATCTAGTTAGTGTTTCTCTTCTGCAAATAAAGCAGAGCCCAAAGTCTCATTGATCTGCTTTTAAAGTTAAAGTTAAGCAAAATGTAGGAAGTCCATATATTTTGTCATAATGACTGTGATAGTGACTGAATGATTAGCATACACTCAGTGAGAGAAACACCTGCACAACGTAGTCTCATCCAAAAGAAACACCCTGTAATTAATCCCACCTTTGTTCCTGGGTGTATGTAAACTGAGATGTTTGTAATGCACCACACAGGATGTCAATTATGTTTTAATGGAAACCTGCAACACTATACAAGGATCAGGGTATTAGAATCAGAGGTATAGGTCTACAGCAGTGTAACCCTAACCAAGGACTAATTAACCACCAAAATAAAACTCATGGAACACCTAACTCCCCAAACATTTCCAAAACCAACAAGACTCTGCAGACTCAAGCAGAGAGAGAAAATCAACACTGCTAACAGCACAACATGCTATCATGCCATCGAATAGTGGCGATTGAAAAGAGCATCGACACATGTTGTTTCCTGCACTTGACACTTATCAATTGGACCTGTAAAGAGCTCTAACAACAAAACCACAACCTACAGCTTAGGAAGGGTCATCGAATCAACTCCCTCTTAGACACAGGTTTTATCTGTTGCAGTGGTTGTACACAGTCACCCCACCCTGGCTAGCATGACTCATATAATGCGTCTGCGAGGAAGTTGCGATTATGGTGTCAGAGTTTAACACAATCTGCTTTTCTTTCCTCTGGTCACAGTAAATGATTCTGACAGAAATGAAGCTCTGCCTCAACATTTCTCACAGTTTTTTTGACCCCTGATATCATTTGGTTTTTCTCTCAGTCTCAGTATCCTCCAGTATGTTTCTTTGAAAAGTATCTTGATACAGCATCAAAATAAAAAGCCGTGCTTGACAGATGAATGAAGTTCAGCTCATAAACTGTCAAGCTCAACTTATGAGTCAATGTAAAGTTCTAGATATGCAGAGAATCAGAGTCGCACAACTGAGCAAAGTGCTGCTGCTGAGGACAGTGCGATGTGCTTAAAAGCACCTGGACAACTATTACATGAACCTTGAGGTGAGGTGAGTTTGTTTTGTCAAGTATTTAACTGTAGTGGGAATTGGTGGAAATAATAAAAAGAAATCAGGCTAAATGCGGATGTATTTGTGGTTCTTCTTGTGGATTTCACAGTAAAACTTCCACTGCCCGTTGAAATGGATTTGTCTCAGTTTCTCAGTATTTTCATCCTCTTTAAGATTAAGAGTTTTGCAGTTAGTGAGAGTATACTACTTCAAAGTTATTTGTGATTTAAAGATGTTAGTGGCCATTTCATATATGCAAAGCATAGAAGTGTCAGTGTCTTGCATCCCGACACCACAGCTATATAAAGAATTAGCCGACAGATCATTAAAAAGAGAAGGATTTAAACACTTTTGGCCAAATTCAGTCTTGGGATTTAAACTAATAAATAAAGTTAGAGGAAGAGCTTCTTCTTCCTTTTTTTTCACTCTGCATGTGTGTGCGCGCACAACCAATAATCCGCTATTGAACATTACTTTCATGTTTTGGCATGGACTGCTGTCTCAACAAAAGTTCATGCTGAGCCCAAGTGCATCATGGGCCTAGGAAGTGGTTGTGACTTTGTATCTCATGCAGCTCATGAAAGTAAACTCTTACACCTGTCACAACAGCAGATGTCAGCTCTGTCAGTGTTTAAACATTTGCAGACAGCGCTGAGGCAGCATAAGTCCACATCATATGATTTCTCATCAGCACACGGTGTAATTACTGCGTCAGAACAGCCTGATTAGTGGACCATTACACATAATATGCTGCAGATAATAATTCACTATATTTTTTTTTTACTGCCCCTTACCCTTATATGGTGTTACTGTGTCCCAGTATATTTTGTGTTACTGTACTAGTTCTAATGCATCTCTGCCCTCTTCTTACAGAGGCTTTCACTTATGTGCTGATGCGTTTACTAAATAATTTGAATAAAAAAAATAATATACAGATTGCTTAAACGAGCTATTTGTAAGTTTTGCTATTGCTACATAGCCAAT
The DNA here is from genome assembly GCF_021018895.1 of Seriola aureovittata. Taxonomy (NCBI): domain Eukaryota; kingdom Metazoa; phylum Chordata; class Actinopteri; order Carangiformes; family Carangidae; genus Seriola; species Seriola aureovittata. Next base: position 3,455,489 of record NC_079370.1, read on the forward strand.
GTTAGCATTAACTTTACTAACTTCATGCATTTACTCACCAAGAGCTGTCTCCAGTGATGGAAAGAAACCCTCTTGTTTTGCTTCTATTTCTATCACTTCTTTTCTTTTACTGAAGTTAGCATGCTAACCAGCTAGCCCCGGCCCATTCGATCTATCTAGTCACTTTTCCGATACCGAGTCACTGTAGCATCCAGGCTGCCCTGAAGAAGTAGTGCTGCACAGAGGGCATATTGTAGCCTCTTGTATTGTGAATGCAACAGTGGCTGAAGCTCTCGTCAAGACTGGTAAGTAAACAGTTGTTAATGCTAATGCTGGCTACTTAGCAATAGAAAAACTTGCAAATAGCTCCTTTAAAATTGCTTCTTGAACAGTTCATTCAATTGGCAAAAAAATCTAATAGTATTTTAGGTTTTGAATTCATGCAAACATCACATACTGTCAAAAAATACTGTTTGGCTTATTTCCTTTCAGAGCACAACTGGTCTGGTTGTTTTATCTGCACCAGAGCTCTGCTGACAGCTTTCACATCAGCCCCACAGAACCGCACTGATCTGGCAAATGCACCGGGGTTAGTTTTAACTGATCCAAACAGTTTAGGAGTGAAAACACCCACACTTTCACACTTGTAGTCTGGTTTATGGTTTGGTTCAAAGTTCTGGTCTGTTTACACAACCCAAGAGCTGCAAGTATGAAGTTATATGCACTGACACTGACTGGACGGTTTGGGCAACTGTCATCCTGCATCATCATGGCTCTGCAGGAAGAAATCAAATTCCAGAGAATGAGAGCAAGTCATGCAGAACTTTACTGAACCTGATGTGTTTATCTCCGCTGGTGTCACAAAGAAATGACAGATTAAATAGCGGATTATGTAACTGGAACTGGAACACTCGTGCTGATACACATATGCGTTACCATGGTTATACATCTTTTAAACAGATCAGGAGAGTCTGTGATCACTAGATGGATTTAGTTGTAGTTCAGCTTTGAATTCATGCTAAAATCACATATCATTATAATACACACTAGAGTTTGAGTGACAGCTTTCACATCAGCCCAATAAAATCAAACTAAACAGTCTGTATACTTAGTACTAAAACATTTACAATAGAATTCAGTGTGATTTCACTCTGAGGTCAAAATAAGTGTTTCCAACCAACTTTTTCTAGTTCACTGCAAAAATACTCACAGGCTTGAGACGGATATTATCTCTGGACCTTAAAAAATGGCACCTTTCCATCATTACCTGCCATTATTAAGGCTGTAGCTTCACAATGAGAATCACTGAGTCACACTTTGGAGGTTAGATCTCATTTATGACAATGCCGCGTGCACCTTGTTGCTGGTTTAATGATCCTCAACGTTCTTTCGCACACACCACTAAGCTCCCAATGGCCAGCCCACGCTACAATTTCCTGAAGGTCGCACAATGTGAATATAAAGAGTCACTCAGTCAAGGCGTTAGTGCCGATAACATTTTTTAAAGTCCACCCTACTGCCAGCATTTGTTTCAGGAAGTGGAGTGACCACACAGGTGTGTTAACGTGTTGCTCGTTGTACAGTAAAGAGCTGATTATGTTTTATATCCATCTTTTCACGGGCCACTAAACTACAGTTCTAGAAATGTACATTCTATTTAAAGCTTTATAGTAAAAAAGGTGAAGGTAGGCATAGATGTCTACTGTCTTTCACAAAAGTAATTTGTGCAAACCAGAGAGAAGCAATAGGGTTGAACACACTGAATAATGGGGCCTGTGCAGGCCGGAGCAGCTGGGAGCAATGAATAAAAACACAATCTATCACAAAATATGCACATCCTGCAAGTTTCCAAAGGAAAAATGTAATTGAGTTTGGATTTTTAGACAAATATACCCCTAAACAATAAGCAGTATTGAGCTTCTGGATCCATGACTACTGGATCCACCAGACTGATAAACTAGTCTCACCATGGAAACCATCCTGTAACTGCAGCTAAGACTGAGTCCAAAATCATAACCACGGTACGACTGGCAATTGTGCCCTCAGGCTTTGTCACTGTGCCAAGACAGAAATGTACTCATCATGACAAATGCGAACATGATAAAACAGTGAGGAATCACTCAGATCACTCGTCCTGTGAAAGCGGTGTATTATTTTAGGTCTAGTCTGAGTTGTTCTGGGAGTGTTGCTGTAGTTGGGGCTCAGTACAGGCGGCGGGGAAGGCATCAATACACCATCTCACCGAGGATTAGCCATTTTAATGACTTCCACCTCTCTGCTATCACCATCTGCTTTGAGTCTGGATGAGTCTGGTCTCCTCAAGCGACATGCTATTTAAATCAATTGCAGCAATCTGCGCAATGTTAGCATGATAAGCCGTGCTAAGGTATTTTCTGGCCTTTGTAATCCAGTTTGCGTCGAGCAGATAAGGTTATTACATCCTGCGGTAATCTTTCTATGTTTGGCAACCCTCTGACTAACTTATTCAAAGGGGGTGTTGTTACAGAAAGGACCCAGCGAAATAAGAACAAAAGGTTTGGGAAAGAATTATGTGTTGTCAGATTGCTCCTAATGCTTTGCAGATTTAATGAGATAACCCTAAATACCAGCTTAAGTCATTATGCTTTGATCTTCTGCAGTGCTGATGCTGCTGTTAATGTTAATGTAATTCTGTGTGGAATTTCCTTCTTTTTTGCAGCACTGCTACAATGACCATGCTTTTATGCTCTTATGTTTGACTCATATTTATGCTATTGATTTTACAAGTAGTGCATTCTCAACAAGATCAATCCGCTTTCTTGCTTAACACAGCAAATAGTAACAAACACGCCCGTTGATGAAACGATACTCAATACAAGATGTTGATGTGTTGAACGCCACAAACAATCAATGGGTGTGTGGAGAGGGTGAGTTTTGCTTGTTGAGTTGCAGTGCAACTTCCTGACAATAATTAGCTAAGGATATACAGTGTATTTCATAACTTAGTTTGCCCCCTGCCAAGGTTCAACACAATCTTCTGTAGCTCCACTATGAAATAAATCAATAGTCCTGAAACCCAGTAATTGCAACTAGAATAGGGTCCAAAAATCCATCATCCAAAATGTTTACCTAATTAGATTAAACTAACTCAAAGGGATATGTGGCTAAGTTTTGGTGAAAGTGTGTGACAGTCTCTGTAATACCAAGACGAATAACCTTTGAACCCCCAAAAAAGACAAGGCCTGCTGGACAGACAGGAGTCTGGTCAGTGTCTGGGGAAAGTAAGGATGGAGGGCTCATTATTGGCTTTTCACTGTCAGTCTCAGTGGCTTCAATGACACCAAGGACTCTGTAATTCCCTTTCAGTCGCTCCCACTGCCTTCCTCACTAAGTCCAAGACAGACAAAAATAGAGAGGGCGGATTAGGGAGAGTTCGGCAGACAAAAACATCAACGGGGGAACGAAGGCGAGATAAGGGGCCCGACAGACAAAAATAATGACAAAGGAGCAAGCAACGCTGTGCCCGAAGGCGACGCGCTAAAGAGACAGGCCGGAGGAGAAAAAAATATCTAGACGACGTCAGTCAGGGAAGAACAAGCTCGTCGGTGTTAGGGAGCTGTTAATGAGGGTGGGTGAGCCCGGTGGTGAGTCCGGGTGCATTAGTGCAGAGATGGCCTTATTTAAACTGTAGACAGGATCAATTGGGCGTCCTAATCCAGCACAAGGAGATGGTCTCCTCCAGCAAGTAAGGGTCAAGCACTCAGCTCCAGCGTGCAGAACACAGCTTAATTTGACTTAATAATGCAGTTCTGACTTCAGAGAAATGCCTTGCATATGCTGCTGCACATACAGCATCAATGGATAAAAGCCAATTTGTCTTTGAGTGCTGATGGCTATTTCTTTCTTTCTCTTTCTCTCCCAGTGAATAAGTGCAATGAGTTTGTTATGGAGGCGGGAATCAGGCAGCTGGAGATGTGTATAGGCAGGAGAATGGTGATTGTTGCTTTATTTTCATAAATTTCAGAGGAGAGAGGCAGATGCAACCATGAAATAAGCTAAGTATGTTTTTAATCAGGATGCACTTTGTTCTGTGAAGCTCCCATAGTCAATATTTTGTATATTCACAATGAATCAAGTGATTACGTGTAATGCGAAATGGGTCGCTCACGCTGATTAATTTACCCAACTCTGCAGCTTTTACCTCATACATTTGCATTTATGGCACATTTACTGTTTGGTTCGGTCTCAGTGCTCTCATCAACCTCATTTCCAGCAGCAGCAGGCAGCTGTTTTCTGCAAACAAGCTCTGATGAACCCACTGTACACCAACCAGCCCAGAACCCAACGCCGGACAGACAGTTGAGGACCAGCTGGTGAGGAAAGTGGAACATTTAGCGGCTAAAGAGTCAGATATTTCTCGCAGGAGTTGGTAGAGACCAAACCGGAGCTAAAAAGAGAATGTCGCATTATGTCTGCCAGATGTACAAAGAGGCAACTGCTTGCTAAAGAATTTATAAAAGGGGTTATTATGTATGGCGACATCCTGAGGCCAGGACAGGAGCAAAAGAAGAAGTCAGGTGATGTTATAAAGAGCGACAGTCTGTGGTGGATGGATGGGACCGGTGTTTGATTCCTTTGTGAAAGTAGCAGTTTATGTTGTTTGTTCTATTCATGACCATTCAACTTTCTTTGTGTGTGTGTTTCAGTGTGTGTGTGTGTGTGTGTGTGTGTGTGTGCCAGAATTGGTCCAGATGTAGAAGCAACATCAGACAATCATGCTATATATGGGCCAGATTCGGGCCGTGGAATTGGGTGTATACTGAGCCAGGAGAAAACAACCATGTAGCCCCTGGGCCAGATTTATTTTGCTCTGGATCCAGCGGGAGGAAGATCGAAGTGAGGGAATATAAAGAAAAGAGAACATGGCTAACAGGCAAACCCCTTCGAAAATGAAACTTATTTTCCATTTTTGGTATTTCTTCTTTTTACTTTAACAGACCTGTTTCGTTTCACTCTCTTAACATGCCGCAAACATGATGAGTTAACTTGTTCTTAGTTTTTCCACCGCATTTCTGTTTTCCATCTCTCTGCACATACAAAGTATCTAGTTAGCACAAGAATTATAGTCACCATCACTTAACAGAACAAAAGAGACGACAGATCAGTAGGAAGAGGGATGAGGAATCACCACAACAATGAGCACTTAGCTTATTAAGATGAAGACTAAATAAAACGCTTGCAGATGCATAGTGGCATGTTTGTGGTGGGAAGCACTGGCAGCACAGTGTTATTCAGCCGTGATCTCGACTCTAACACGGTTTCATGTTCATTTTCTTTATGCATGAACAGCAGATGGTCTCTCATTTGTTTCCTCTGAGCCTGTTCTGCAGTTCTTTGCAAAAGTAATGTCATTAATGAACCCCAACACCATCTACTGGCAAATACAGTAATCTCGTGTTCCAACTGGAGAACTGAGCTATAATGAGAAGCTATTTTAGTCCTCCAGGTATTTGTAGGAGCCAGTGTACTGACTATATAAGTGCATGAATGTTACACACACACACACACACACACGTTATGCAAAAAACATCCCCTTGTTACATCATTCCCTGGCTCAGTGTTTGAATGAACATTCAGTCACCTGCCAAGGGGTGAAGTGAAGAAGGTCTGCCTGCCAAGGATCACCTTTAGTGTCAGGAATAATTAATATCTACTTGTTATGTAGAAACGACACTCTGTTCATTATGTTACTTCATGCATTTAATCATTTAAAACACTGTGAAATAGAAAAGAGCAGATTTTCGATTCTTCTTCTTATGGTGCGTTTTTGTTGCTCGGGGTGTGGAGAATCGTGCCGAGCCGAGCCCTGAGCATCTGTGACCAGTTAAGTTGTGGTTTTTCACAGGGCAGCAAGGCTTTGTTTACCTTGATGGAGAACTGGAGTAATAAGAGCCTGTCACCTGCAGCCTCACTGTTTCTTCTTGTGCTATTCCTCCCTTTACTTTTTAAAAAGTGATCCATTAACCAAATGTGGCTGTTGCACATTTGTATTTCCTAAACTAAGTTACTTTTTATTTGTGATTTATTGTGTCATTCAAATGCCACACAGTCCAAATGGATTTGGAAGACAAAAACAAAAATACAGCTGCACATGTCATGCAAGAACACAACATCTTAAATATACCATTACACAGCAAACAAACAACTTTGTCTCACGGCCCAATCTTTATGCTTAAAATAAAAGCTGTTACAAAAGTTCCTTCTATCCATCGCGTTATACTAAAAAGCGAGGCCCTGAAATGATCATACGATGAGGATTTATACATTCTGCAGATTATTAAACATGTTTGCTTCACAATAAAAGCTCCCTGCTGGTTCACTGGTGGAAAGCTTAAGTGAAACAGCAGTAGGAAATGTTCGTGTGCGGGAGCATAAACTTACACTCCAGCTGCAGGAGAAGGATGGGTAAACAGTGAGGCTGTTATCTGCTGAGTGAAAATAAGAGCAGGAACAGAAGAGTGAAACTAAACACCACAACACAGAGCTACAGAGGTACTGAGAGCTGCAAACCTTTATAAACATAGCTGTCTCTCTTGTCACCGCCACCACCTCATGTGTGATGTTCAGCCCAAGACAGAGCTGTGGTTGGAGAGAGGACACCGACCCAGGTCGGCCCTGGTCAGCCCTGGTCAGCCCTGCTCCCCGGCATGACCAGGGCAGTGTAGCATGGTGCAGTTATCCCCTGCTGTGGAATTGCATCTGCTCATTACTTGGTACAACATGTATGGTTGAAGTGAGCTATATTGGGAATGTAGAAAAAGAACAGACTAAGGCCGGGAACACACTGGATGCGTGGTGTGAGCGTGGCGGCTCATTTTGGCACCCATGTTAACGGATTAGAGCGGACGCACCGGCTGCATGACACGCTCGCTCTCTCGCGTCTAGATGTGTTGCGTGATTTAGAGATTCAGCCTCTCACCTATTTTTCACGCACGAACACAGACATGAAAAAATATATAACTTTTTTTTTCTTTTAAACCATTCTAGCAGCTGCATGTGGAGACAAACACATTTGAGTTACTTTTCTCTCAAAAATAAATCAGAATTTAATGAATAATTATAAGAAATCAAACATTCCAGTAACCTGCAAACTCAATGTAGAGAGGTAGAGTTGCAGCAGCAGCAACGCAGCGCAGATGAACCCAGTTTGAACAAACACACTTGACTCTTTGCAGCAGCTCAGCGACATCAGCCGTCACGCTCACACCACGCATCCAATGTGTTCCTGGCATAAAGATCAGAGGGGAACGTTATCACGGGGTTTTAATGTGCAGAATTGGGATTTATTCATTGCACGCCCGTGATGGATCACTATAGAATCACTTTTCAAAAAGAAAATATGGTGTGTCATCTTGGTTTGGCCTTCGTGGTCGGCGATGGCTGCAGAGGCCACGCCTCGGTAGACCGTGGACTGCGTCCTTCGAAGTATGTGGCCCCTGAGTTGAGACACAGCTAATTATTCATCCAACCTTTGGTCGGATCTGTGACCGAGCAAATATTCACAGGCAGGATTAAATCCACCTCCCAAACCCTTGTTGGTTCATCATTTGCTCTTTTACTCTTTTTATCATCGCTGATTCCTGATTGTTTATTTGTGATTTGGTAGTCTCTATGCAGACAGTTTACTTTACCACAGACCAGGCCAGACATTAAACTAGCTGTCAGAGGACCAACAAAAAACAACTGCTGCCTTCAACCTTCATTGAAAGTGTTTAGCTCGCTGCAAAGCAGCAGAAGAATTAGATGAAGGTTTTTAAATCAATTTATAACTTTGTGGACTGGGTTTAGCTTTCTAAGCAGGAGACACTGCGGGTATTTGGTTACTGGAGCTTAACTTTCTAATGTTCATTTGTTCCTGATATATATACTCTTATAATGGCTGAGGTTGTTAGTAACGGATGGTGACTTCACTCAGTATTAATTAATAGATGACTCCACTTGTGACATTAAAATCTCGACGGCAAAATGAGCCTTCAATGACCTGTGATCAATCACTCTGTTTAATAATGATAAAATAAATCTCATCGAAATGCCAAGAGATTTAATTGTTGCTGCTAATGTGGGTAAATCAGAAATAATTCACACATTAACAGAAGCTTTTCATCTATTCTAAAGATGTTTTGCTCCACTGCTAGTTTTATGTAATTTCATCTGCCTTTTCAAAGCTTCAAATGGCGCCTTTAAAAAGAGCTCTGCAGAAATTACAACATTTGGCAGTGTGCCTAATGTCTTCAAAACATGACAGACGCCTTGCTAAAAGTGGTTCTGCCATTATGAACAAGTTATTGCTCGATCCAGAATCCATCGCTGCTGGTGAGAGCTTTGAAGTATGAGATTCAGTTTTTCAGAGGAGAATTTCGATGCAGTGTTACAAATGAAAAGACGCTTTGTTGCCAGCAGAACTGATACAGTTAAAGAGCCACCACCGACAGAATCACTTGGGTAACACTTAATCCAACCCCCCATTTAGCATTTCCAAACAGTATCTTATTAATTAATACATGGTCGATAACATAGGAAAATGCCCTGTAATTGTAAGCAGCTATAAACGCATTTTTAGCCGTCGCTACTGGAAAGTATTGCCGCCATAGACTGTAAATAAAGATGGACGTAGCCTCCGTGACGTCACCCACAGGTTTTCTGAGGAGTGGTTTTGAAACTCAGAGTGAGCTGCTCCACTGTTGCCATCTTGGCAGTGCATGAATTCCCCGCTGTATATCAGCTAATCCAAAAATGGGCAAAGATGTGGGGTGTGTGTGGAGCTGAGACTTCCGTGCATATGCTCATTGATCTATCACTCAAAGCAGCTACACCCTCAACTATGAATTACTTCAAGTGTTAAGGCTGTAAATGTGTTTATTTCTGCTGTAAAGGTGGACATTTTAACATCAGAGTCTATGGAGGATTGACTCACTTTTTTGGAGCCAGAGTCAAGTGGTCATTAGAAGAACTGCAGTTTTTTGTCACCCTAATGTTGGTTTAAATTTTCACTTATTATACAAAATGCCTAAACATCTACTAGATGGACATTGCACAGACACCATTTGACAGTTTTGATTTTTAGTGAAATGCCTATACAACTATATGTCATTTGTTTTTATTGGCTCTCTTGCCTGACACATGATTTACTGATGATTTGGATCTTTGACCGCTTAAAAAACGTGCATGGATTTCTACTTTTCTGTTTCCTCCTTTGAAGAGAAAAAGGTGACGTAGTGTCGTTCTGGTGAGCTCTACAGCTGTGGTCAAAACGACTGCTCAACCTGCTCTTTGCACACTCCTGAGTTTGTATTACTTGTACTTCACACTGACTTAGACTTAGGTAGAAGCTGTTATCATTTATTGATTTTCCTTATCAAATCAATACCAATCACAGCAGAGGAGATGTAGATAACAGAGGAACTGGCTGCAGCTTAACATCAGGTAGACTTACAGTAACATGCCGAGTCACAGGAGCTGTGAACCCACCTAAAACCTCCAAACCCGGGCACCATGAGTCGTCATTTCTTGGCTGAAGATAACCTTGGCACCTCCCATTCCTTAATTTGTTGATGTGAATTTGTTGCAGTTGAACGGTGCCATTTTTCCCCGGCTGCCTCTGTGACACTATTAGCGCTACAGGTAGCAATCAGCTTTCTTGAATGGCCCACTGGGGAAAATGGCTCTAAAAAGAAGTACCTTATTAGTTCTAAAAAAAAAAAAAAAAAAAAAAAAAAAAAAAAGCTCTCCAAAGTGACAGCTCAATAAAACGTTGAATCATGGTTCATCAGCTATAAAGCGGAGTGACGTGAGTCCCTGAAAGGGTCAAACTGACATTATTCATATAGAAGAACTTTTTTTGATCAATGTCAAAAAAAATAAAAGATTAGGCTTAGAGAGATGTCATTATTTTAGGTCTAGACTAAAATCACAGCGAGGACACAGTCAGTGACAACATGTTTGTCTGATCTTCATTCATCTTCCCAGACCAGGAAATTATGATAATTATCCAATAATTGTGCTCTGCTCTAAAGAGAGTGTGGGGTAATATTTTATAAAATCAAAATTAAACTTTCCTCCACTATCACAACACACACACACACACACACACACACACACTCAAACACACGTACTGTGTATAAAATCACAATCACGCCCTGCAGACAACAAGCATATTCAATCTCACGCGCCTTCATGCAATACACATGGACACATGGATAAGACATAAGAAAACACACATGAACAAACACACATGCTCACAATCCCTCAACCCGGCCCTCCTGCCATGCAGCCAAGCACATTAAAAAACAATTAGGCCTCTCTGATTTGTCTGTTTTTTTCGCCGCCTTGCCTCGGCAGCAACCCACAGAGACCAGCTGCTTCCCTCAGGCCTGTGCGGAGCGGGAGGGAAAAGAAATGCCCCTTCAAAGAGAGAACAGAGGAAGACAGAGACAGAGGGGGAACTTCACTGCAGCTGAAGTGGTGGACAGAATGAATTGGGGTGGCATCTTGAGTGTATAATGGCAGTGAAGTAAGCATCCATGTGTGGTGAGTCCCGTCGGGCGGATACTGTTGTTGTAAGCTCTCTAATTATGTTGCCAGGCAGGCTGATGGACAGGCAGAGAGGATGCAAAGCCTCTGGAGAGGCAGGATAAACACACACACACACACACACACACACACACGCACACACGCACAAAAGCAAGAGGTTTCTGCTTTACAATCGTTGAATAACCCATTAGGTAACTCACGGTTTTCTTTTTGTTCAGAGGAATGCTGAGAGGAGCTTAGGTTGGCTAGTTTCAGTGCAATTTGAAAGGAAGCACAGAAGTCAGAATAACATCAGGTAATACACACATTTACTTTTCCGATATTTTGTTTCCCATATTTGTTGCAAAGCACCAATTTCTGTTGAAGCTCTACCTTGTAATTTCAAGAATTCACCCGTCAATCAAACAGAGTGAGTGGGATGTAATGTCAATGTTAAACCTGATACTGCAGCTTCAAAGCAAGCATTGCAAATGTGGGGCAGTTACCGAAGCATTCCCTGTGAGCAGTGATTTGGTTTCACAAGCCCAAAGGCATGTTGGGTGAGTTTTTTACACATCGAGGTGACATGTAATTAAAGAATTAATAGATAATTGTCATCTCAGCGTATTTCGCAGGACACATGACCTCACCGAAAACAAATAAAGGGGTAAAAACACAGTCAAATAACAAAATCTGCATGCATAAAGAAGAGCAAAAGGAATGTATTGAATAAAATTAATATAATAATGTATTATATAATAATAACTAAAACCAGCACCATGAACTTGTTGATTTGGACAGTTGCATATAATTTTACCATGACAGTGAGAGAGTCATAAAAACAAGCTATGGAGGCAAACAGTCTCTGGATAAACACATAATATTCACCGATATGTTGCTGAAACAAGAGTTATACAATATGACACCAAGATGTCTAAAAAAACATCAACTTTTCAACCAAGTTCAGCCTGGATTTAATTTGCATGTCTCTGATCACTTATACAAATTACTGTCAGTCATATTTGAAAATCCATTACATATCATTAGCAGTATAACACGGCTCTCAGATCTTTTGTGAGCACTGAGCACTTTGCAGAGAAGAGTCAGGACGGATGTTTCCACCTCACAGCTAACTTCTTTTCAGGTCAATTACGTGTCTATGTAACAAATAACCTGGGACAAAAGGATGCACTTAGGACTCATGAACCGACTGGCCTGCAGCCATCGATTTATGTTAATAATTACACCTGAACTTGTCCGATTACATGTCAAAATGTGGCTGTGAAAAAGGCTTATGGGCTGTAGAGCCTCAAAGTATAAAATAAGTGAATTAATACAGGTTTTTTATGCAAATATTCATTGTCATGGACGGTGGCGCTAACTCTCCAGTTGGTTCCATTAAACCGTTGCAGAAGAAGAAGACGCGGCAAGACGATGTAATTAAAAGAGAACCAGTCAAATCTCAAACAATGGAAAACAGAATGGAAATATGACAAATATGTTTGTGTCCTGTATCATTTTGAGGAACGGTGCGGTGACCTCATTGGTCCACACAGATGTGATGTTTTCATCTGCCGCTACATGTTGTCTTTTCAGTTGAGCAGAAGCTCGACCGCCTCATTCACTTCCTATTTTAGTTTCCAATGCATTTTGTTATACACCAACTTTTCCACATCAGCCAAGTGAAAAACATTTATCACGTGATTTTGACCCTTTTTCTTTTCCTCTGCATATTTCTGGTTTCAGGTTTTTTATGCACAAATTTAAAATGTGCATAAAAAGAGGTGGAAGTGAAATGCATTTACCCTCATGGATCATATTTTGATGACCTTTTTTTTTTTAGATGTTCAGTTCAGCTGAGGTGATCATTGCTTATGCTGACTACTCTTGAAGTTATTTCAAAGACAGACCGTCAGACAGAATTGAAAACCATATCATGTACTGTGTACAAGAGCACAGGGTATTTTTCTGGGACAGAAGAGAAGCAGATAGAAAACAGCAGTTTTTTTTTAAATAGATATTTTGCAGGTTATTACTTGCTAGGTCTGGAGCCGTTCCAGCAGTATTTGAAGAAAAGGATAAATATTACTGGGAGTCAGGCTCAGGTTCCTGTTTGAACACTGTTTATGTAAAAATAAAGATTTTTTTTTTTTATGTTTTACATTCAGCAATTGTCATCATCACAGGAGACATTCGGCATCCCGCTGTAGGAGAGGTGAACGCTCTCTGGTTGCAGATTGCTTCACCTCTGTCGTTCTCGGCTCCATCAGCAGGTGACTTGGAGGGGGGATAATCCCTGCCAATCAATTACCCTTCACAGCCAAAGTCATCGGGCGGCGCCGGCTCAGCTTATTTCAGCAGACGGCGAATCAAAAAGGCGGGGGTGGGGGTGGGGTGAAGGGAAGCATTTAAGCGAAGCGCGCACATTGCACAAAGCTTCCACAACCTGCTAATGGAGCGTCACGCGTTTGGCGAGTCCCACGCGACCTCGGCACTCTCCAAGTGATGGATACAGGTGATTTAAAAGTGGCTCACTACTTTCGATTGTGCTGCTTTGTTGCAATTTCTCTCAAATTAGACAATCTGGCGTTCGAGGGGCAAAGCAGGAAATGCTGCGTCAATAAATAGTTTTTCCTCACACAAAGCAAACAGGAAGTCGGGCCACAGCCTGGTCACAGCGAGGTCACAGCGTGTACTGTAACTCCTGTCCCTCAGATCATCACTAATGTGCGTTTACTCACCATTTAGGATTTCAGTCACCAGGTTTGGTCACGACTGTAGAGGTCCCTCTTAAATCAACCAGTGCTGATTGACTCATCTCTGCTTAAGGAAAACACGAGTGGTGGTGGTGGTGGAGGTGCTGCTCTCCCTCTGGCACACCCTGTCTGGGTTTCATAATCAGGAGCGAACACCACGCTGGAGAGACAGAGGAGATATGTATTAGAGCCTGGCTGATGGCATTCATTTCAATCGCGGCCAATTTATTCTCCCAAATAATACAAGCACTAATCTAATAATGACAAGGAGGGGAAATTGCTTCTCACCAGCACTGTGTCACACAGGCGTACACTCTGCGAAATTACAGTATGTGTACATGTGTAAGTATATATGTGTGTGTGTGTGTGTGTGCAGTTGTTTCCACTGAGGATGTGTGCATGGATTTTGTTTGTAATTTTAGTTACAGTTTGCATATGGCAAGATAGATGATAGTAAGTGTGTGTGCGTGTGCGTGTGTGTGTGCGCGTGTGAGAACGGCAGGCTGAAACTAATTCTTCTTACCATTATCATTATGAGACAGGGCGAGCAGAGCTGAGAGGGGATTACTGTCTTAGTCATCCTCTACATCACTTACTTTAATAAAACTTCAAGCCTGTGATTACATTTCATATGCAGATACTGTGTGCTATGTGAATAGACAATGAGCAGTAAGACGAGGTTAACTCCTGTGTCACCACACATCCTGCGTGTCCGTGTGCTAATGCGTGTGTGCTAAGAGCAAACGGACGCAGTGCTGGACGTTGAAGTGCTCAAGCCCTTTGAGTAAGGTGGGTGAAAACAGGAAACACTCCACGACTCAAACCTTTAAACCTGCAATAACTGATATTTGGGCCACTTGAGGGCAGCAGGCAGACGCTGTGAACACAACATATCACCTATTAAGTTTATATGTCAGACTTGGTAGCTAACAGTTGCCTAATTTACACATCCATTGGATGCAGTGCAAAAATTAGCACCATTAGCATTTATCTGGAGTTGTGGTGAATAACACATCCAATATTCAGATGAGAGCCTTGAGACTGAACCAAGACAATAAAGTTGCAGCCACAATAATGAGCTAAGAGACACTGTGTACCTGCAGAGTCAGAGATTGTTCTCTGCAGATTCATCTCCTACTACTAGAGAGTGACCCCTTTACACATTAGACACGGTCATTTGACCAGAACAGTGTTAATAATAAAGTACTGGCTGTAGCTGCTAAGTATTAGTATAAGCAGTAAAGTATGTTCAAGTATCAAAAGTAAAAGAATGGTCCCTGTCCAAGTGTTAAATTGATTAAATTAATTAATGAAATCATCAAAAATTGAAGAGTTGAAATTGAAGAGCTGTAATAACCAGGGATTTTACTCCTCTCAGAACAGTTGGGGGTTTATGGTGCTCCAACTTCTTTCACTTTATAAAACTCCTTCGATGATGTCACAACTACATCGACATCACACATGCCAACATCTCTATTCTAGTGCAGGTTTTTTAGGACTTCACCTCCTGTTAAATGTAGAGTCTTGATGCAGTTAGTAGCGGTGGTGGAAGACACACTCAGATCTGTTACTGCAGTAGAACAGTAAAACTTCACTGTACTGTGAATCTAAGTATAGAAAGTAAATGAGTTACTGTATACAGATGAACCTAATTAATTAGTAATTTAACATAGCGTCACCTGTTGCTGTTCCAGACCGTTTGCAGCAACAGATCATATTATTAAGGCCAAATCTACGGTGGCCCTGAGAGCTCAACGCACTGCAACTTAAGAAAAAAACATGCAAATAGACAAAACACAAGCAGTGTCCCCTGGAAACACTTCTCCTGTGTTGTGAGTATTCGCAGCATGTTTGCTTGTCTTTTGTCTATTTGCATGTGTTTTCTTAAGTTGCAATGTGTTGAAAATCAAATAAAATCCAAATGTTCAGTTTAAAAACAAGCTTCTTTTGTGGTTTTGCAGGTTTTTGTAGAAACACGTTTATATTTCCTCAAGTAAAAGGTTTTGTTTTAGTATTTGTACCAACACTTGTGAAACCCATTTCAAGACTTTAGCATATGTTTGACATGGCAAATCTAAATCTACAAAGTGCTGTAACTAATAACTAGACCAACAAGTACATTTTCCTTGAATGTAGTTGAATAGAAGTGTAAATGTGCAGAAAATAGAAATACTCCAGTCTGTACCAGTACCTTAAAGACACTCATTACTTGAGTAAATGTGCTTAGCTTTTTCCCACCTCTGCTGACAAACACAATCACATGCTGCCATGATTTCCTTTCAAACACTCCTCCACCTCATCGCTCACTTCTCTCAGAAATAGTACAGTCATGTCAAGCCAACCCGCCTGCATCGTTCGTTCTGACAGACCTCCTCTGTGGTTTGAGCTCACGTGATTTTGTGTGTGACTATGTATTTTCATGCACGTCAGGCCTGGATCAGGTTGGGCAGAGTGTGTGCGTGTGTCATTCCCCTGACACACCTCACAGGGAGAGGCAAAGGACTACAGCAGAGCTGACAGTGCATGACTAAATGCCCCCCTGTGAACCTGCCTGAATGGAGCTGACTGCTCCAATGAGGCAGGGCAGACGAGACAAAGCATATGTGGGCGAGGGACCAGGGAGCAGTGGAAGAGGCCAGGCTGGATGTGTCAATCTTCCTTGCTGGGGGACAAGGAGACTTTGTGTTGAGGCTAAAGGATGGGAAACTCGGCATTGACTGGGCAATAGTGGGACACTAAAAAACCGGAACTATTGTTCCTCGGTTGGGTTTGGAGGGCGTTTTGTTTCTTTACAGGGATGGGAAGCTCGGTGACAATGAGCTTGATGGATGTCTGCACCTCTGCCCTTTAACATCTGCGGGTGATTATTCTTTGTGCCATCGCGCTTCTTGGGTTTTGTGGAGAACTGGTGAAAGGGAGAGGTTTGATTCTTTATCTGATGTGCCTATTCTTCACACAGTTTTTCTCACAAGCTGAGGTCTATTTCTACATTGTCATTTCCTCAGATTCGTTTTTCTTTTCTTTCTATGCTCCATAAATCAGCAGAGAATCCGAGAAGTTGAAAAAAGAGAAAGCGTTTCCAGATTTCACCTTCTCTGCTTTATGCAAAGTCAAGTGGGCAAAACCCTTATTGAACTAATCAATCACCTAGTTTCTTGTCGAAATTGGCTAATTATCCCGGAGCAGTGGAAAAATCAATTTTACTGATGATTCTGATTGGCGCCAACCACACTCCAGTTGATTATAAAAGGGGCTTGATTGGGTAAGAGAAGGTGTGGACCGCTTCCTGCCACTGGAGAAAAACAAGGAACATTGGACCGTTATTCATGGTCCAAATTATTGAGCGGCACTTGAACATCTTTTTCCTTGTGCTTATAACGGAAGTTTCTTCAGCCTCGGAAGCAGTCAGCCGCTGAACGTTGGAGGGATACGGCAGAGACGACTTCTAGATTCAGAACATGGAAAGCATAAAAACGTCCATGTTTAATGTGAATTGATGAGCCGGTCTCAAATAAACAGAGCTAACGGGGCGGCGAGATGACAAACTGTGTCATCACATCTTCACGGGGAGAAATGCTGAGTCGCACATCGTCAGCACTGCCTGAGGTTTTTACTATTAAAAAGAGAAAGTGTGGATTAACTTCATGTATTATTCAGTTCTGATAGATAATCATTATTTGCTCGGCTTTGTTTACCATAGAGGTTAAGTTTATTGCAATGTGTGGGTTCATATTTTCTTATTTCCTCGGCTGGCACTGAATAATACCATTTGATTTCTTTTTTTTTTTCTTCTGAGCCCTGTCATTTGGATCATGCTTCAAACTGACACACTGCAATCTCAATCTCATTAGCAGAGAAGCGGAGGCACACATATATTGGCAGTGGACATTACTTTGCCTTTAAACTTCAGTTTTTTTTTTTTTATGTGCGTATTTTGGTTTATTCATCATTTTGAGGCAAACAACCAATTATGCAAATAGTACTCAAAAAGCAACCCATTCAGCAGATTTCAAATGGCCTTTTCCTTGTCTTCTTTCAGCGTCTGTTGTGCTCTTTGTGTATTTTTTGATAAATCAAGTAAAGCTACAGGCTATGCATCACTCTGTGTCATCTGTCAGTGGGAAATGAATGGTTACTTCCAGCTTTACTCAGGGCTTTTGTATCCTGTTCCCTCTGAGGGCAGCTACCGCGGGAAAGCAGCCGGGCGGAGGTGAACAACAAAGCAAAATCAGATTTAGAGTCTCCTCTGAGAAATTCATCTGCGATATTAACATCTGATATCTGAAACACGGCTGTGTCTGTGTACATCAGGACAAAGTACCCTTTAAATTTTCCCAGGACGTGCCACTGAGTCTGGATGGGTAAGTAAAGCAGGGGAGGAAAAATCAATAGAAAACACTGGGGTCTGTCGCAAATGAGGGAGAGGAGATTCATGCAGCAGTCCACTAAAAATAGATAAAAACCAACAGAGTAGACAGAAGCCAGGCTGCCCAGGGCCAGAATCTCCTGAGCATCTTCTTACGGCCTCCTTAGGCCTTTAAATCCCTGACCATGCAGAGCGGGCTGACGCCAGTGCCGCCTGCAGCACAGCGCTACACTGTCCCCCCCCTCCACCTTATCGGTCATTTCCACTCCCACCCTCTGGAAGGTCACGCGGTCTTCACATCCAGCCCCTCGCCTCTCCCTCCCTCCACCCCATCTCTAATCCGAGTGTCAACATTGGCCTTGAAGCACTTGTCAAACAAATAGCAGCCACATATGGTGAACGGCACGTGCACATAGATGGATACGACACACTCGCACACAGATGGATCCTCTGACAAAGCTTTCAACATGAAGTGACCAGAACATATGCCTGTCAGCACATTCTGACAATTAAGGGCCAGATTGTGACGGGAAACAGTCGAGTCCCCTTTCTTACAAGTTCTGGAAAACAGATCCATCTTAACAATTCATTCTGTAATTTAGGGGCTGTATTATGGGATATAACAATATCTCCCATTCATGTGCATTAGTCATCATTCACGAAGGCACATTTAAATCTGATGTGTTTTAAAGTCATTATTCTTTCTTTTGCTTATTCGCTTTCCTGCTAAGAGTTAGATGAGAACATTGATGGAACTGTCACTGTTGTGCATCAAAGGAAGTCTGTGGCGTTTTTGACCACTTGTAGTACTGCAGAGCAATGTTTCTCACAGTGAGCCTCAGTTTTGTGAATATGTTGTGCACACGCACGAGGACACACATACACATGCACGCAGGTGTCGCAACACACATTCCCGACGATGGTTTCACGCTATTCCACTGATTGACTGTTGGTGGCAGTGCAGTGCAAAGAAACCTAGCAATGCTCCAATAAGGCATGAAGGAAGAAGACTGCTCGCTAGCAAACATGCATGGAAACAATGTAGGTTTCAAATTTTAAAAATCTGCTTTGTAAAAGTTTCATGACGGAGAAAATGCAGTGAGGACTCAAGGATCCACATGATGCATTCTGATGAGAAACAATAAAGGTAAACATAAATGTGTTTAAACTGTGGAGCTGGAGGACAAATAAACAAATGTGATAAGATGAGTTAATTAAGAATATGTTGGTAGGTGTATTTTGGTGTCCGTCAGTCTTTAGTTTAGCTAAGCTAATCATCCAGGCTCTAGCTCCAAATGTATTGCAGCTCTTCTGATCTAACTCTGGGAACAGAATAAACTTAATCCCCAAAATGTCAAACTATTCACTTAAACATAAAATAAAAATTAAATTTTATGTTGCCCACGTGTTAGCTCGAGAAGCCAACTGACTCTCCTCAAGTAACAATGTGCACTCCACAACGTGCTAAACACATAACACACAAACAATGTTTATACTTGTTTACAGCCCCTAAACGCGACCCTTAACCTCTGCTTAACCTGAACCTGATTCCACACCCCAAAGCCAAGTCAAGGACCAGTATTGCAGCTAGCATGTCAAAACCTGTGGTCCCCAGACATATACACACACACACACACACACACACACACGGGCCTCATGTGAAACCAACACAACACAGTCACTGTGACCAGATCACAGTGTCTCTCACTGTAGTTAACGCTGTTTCAAGGTCTCGGGAACCGAGAGTTTCATGCATACATAAAATATGAGCACTAATGACCAGTTTCACCATTACTGCAACGTGCAATTACCATCATAATGATTTGCCATTTATTTGCTTTCACAGCAATGTGAGGAATTTGGTTTCATTAATAATTTGCAAGTGAGGAATTAATTGGAGGATGCGGCTGTCGCAGCTGTGTGTGAGTGAGTGTCCCCTGCTTTGCACGGAGGGCACAATTAAGAGATGATTGCCGGGGCTGCCATGTTGAAATGTGACCCGCTTTGAAGACCAACATGAAGGGGGAGGACGTGGGTTCGGGAGGCAGAAGTGACACTGACAGACAAATGGAGGGTGTTGGGTTTAGCTACTGTCACTAACATCTCTCTCTGATGCTGTCTGTTGGTGTGGGACAGGGTGCTGCATAGCAATAATTTTAAAAGACACCAGCACATGGTCTTTAGCTTTGTTTCAATTAGGCTGTTAGTATCACGGAGCGTGTTTGACTCATGAATGGCCCTCACCATGTGCATTTTCAGAAATGCGTTACTTCCTGGTTTGCGGAGGCAGCGCTTTTGCCCAAAAAGCCAAAAAACTTTCATCCATTTTTTATGACAGAAAGAAAATTGAGAACATGTTTCCACGAGAACAAGGAAAAGAAATTAGCCCTCTGAAAACAGATGACAGCTGAAATGGTTTGATTTGCAGAGGATTAGCTTTGTCAGGGGACGTCTGTCATCACCCAAAATATGGCAGATAATTTTCAGTGGAAGTTTCAACAGATTCACACAGGATTAAAATCACTGTCCACAATTATCATAAATTAGCGGATGTCCCCAGGTGATGTTTGTGCTATTGGCAGTACTCACTCACACACACATACACGCTCAAATAAATGTGTTCACATAAAGACCAATATCTGCTTGCCAATATTCTACTGAAAGATGATGTGGGGTTTTTATTAACCTCCTGAACTCAGATTTTCCTCTCAAATTTACCCGTGACGTAGCTTTAAAGATGGAAAAAAATACACTTTCCAGTGCATTGAGAAACGATTGTGTTTTATTATCATATTATTATGAATACTCCCCACACAGCCTTCTATTATATACCATTTACACAAGTGCAATAATATACAGAATGAGTACTTTTTACTTTTGATACTTTTAAGCTGTTGTAATTGATTTGTTTTGTCCACTTGGAGACAGAACTCCTCAACAACAACGCACAATGTTTGACATATTAGGAGCCAATAAAGTTGATTACAAATATGTTCGCAAACAGTGAGCAACATTAGCATTCATTTCCAATACTTGCACTATTATTAGCCCTGTTATAGTCTCCACCAATTACTGAGGGAAATATGTGTTGGTTTATATAAATGCTCAGTTATCTTCACTAGACAGTCACTACTGCGTCTGCCGTTTCATGCTGGCAGGTGATGGACAGTGAGTTTATCAGAGCTTAAAAAGAAACAAGGCTGATGAAAGTGGTGAGATTGAACTAAACCGGTAGCGCTGCACTTCATAAAACCAAAACAATGACCTGAAAGACGCTAAAACACTTAACAGTATCTTAGGGTTCTTCGTGGGTTCGTCTCCCTGAGTAATCGGGTTGCTGCTGTGATGCTAGAATTTTTTTACTGTGGGACTAATAAAGGAATATCTTATCTTATCGTATCTTAAATCAATATACTACATATTAATCGACGTTGGGTGATGGCGGGGTCCCCCCCGGTCAGGTCACCAGTCTGTCATAGGGCTGACGTAAAGATCCATAGATGGTATATAACGATTAACGTAGCCTCTGTAACGTCACCCGCAGGTTTCTAAAGAGCGGTTTTGAAGCTCAGAGTGAGCTGCTCCGCCATCGCCATCTTGCCAGCACCTGACTCTGCCTAACTTGCAGCTAATCCAAAAATGGGTGAAGAGGTGTGGCGTGTGTGGAACCGAGACTTCGATGCATGCCAGTTTGTGGCAAGCATACGCTCACCCGCCTGTCACTCAAAGCGGCCACACCCTGTATTATAGTGAGTTATATAAAAATTCACCCCCCGTACAGTTTTCATGAAGGAGGAAATTAGTCACAGAGACCAAAACTGTTTTTGTACCAGGCTGTAAACATGTCTATTTCTGCTGTAAAGTTGGACATTTTAACATGGGAGTCTATGGGGACTGACTCACTTTTGGAGTCGGCCTCTAGTGGCGTTTAGAGGAACTGCAGTTTTCTGCACTTTTGTGTTGGCCTCATTGTTGAGCCTCGGAGTTTGATGCTGATTGAAGAAATCAACATAGGCACGAGGAGAACACGCAGACGCCGCACAGAAGATTCAAACCCAGAAGCTTCTTGCAGTGAGGCGACGGTACGACTACCGCAACACTGTGCCCTCACTATTGAAGACAAAACTTTCACTTTTCTTCAGTTACTGTGGCTTAGGTAAAGTGTCCGGATACTCCCACCACTAGCACTGGTTGCACTGAACATCAATACTGCAAGAGGCTAACATGACTGCGGTGACCTCTTGCGGCAGATCACTGATTGCATACAGTGAAGGCAGCAGAATCGTATATAACCGCGTGTCCTATGACACAATCTGGACCAAAATAAACACAAATACAATCGTAATTTTATTAAAAGCAAACAAAAATAGCCAGATTGTGTCCACCTGCTGCGAAGTGGCGGTCACTGCCCTCAGTGCAGCCAAACACAGAGGTAATAACCAGGCACATTCCCTGGAGGTCTCCCCTCTGTCCTTTAATCCATGTGAGACGAGCGGCACTGCTCCAGAGGAGATGAATAACCACAGCACTCGGTTTCAACACCCTCACGGGGGTCGTGTGTCAAGATCACACACCGACAGCTCTTCCCGTTTATTACATGAACAACCCCGGACACAGCAAGAACAAAAAGGAAGAAAAGAAGGAAGGAAAAAAAATGTCAAGATGTGGGATCAGCAGTTCAGAGGTGGACACGCTCTCCTGGACAGAGACAAGCTGGAATTTGTCATCGTGGTCAGGGCGAGGGACTGGAGACGCCAACAGAGTTACTTGGGTAGAAATGTTTTCTTTTTATTGCTGCTGGTCCGAAGCAGATAGAAACTTGAAAGGATTATGCACCTATCCAAACTCTCCTCTGTAATCCTTAAAGAGGACAACAAACACCTGAGGCACTACGCCTCCACAAAGTCCACAAAGATGAGTATATACAAAGCTGACAGGATGTTTGTGACTTAAAAAGCTGTTTTCTTCATTTACATCTCTTACAAGTTTTTTTTTCACTCAAGGTCAGACATCTTCCTGTGGGGAAACTAGCAGTAGCACTGCAGATGAAATGAGTCCAACTTCTCCTCTCTGAACGAGCTGTCAGATTTAAAGGCTAAGATTGGGGAACAATGTCGTGTCTTTAGAAGATATTTTCATGAAGTTATTGTTTGCTTCTCTGCTTTCAGGGCTCTTTTATGTGCTTGAGTGAATTAACACAAGCAGAAATGTGACGGTGAAATAATCCTGCGACCAGTTTTGCTGTAAAATTGAGTTTTCCCTATTTATTAGAAAGTGAGACACAATCGCGTTGCAGGATAAAACTGATGCAGTAATTTGTCTGACACTGACCTATAAAAACGTTGTTACAATTCCACATTAAAAAGTTCCAATGGTGTTGTATACACCAGTCGTCCTTGTAATTCCTCTGACGTTTCCTTTCAAGCAGTGTGGTTTATGGCTCATGGAGAGGCCAGCGCCCCCAAACAGCTTCAGATACAATCAGGGGAGTGCACTCTGCTTTTTTTTCATTTTCCCTGACGATTTGTTGGAGGTTGAAGTAGCTGTCTGTGCACTCTGCTCAGCATCAAATTAAGGTAAAAGTAAGCGGCTGGGGCACTGATTCAATTTTGACAGAAAAAGTGGAGCCACATTCATTTCAGAATCTGTCTGACCTCTGAATGTCTCCGCTAGAACACGACGTCCAATATAGTGTCACATTAGCGACCTGTTGGAAGCGACGTGGAAGCATCGCACCACAGCAGGACAACGACCTGACAGAGACCATTCACATTCTGCCATAAGTGAATAAAAAAACAGTCTGGGTTGTTTTCATGTCTGTAAAAAAAGATGCATCATCAGGGGCATCAAAACCGAATCTTGGTAGTTGACAATTCCACATAAACCCAGGTTGCGTTCAATGACACAGTGCTAGCTACCTGCAGATAGGAGCTACTCTGTGGTTAAGGTTAGGCATCTAAACCTGGCGCTCTGAGATGGGATATCAACAGTAATATATAAAACACAGTACTTGTGTTGGGACTGCCCATTGGAAGATACATGTGCTGCAGTAGCAACATGTAGCCTTGTATGTATGAGCATATATTGGAGTCACAGACGCAACCATCGGTTTCTCTAAGTGCTGATTGAGTGGCGATGTTTGAAAGTTGTTCAAAACAAGTATCATTGTTCTGAAGGTTTCTATGGAATTCACAAAAACGCTGCTAAACATCTGGATGAAAAAAAATCATATTCACGCCCACTGGATGAGAAAAATGATTTTTAACCTCTCTCCGAAGTTGCGCTTCTGTTTCCGAATCAAAAGAAAGATGGCAGCCTGCCAGCTTTGACACTTGGGAAACGGGTTTAAAATCAAATTTGTTTCTCATCCAGATGGTTTGAAGACTCTAAAGACTCTTGAGGGATTTTGAAAGAGCCATTTTCCAAACATCATCAGATAATTAACTTTAAGAGAAACCAATGGTTAATTCCATCCTGAAGGTATGGACATACATGAGGGGCACGAACTGGAGATAATGCTGCAGTATGATCCAATTTGTATGTAGTTTTAGTGAAAACCAGGCTGGAAAGCCAGCACAATTTATATAGAAGTGTTTAGCCAGGATTTAGCGCCACCATGCGGTTCACATTTGTGTGTTTTAACAGAACGCATCAATGACTACTGTATCGATGGACAAATTTGTTTTAGATTCATGTTGTAATAAGTTCTATGATCTGTTTTGTCTTTTACTTTGGCTTATGACCAAACAATTGCAAAACTAATGACAATCCCATCAGCCTCTGTTGTACTTTGGGTTTAGCACATGCAAATTGCTGAACAAAGATGCTGCATAGTAAACATTACACTGGCTAAACAGCATGTCAGCATTCACAGGAAGTCCACAACCTGCAGCGCCACCCTGAAGTGACTCCACTGTCGCAGGTGGCAGTGATGCATTCAGCTAATACTGAAATAGGTTTTTCTAATTAGTTATAAAATTGATTACCATGGCTTTATAATATGGACAAGTTTTGATAAGGGGGGGGAAGTAATATGAGCCTTTAAATGATCTATGCAAGAAAACAGTAACCACATGGTGTGAATGTCACAGTTTTTTTGTTGTCTAAAAAGTGTCCACACACGTAACTGCAAACTCTCCAGACATGTACAGATTGTATTTGTGCAGTTCACAACATTTGTCTCAGGTTTCCTGTTGTTTCTCTGTAGCACACACACACACAAAATGTCTCAACGAGAAAGAGTGAGATTTCTAATTAGACAAAGCAGATGGTGTTGTGGCAAATCTATGACATATCACAGCTGACTCATGACAGTATGACTTGTCTTTGCTCTGTTTTTTGTTTTTTTTATGTTTTTTTTGAAACTGTGCACAAACATACTGTACATGGTTAAAAGACTGAGACCCCAGGCTCTGTTAGTGCTTCTTAGAAGTTCAGACTGCTATTTACACCCAGCAGTCACAATTAGCTTGTTTATTGGAGTTTCAGAAAACTTAACTCTCACAAGGCAACATTTTTATAAAACTAGAGTCTTTGCAAGTTTAAATGAATCAGTTTCATTGAAAGAATTTGCATGAGGAAAGAGCTGGAATGGAGCTTGGGTCCAGATTGCAGTGTGCCATTTGGTTCATTTTCTTGTGCTAATTCTTTTGAAGCGTGAGCAGCTGTCAGCAGCTGGCTATCACATTCTATCGCCTGTTCCAACCAAAACCCGACATATTTTGAGATGTGTCTTTGCACTCTGAACTCTTGGCTCTTATTTGGTGCTTTCCCAGTTTGAAAGTCATTATTCTAACATGGCCAAACAAATGGAATAACCCCTTTCACATCCAGTTTCTCTTTTTATTTTCCATCAAGTAGGTTTAAAGATGGAAAAATCAAGGCAGTGTTTGATATTTGATTATTTCATAGCTGCTTCGTTCCATGAAAAATAAATAATCTCTATATCATTTTATTCATTACGCATTTGGTACATTTGGGTCTCTGTAAAGCTCTGTGGGTTTGATGTTTGGCTGCACAGCATGACTTTGTAATGACTGTCCCACTGGAATGTAAAGGACCGTGAGTCAAGTGAACCTGTTTCAGATCTTGATGTAAACACGCCTGTTTTCCGCTGTTGCACTCACATTAAAGTGCTCTTGGTAACAGAGCCACGCAAATGCAGCAAATGTAATTGGATGCATGCAAATCTTGTTACCTATTCTGGGAAAAAAAGCTTGTAGGAACGCTATCCTTTTGCAGCAGCAGTCATGTAAGACACACTGTTAAGATGTTGCTTTAAAGTACCACTACCACTCCTCATCCCGCGCTCACACATGACAGGAAGATTAAAAAAAAAAAAAAAAAAAAAAGGCAGGTAAGACTTAACGCCAGCGTTGAAAGGAACGAGTCAAGCATGTAAAGCAGGAACAGAAAAGGTAAAATCAAGACCTCCAATGAAACGCCTGGAGGAATGAACTGAGGCGTGTACAGTGTGTCTGTGCTGCGCCCTGTTTCCACCGGCCGCTGACGGATGGAAGTCAGCAGATTGTTGCAGCCTCGGCCGATTCATCCAGGAATGTTGTGACATCTATTTCTAATGGCGTCTGTGCTCCATGAGAATCAAGCCTAACACTGTCTGACAGAAACATATGTCTCCGTTGTGCCTGTATGACTCCAACTCTCCGGGCTGAACTCTACTGTAGGGATGAAAAGGGAAGCTCTGTTTCACAGGTACTCGCTCAGACATTCAGGAGTTCATTCAGGTACATTTCTCTGATGTGGCTGCTGCTCACATGTAAAACTGTTTTCTCTTCAGCGAGGGGTTAACATCAAAACGACTTCCCTACTTTACATCCTGTATTGTGCAGCAATAAATTCAAATTGCAACTTTCCACATTACCCTGGTGATGGCTTCAAGTGAAATAAAATCATCTGCTGGGAGATGAGGTTATGGCTCATTTGTTTTTTTAATTTTCAAAACATGAAATTTAATGATGGTTATTCTGAATATTGAAAACATATCAATTATTTGGTGATTTTAACATCAGATGGGGAGAGAGAGAGAGGGGATGATGTGTCTTCTTTTCACTGTCTATTATCACCTCCCCCACCAGAGGACCCTGATTACTGTCAACAGAGCTGCAGTATGAATACATTTTTTATGAGTGAAAATTTAAAAACAAAATCAAAGTAAAAATCAATTAGAATACTATTATCTTTAAAAATCTACTGCTCTGTGTGACAGTCTGTTATAACAGAGAATGATAATCTCGGGGATGAAACAACAGTACAGTCAGAGTCAGTAAACATCCTGTTAATGTTTCTCATTTCTACGAAACGAAACAAGTAAGAACTGAAATCAAAAGGATGTAATACAACTAACTAACTGTTTTAATACCTGTTCAAATATATTTCAAAATACAGCCATTGGTTTACATTCATGGTCCCCAGAGACATCGATCATGTGGCTTTTCCTCTCGTACCACCAGGAGTTTGACGTTTTTTTTTTGTGTGAAATGTGTTGATACTGTTGAATGGATTGCCATCGATTTCATACGTTCATGTTCCCCTGAGGATGAACTCTAATCACGTCATATGGTGCTCCAGTCAAAATTTCAATTTGTCCAAAATACCTGCAAAACTAGTGGCATTCCCATCATCCTCGGCTGCACTTTATGTTCATAGCTAATTGTTAACATGCTAACACCCTAAACGAAAGTGTGTTTGCATTTAACTTAAAGTCGTGCTATATTTAAGCACAGTCCACTGTCCATCTAAAGTATATAAAGTACATAAATTAATGAAACATATTAATTAATAAACGATAGGGAATAGTGCATCATGCTGCTATTGGCCTAACGTAGCTGTGAAGTTGCAGGCTCGATGTTTCTTTTGTCACATTAGGACTTTGTTAAATGAAAAAGACATTTTTCATTTCCAATGGAAAATGTCAAATTGGGAATTTAAGGTCATATCTGGTGAATTTTCTCTCTCCGCTGCAGCAGGAAGTGACATTTGAAAAGCAGCAGAGAGGGGAAGTGAAGGGAAACCTACAGATCGAAGTCTGTCTGCTGTGAGCGGCTGCGGAGCTACGCCAGGTGTGAATGATCAGTGCTTCACTTTGAGCAAGCAGCTCAGAGTCTGGTTGGATAGAATAATCTGAATCATTCTTTAATCTTTCCCCCAAAAAAAAAAAAAAAATGATGAAGAATTTGTCTTTGAACAACACACTCGAGCCCCAATTCTGTCCAGTGGAATTATTCAGTGGCTGACAGTTGAATACTGAGTGTGCTGCAGGCAAATCCCAGGTGTTAGTATACAATAATTGTGTGTGTGTGTGTTTGTGTGTGTGTCTATTTGAATTAATCAAACTGTGGAGACAAACAGTGGTCACATCATGGGGACTTCTGGGGACATGTCCTACAAGGTTAGCCATTTATTTTAGGATTGAGGCTTTGGTTTTGCATTGGATGGGGGTTGTATATATCCCTGTATATGCAGTATATGTAAGGTATGTGCTTAACGATAGGATGTCTGGGCCAAAGCGTGCTATTATGACCTCTATGCTACTGTATCTGAGCAGGAGCGCTGTACACACTGCCCGCCCAGTTCAGGTGTGGGTGAGGTTGACGTATAGGGGTCAGATGTTGGTCAAGAGGCCAAAGATCCGATCAAGCTGCAGGGTGACATTGTTGCAAAGTGATGATTTGTCAAGGTCCTACCGTTTAGAGTTAGCCCAGGGGTCGGGGTGAGAATTGGACGTTGGTTCTTGTCTACTGAGGCTACACGGTTGGGTTTGAGTTTGGGCCCGCCATGTTTGTTTCATCTCTTCCCTGTCCATGATAGCAGGCTTTGGGTGTGGCCTTTCGGAATAGCTATAAACACTTTTGCCTTTGGCGTTCAGGCAACACTTCACATGAGCTAATCGGTTTTACTAACACATTAAGACATGCAGTGTCTAACATTTAGGGTTACTCTAATCTTTATTGCACTGATTTAGTATTGCACTTCTGCAAACCGCAAACCCCAAGATTATTTTCATTTTCAACCTCATCATCTTCAGACATTGAAGCAAATGATGGGAGGACATTTGTCAGATTTTATGCAGCATCATCTGGAGCTGCAAAAGGCTTAAAGCAACTTTTTGTTAATATTTGCAGCAGTGCTCCTCAAGACCTGCAGAAGACTCTGATGTGTTGAATTGGTGCACTAACTCAGTGCAATGTCCTCACAAATGGCAACAACAACACAAGTCTATGTGGCAAGTAGCACGGCTACTGAAAAATAAAATCATATATGAAGATGGACAGTTGCAGAAATGTAAATGAACAAACTAATACACATTTACAGATGATGCACTGTTTGTCTCATCTGCTTTTGTCTTTGAGCAGACAGCATGTGGAGCGAGCTGTCATTGTGCATCTATTCTCCCACAATCCTCTACTCAGGGGAGAGTTGAAAAAAAGCAACGAAAAAAATCCCAATACAGCAAATAGTTTAAAACAGCTATTTTGTGTTTTGCGATGTTTGGTTAAATTGATTTTTTATGATATCATGGACAACTGGCTGAATACAGACGCAGCGGTGGTGGATTATTCAGCACGTGATCTTCATCTGTGATGGAGTTTGACAGCAGGAAGTGTTTTTTTATGAATGTCAAACACCAGAATCAAAATCTGCTGTCGTTAGCAGTCGTACAGGGAGAAATCCAGACTGAAAGTATCTGACAACAGGTTAGATTGTGAAGCTGTAACAATGAATCTGAATTTGGAAAAAAACCTTTAACGTAAAATTCATCAGTAATCGTTTTTTAAATGTGCCTGGGAAATTTAATTCCTGAATTCATTTTGTAGAAGTCAGAAGACAAATCTGTGTTTCTGTAATCTCTGCTGATGTCTTCTCTCTTCCACATAATATTTAATATCTATATTGTAACACATTAGTCTGTCAAACCACTATCAGCTGGAGAATTCTCACTTCCTTTTAATTACAGAAAGGAACAAAATTTAAATAATCTCCACAAAAAAGCCTGATGCAGAAAGCATGACGTGATTTCTATGACAGGCGCATCTGTATTCACTGAGATAAAACACTCTGAGAAAACACTGGTTAAGTACTGTCAGTATAATTTAATATACCAACTGAAATTCAACTATTCTACTAACTCACAGCCGTTTCTAATTATAGAAAACTATAAAGTTTAAGGTAAATCTCGCCATAATCAATTTTACAGCCCTCTGCATTAACAAAAGGTCATTCTAGGTGACAGAATATTAAGATCTATCAGTGTGCTTGGTTTTAAGGCATTGTTCTCATTCAGATTCAGAATTAATGGGTTTTATCTGGTCGCTTTTCTCTCTCAAATCATCCTTCAAGGCTCCAATTTGATTTAAGTGTGTGGACTAAGAAAACTATTTTATCGATGTTAGTCTTTTTTTTTCTCCTGCAAAAAAAATATTTTTCAGGTCATATTTTTCCTCTAAGAGATTAAACGAAAGCAGAGCTGCTGTTCAAAACATTTTTAATCTAATTTTTCCCCTCTTCCCTTTACAATTCTCATTATTGTTGTATAATGCATTTGAGATCTGGCTCAACACCTTTCCCTCTGAAAAGCTCTTTATTCATTCAGAGAAGTGCCACCCCCTGTTCCCACTTTCCCACTGACTCAGCAAGGCGGCACGTAATAACACTGCTTCAATTTAGACTGTTCTTCCAATAACCAGATAGAGTTCAAAGGGTGCTTAATCTCACCTGTCACTCAACCGGCTGGGAAGGAAGGCCGACATGAATGAAGAACAAAACGGCAGCCGAAAGAGTGCGAGGGATAGCAGCACGTCGAGGTGAGACGGAGGTCTTTGATTATTTTTCTCAGCAGATGGTGCGTCGCGGATCCGTCGTCCTCTTTAAAGAACGCTGCTTGACGTATCTGGTGATTTTTTACCTCTGTACTTCTGTTGATGTCCATCACTTCCTGTTGTATTTCACAAAAAACAAAACAAAAACAAGTGTTCACTGTGATTAGCATGCTGAATTGTGTGCAGAGCAAAAACACAACAGTAAAATTCTGGACATTTGAGTTGATTGATTTCAGTAACTTCCTCCTCTGACAGATGCTTTGAGCTAAATGCTAACATCAGCCTGCTAACATGTTCACAATGAACACGTTGATGTGCTAATGTTCAGCAGGTAGTAGATATCCATGGCCGGTTTCAGCCCTTTATATTATTTTAATACAGATAAATTCCCAATAAAGTTGGTTCATTTACATGTTTTTCTGTTTCTGTTGTCAGACATTAGAAGAACAATGAAACTGTGACGGAAACAGCCCATTAAGACTACGTGTTAACCAGCAGCCACTGGATGGAGCCACTGGTCAAAGGGTGTAATGTCTCACTGGTAGCTGAAGCAACACAGTTTCTCCCATTGTTTTAAATCAGGTTTGATTATGATGCATCAAAAACATCAAAAATCAGTGTATGTTTCAACCTTTCTTTTTCTTTTAAAGTATACTTTATTTGTACTTTTTCCACAGAACCCCTTTATTTAATTAACCAGCCTTCTGAATGCAACATTCAGAAACATTCACATCAGTCTACTTGTAATACTAGTTATGTGACACCATGGTCTGATTCGGCTAAATCAGACTGTCATAGCCTCATATTAGCTTTGGCAGAATGGATTTTCATAGGGAATGGGCTGTTGACTTCGCCCACCTCTTCCACTGGGGTCACAGTCAGCATGGTCAGGAGAAGTGAACAAACACACCAGTGCTGTAGATGTCTCAACACGTATGTGCGACTCCTGTGTCCTAAAAATTCCATTTACTTTGTAAATTAATAAATAGTTTTACCAAATACACATAATAACATAAGTGCTGCCTGGATTGTGTTCGCTGGCAATGCTTTGTTCCAGTCTTCAATGTACTGTGGTCTTACAGTAGAGCACACAGACGGTGTTGGTAATTGGTCGAGGTGGATGGTGGCTCTGGTTAAAATGTTGAAAAAGTAAACACGTCTGTTGTTTCAAGTCAACGTTGACTTTTCCAATATTTAACCAACATGATTTCCCTAACCTTTGAGTTTCCTTGTGATTAACCATAGATTCATGAATCATGGTTTAGTTGCGAGGAGCCGATTGTAGAGAAAACAAATAAAATATGTTGTAAATCATCCACTAAGTATGAACCCTGTGTAACTTTGTAGATACTTTAATTAAAAACATCTCTTCATTATGTTGATAAAAAAAAAGCATAATCTGGGCAGGGTAATGTCAGTTTGAAGTCATACTTGCTGACTCCTGTGTAAATGTAATAGCTAGTGTGTGTGAGACAGACATGGAAAAAAGCTGAACTCATATTTTAAGTTAAGGTTTTTCTGAGAGTGAGACCGAGACAGCAGCATAAACGTTGCAGAGAATACAAAACAAAATCAGTCAAACGGGCAAAACAACACTGAGACATTACATAAGTCTAAAAAAAATCTAAACACACTTTCAATACATTTTCCACCCCGGGCCTTAAGGATGTGTTGCAAAAAAGTGAAAAAGAACCATACTGACGTTATATTTCACTGCAGTATTTATGATTACGCAGATCTTATATGTGATCACTGAAGCAGTGAACTAAAAAACCCCAAGATTGAAGTTGGAAGTTTTCCACACAGCTAACATTTTTCTCTAATGGAGAGCCTATTATGTGAAATGTGGGATCTGCATTAACAGAGCCATACCTTTGTCTCTATGCGTGCCCCAACTCCTTAAGACCCATCATTCCTTTCTGTCGCAGCCTGATAAATCAGGGCACCTAATCAGTGTATAAATATTCATGAGTCCAGCTCAGAGTGCTTTTGAAGGTGTAACTCTTCACAATAGCTTGGCGCACAGCCTCCAGTGTGCCACAAATCCTGCCGCTGAGTGGCAAAGTTGAGAGGTGAGAGAGAGGAGTGTGCTGCTGAATTCACCCTTTTAGCATTTAGAGTAAGTTTTTCACATGGGAGCACCCCAAACTCTTTTTTTTTTTTAAATCCCCCAAGCATACTTTTCTCTCATTCATTTCCAAGATTGAAATATGAGGTGTCAAAACATGAACAATTATGGAAAATCATAAATTTGTGACCAATTTGGAAAAAGGGAATGAGGTTGTCAGCTATCTGAGATGTATGCGTTTTCAATTTGGCGTTTCTTAATGCCTGCCAGCTTCTCTCGCTGTACCGTTAAACTGCCATTTCTCCTTGTACTAATTGAACGCTCCCCCCGTTCTCTGCCCACACCATCATGTATTGCTCATCTATCATTGTTTGTTGGGAGCCAGTGAGGTTGTCCTTTCCACTGACTTTGAGAGAGCACTTCATCTTATTTGTTTGTTCCCTGACATGGGCATGATGCACTCGACCAGGCTGGCCATTTAGAAGCTGGGTACCGTTCAAGAACAGCCTCCTTTATCATCTTGCGTTACCAAGTGTAGTGGCTTTTTAAAGGACCTGCACACTGCGGTCATTTGTCATTTGTAAACTAAAACTATTTACCATTGGCATCTAATTTACTTAATAGATAAGCTACAGGAACAGAGCTCAGAGTGGCACAGAGGCTGCATTTCTCCACAGCCGTTTGTAGTTTAGGGATTTCAAGAAACTCAGACTAATTCATCTACTGCAGACGTCAGTGAAGACGTTAGTCAGAAGTGAGTCAGACCACTGACGGAAGGTGACATTTAATGGTCAGTTCATCACGAAAGACGAAAAACAATGACAGAGTTATGATTCTTATGTTCTCTGTAAGTGCAGTGAACATAATAATAACGTGACCAACAGCAATACTACTACCATTAATACTGGTAGTAAAACTCATAAAAAATCTTTCCTAAAAAATATCTAAAATGTGCTTTACGGGACAGATAATAAGACAGGATGGACTGATTTAAAGTGCAGCAATTTGTCCAAGTGGTGCAGGGACTTTACTTACAAAGTAAAGACTCACATATTGAGCCAATACAGAGATGTTAGCACCTCTTGAATCAGGACAAAGCACTGAAATTTGACAAACTGTGTGTTGTGCATACCATGTGTTGTTAGATTCAAGCTGGATTTATGGTGACCGACACCAAACACGCCAGGGATAGAAACAGGTTTCAGTGGGGCAGTAAATGACCCAAAATGACTGAGGGATCATGAGAAGTTCAACATGAAAAGTTGTTGTTTTCGCACGAATCGCAAAAGTAATGGAAAACGTTCATTATCTCATAAAAGTAAACCAGCCTGTTAGCTCAGAGAGTAGAATTAGCTGCTAGCTCAGAGAGTAGAATTAGCTGCTAGCTCAGAGAGTAGAATTAGCCGCTAACTCAAAGAGTAGAATTAGCTGCTAACTCAGAGAGTAGAATTAGCTGCTAACTCAGAAAGTAGAATTAGCTGCTAACTCAGAGAGTAGAATTAGCTGCTAACTCAGAGAGTAGAATTAGCTGTTAGCTCAAACAGTAGAATTAGCCGCTAACTCAGAGAGTAGAATTAGCCGTTAGCTCAGAGAGTAGAATTAGCTGCTAACTCAGAAAGTAGAATTAGCTGCTAACTCAGAAAGTAGAATTAGCTGCTAACTCAGAGAGTAGAATTAGCTGCTAACTCAGAAAGTAGAATTAGCTGCTAGCTCAGAGGGTAGAATTAGCTGCTAACTCAGAGAGTAGAATTAGCTGCTAACTCAGAGAGTAGAATTAGCTGTTAGCTCAGAGAGTAGAATTAGCTGTTAGCTCAGAGAGTAGAATTAGCTGTTAGCTCCATCAGAGCTCTGGATTTTATGAAGCTGCAGATTGTGTTACATTCAAACTGCAGGAATAAATGGTTTTAAGGTAAGGCAGCTCACATATCGTCACCTTCCTAAAATAATGGCCTAAGTCATGTTTTGACAAAAATGTTTTTTTTGCCTAAATCACCCCCTCATGATGCTGGCCACCTCTGGTAAAATCGCCTGAATCCTCAGTTGAGGGGAACATGCAATTCTACCCCCGGTTGTATAATGGCCTATGTCAAAAGTGTGACTCTTTTGTTGAGTTTTTTGTGTTTCCTGAAAAACCTGAAAAAATGACTTAGGCCATTATTTTAAGAGGGTGTCGATATTACTCTGTGTTTAAGGCTTTTTAATGAATATTCCTGAGGCTCTGAGTTTGTTGGGTTTGGGAATTGGTGAAAGCTGATAGAGGAGCAGACTGGTGTCTTTTGGTGGGAAATTTGTCACATTATTCTACTTACAACTTTCCGGAAAATTAGAAATAGGCGTGCAGAATCTCTTTCCACAATCCTGTGTGACTAATACTCATCAAATACTGTATTGACACAGTTTGTTAAGAGTGAAGCTCTGACTATTTACACTGCAGTCATCTCTGAAATGAGTTTGGTTCCTTAGTTCAGCACACCTGGGTAATATTGCTAATATAATAACCAGAAAGAGCATGCACATGCATTGCTGGTTAGCCTTTAATGCTAACGTTGTGCTTTTAAGTTTAACCCATGCTTTCAGCTGATGTTTTTGGACACACACAGGTAAGTCCTCTCTACCTCTCTTGGGCCGCATGCTTGTTTTCTTCTGGCCCAGTATACACCCAGTTCCACAGCTCAAATCTGACCCATATGCAGCATGATTTTCAGATGCTGAGTCCACATCTGGTACAATTCTGGCGCACACAGAGAGAGAGAATCTTCTGTCTATCAGTCAATACTAGAGGATAACAGCTGGAATCTGCCCAGATGTGAAAGTATATGGGCCAGACTTGGGCCAGAAGTTTCAATTGTGTAGTGTGAACATATGAAGACAGTGCTGGAGCAGCAGTATGTGTTTTTCCATAATGCAGGTTAGGCCAATCACAGTAATTAAAGCTATGTGCTATACTGATGCTACGCTGCTAAACAAGATACGATCAGAGGAAACGCTTTATGAATCCAGCCTGTTAACTCCTCACCGTGGCTGATACTATTCCACCTTGAACATGGTTGTTGGCTTCACACCCCATCTCCACTAACTGCTACAACACAACAAAAGCTGCAGCCACTCTCTATGTTAACGCTGGGTGAAGATGATTTGTCGAAAGCCGAGTCCTCGACTGTTCCCTGCAGTTTCAATTGCAGTAACGCCTATAAAACAGAAGGTTTTACACTGAATTACTAATCTTTTTCACTCTCAACTTACTGTATTTAAAAAAAAACGAAAAAATATAGCCAAGAACCAGCCGATGGAAGCTTATTATCCTCTACAAATAGCAATTCAGCTGATTTCAAGAGCTGTAAGTATGATTGGCACCTGAGCGTGGCATTTAGAAATAGTGGCATGGCTTAAAATCCGCCCACTGGGTTTCTCAGCTCTATGAAATGTCTTTGCATTAAGGTCACCGTTTCAATCAGGGTTGTTGCTTCAGGGTTATAGTGGGGAGAAAATTTTCTTTCTTTTCTCACTCTCTGAGTCTGTCAGTGAGTCTGTCAGTGATTCTCTGATGATATTCATTGTTGCCAGAGTTGGATGAAGGTGCTTTTGTACTGATGGTTTCTTCTTTCCTCCCTCCAGGAGATGCTGTAAAGGCGGAGCCAGCACTAATCAAAACTGCAGGGCAGCTCTTTGCAGGATCCGATGGGTTCTCTGAAGAACAGAAGCATGGGATGGAGGTGAAGTGACCTCAGATGAAACTAGCTCAGCTCCCGACTACTTAGACTCGCTCAGGGCAATGAAGCTGCAGCCAGGAAGTGAAGGTAAGGAGGGAAAAAGGAGCTAACTTCAAGGACAACACATATAAAGATGAAAGTCAAAGGAAACAGTGGTGCACGAATTAGGCTGCATGTGGGAAGTTGGACAGCTGTTTCTTCTTGTTAACATCCATGCAGCTACTTTAGGGTTAGAACGGGCTAAAAGGGCCAAAAGGGCCAGTGGTGATGATATCAACTTAACTCAGACATTAATTCCAATGAGACATTTTCAGGCACTGAAAAATAGAAATTCATGAGCCAGCACAGATCTTTCCTGAACAGAGGCAGTAAAGTTGAAAGTGTAAAATTATTAAAGATATTAGATGATATAAAACGGTGATAATAAAATAGACTATATAGGCATGGCAAGTTAGTTCGTTTGAAACTTTACTGTGCGTATGTGGGAAGTTGTCTCTATCTCCAACATATAGCTCTGATTAACTTATAAGTTCCCATGTTTTACACTTTTCTTGTGTTTTATTTAAAGTGTTGATCCATGAGAAGATATATTTGTGGTTTTAAGAACCGAAAACCATCTCAATGTAGTTTTACATCTCCTCTCTCAGGCTTCTCTCTGGAGCTCTATTAACAACAGGTCGGTGAGCCAATCAGAAGATAGAAAACAGTTAGTCAATCAGAAGATAGAAAACAGTTAACCAATCAGAAGACAGGTTCTGAGCCTGAGTGATCTAATAAAAAATAGCAGATTTCAGTTAAACACTCAAACCAAATCCTGCAAGGTTGGACAGTGGGTCCAGGTGGGTGGGGCTTGGGGCATGGCTGAGGGCAGTTACTGCTTTGTTGTGACATCACAAAGTTACAGAAGTCCTGACGGCTGGTTTTAAGGCTCAGTTTCTGAATACAGGCTGTGTGCATTTCTCTGTGGACTGAGGCTTTGATACTTTCACAGTATTAATATAGAACCTAGACCTGATCTATAATCACACTACACATCCAACTAACAACAACATCTAACTTAACTACACAAAATCTCCCTTTTTATCATATGCGAGTTTTAATACAGATGCAGAGAAGCAATTTGTAATTTAGCAAAAATTTATGTTATACAAAGCGCAACTTACAGTGCTCTACATGACACATAGACGACATCAGGTAGGAAACACAGCAAGAAACATTCATTACAAGGACTGAATTCGAAGATCATAAGAGACGTTAAGAGACAGAGAAAACAGTGCAAAGTGGATAATGTGGAGCTCTTGAGATGGAAGTTTTTTCTGTGAAGTCACACAGCACAGCGGATGTGATGTGTGAACAGGGTTTTTAAAAACAACCTGTGGTGATGCAATAGCCGAGTGGTTGGGGCAGCTACCACATGAGTGTAAAAGCCCTGAGCAACAGGTCCCTGGTTTGACTCTCAGCCAGCCGAACTATTTACTGCATGTCACTGTCCTACTCTCTCTCCCTGTATTTCCTGTCTATCTTCCCAAAAATGCCTTAGAAAAAACACAACCTGGTTACTACTGTAGGTAGCTGCTCTAGATTAGAGCGGTTAAACACACATTTAATCCATTCCTTACAGTTGCTGCTTCAGCATGTTCAGAAATCCAAAGCTCGACAGGTTGGCTGAGCCTGGTAATGTTTGCTAAGTTGTAACTGAATTTTCACCTTTTCTAGTTTAGAAAACAGTCAGGAATGTTCTGTATGTACTGAATTCTGTCAACCACATTAAGCTGTCTTTTTTAACACCTAAATTCCTCTGTTTCCTGTAACCCGATGTCTGTGTCTGCTTTACAAAAATCTGTGAGTGGGTTAAAAAAAGGGAGGGGGACAGATCTGCGGTTACATTTACATGCACTGAAGTAAGGTTGGTATTTACAGTGCCCCAGTTAGGATCCTGTTTGGATTAAGGTGTTTACACAAGAACTTCACACCATGAGATTCAGTGTCTCTGTTGCCATGAGTACAGCAGATGACAAAGTATCCCTGTGTAGTGCACACCTGTGGTTTCCAGTCCACAGACAGAAGAGTCTGCCAGTAAAACAGCAGGAAACAGACACATCCACCAGCGACCCCCTGCCTCCTGGACCCAGCATTAAGCCACTCCTTATACACAGGACAGAAATGATGATCCTAACACTGAGTGAGGGTGTAGGCCTCTTTTTAGTAAGTTCAGGTGTTAATAGCCTGGTATTTTTTTTATTCTTACCGTGGATTTGCCCTAAACAGCTGTTAATCCTTTTTTTCTCACTCTTCCAGCTCAGTAGGTATTAAGTAGTAATACCTCCCGTCCCTTATGCAGGGACAT
Organism: Seriola aureovittata; assembly: GCF_021018895.1. Classification (NCBI taxonomy): domain Eukaryota; kingdom Metazoa; phylum Chordata; class Actinopteri; order Carangiformes; family Carangidae; genus Seriola; species Seriola aureovittata. The sequence continues at coordinate 3,494,099 of NC_079370.1, forward strand.
CATCCTTTAAAGTGTTCATTTTTTGGACTGATTTGGGACAAGATTTGTCCCATTAAAATAGAGATAAATACTCTAAGCTCTGTTTTGCCTGAATCTGGAAGACACAACAGGTGACAAGAATTAAAAGCAGATTGGAAACATGTCACTTGCTGAACGGAGCATTCAGGCGCGGCTCGGATCATGTGATCACATCGTACTGTCCAGATATTTACACTCAGGTTCTCATCAGTCGCTGGTACGGAGAACATCACTTAACTGGACCAATTAAGGAGTCACTATAAGATGTAAATAATGCATAAGGTCCACTGCTGGTGCTCATTAGAGACCAGGATATAGATTATCATTAAAGAGGAAGTTAAAGTCGATATCTTTGCCAATTAAACGGTACGACGACTGGCCCTGTCCATTATTGCTTGAACTTTAACGTTATAACTTTTACAATAAACCCAGGAACCATGAATCATGTCCCACACTGCAAAAAATATCCATCTTACAAATCATTTTTGAACACTATTGAGCCCTGAAGGTCCTTGTTTTAATTAATCAAATGAAAGCTCAGTAAGATTATTACAAAATCGTCATTTCTAAAACATGTTATCATATCTTTTAGAAATGAATGGCAAGAGTAATGGATTAAAGAAGATTGTTGTACTAAGAAAGAAAGTGACAGGAAAAATGTAAACAATCTTTGAAGTACAGTGATTATACCTAGCAGGTTGTTTTTTATGACTTACAAGATGGATATTTTTGCAGTGCATTTTCCCACTGATATTTACATTTTATTGGTCATTCGAGAGCAAGTTCCTGGTGATAAACCTGAAAATTGACTTTATGACTCGACGTTAACCATCTGAACGCACCATTAATTTTTAGCTGTGTCTCTATTCTGTACTACATACTGATACTAAGCAGGTCTCTGAGTTTGTATTGTGTGAAAGTCCACACAATAATGTATATTTTAAACAGGAAAACAAAGGCCAGTAAGCAAACTAAAAAAAAAACACTGTCGTCCCACAATGCTACAGTAGTAACTGCTAAAATTAAATATCAGTTTGCTTGGTTTTTGATAGATATCTGCTACCATACTGTCTAATTACTATATACAATGTATGTATAATTAAGTACAAAACTCTGCATAATATATTGGTTGCTTGTGTACTTTGCAAAAAAACAAAACAAAACAAAAAACCCAGTATGCTTTAAAGATTAGTACATAGTATATGTACAATAAGTTTCCAGTATGGAACTGGGACATGACATTTGTGTCTGTTATATTAGATACTTGAGGAGAAGGTGAAAGTTCAGACGAGGCTTCAGGTCCTCTGAAGAAAACACCTTTATGTTAATTCATTCATTCATTAATACAGATATTAATACTTGTTATTGTTAAACGCGGCTAATTTACTAACATGTAATTGAGAGAAAAATGTCACGATATATGAAGTGATAGTAGTATTAATAGGCTGCTCTGAACATTTTAGTTATCATCACATAATTTGTTAATCATGAGGAATTAATTTTTACCACTTTAACCACATACGAGATAATATTTCATAGAAAATAACAAATGTTTAATATGTGAACTAACAAGGCGATCACTGTGCGTACGAACAGCACAGCAGCAGAGATGCAAACACTGGAGCACAATGAAAGCTAATGTTCCCTAACTTGATGGATCCATTTTTCGATCCGCCCACCCCTTCCTCTTATTCACCCGTCCACGCACACACTTACACACTGATGGCGGTGGAGCTGCCACGCAGGCTGGCGGCCTGGCTATCAGGAGAGACTTGGGGTGTCTTCCTTTAGAGCCTCTATTAGAAGTAAGAAGTCAGAGGACGGTGCAGACGCACATGAACTATTATTACAAAGACTATTTTTCCTCCAGACAGAAAATGTACAAAGCAGCACTAAGACACAAACAGAACTGAACTGATCTCAGACTGTCCTGTATGTTGGCAGAGGAAACACTCAGTACTAAATATAAAACAGAAGAAGAACAGTCTGAGTTTTTTCCTCCTTATGTCAAGGTCTCATTAAACAGGCAAATAAATTTATCAGCAGAGGCTGAGCCTTAAATCAAAGGCGCACCCTGTCGAGCGCCTTTGTCTCTGTATCAGTGTAACATTCACATAATGATTTAAAGTTGTGCAGCCGACACAAAGCTTGACACTGTCTGTGCTTCCCTGTAGCTTCTCATGGATTCAGGCTGTGATCTACAGCATATAATATCTATATGATATGCTTCATAGCCCACCGTTTGAGAATGGCATTTCTCAACGCTGGAGTTGTATGATGCTGTTGTCACGCCATAATATGATATGAAATGCTGCTTAATGTCTAATGTCAACACGCAAGTCCCTCCGGGTCCGGGACACAGCTCTTTTAGGACTCCATGGAATCTGGTGACATTTCAATGGATTGTTTATCCCAGAAATGCCTTTCCCACTGCAGGGGAAAAAAAAGACACAAGATAGGTCAACAGAATCTGGTGGGTGGGAGGAGCGATAAAGCTCCGTTTTCACGGTGAGTTTGGCTGCTGTGAAGGGAGAAGACAAACGGAGAGCGGAGCATGAAGGGATATCTCCAGCCCTCTCTGCGAGCCACAGGGGGTCGTCTGTAGAACATATTAACATATGAATCGGTATGATGCGACTGACTCACCCCTGAATGCAATGAAATATGTGATGAACCATATGAGGCCCGCTAACAAGGTAGAAAGACACAAACGAAAGAGATGAAAAGAAGAAATTCAGTTTGTAAAGAGGGAAACTTCTTGAAGAGATGCTAAAAAGATGAAGAAATCCTTTAAAGTCAGTTTGGTAAAAAAAAAAAATTAAATGCAACAGTGACAGTGTAACTAACAAAAGTTTGCTCTACACCAAACTTTAGCTTTCTAAAAAATGTTCAATCATAATCAAAAATTCACAAGAATAACCTGGAAACTGTGCCTCTGACAGAGGAGAAGAAAACCTCTGATATCCCACTGCCAATTTGCCCAAATCATCGTTATTATCATTACTCATTTTTGGATATCTGTTAATGATTACTGGCAGCTTGTATTCTGAAGTGCTCAGGGAAGTGTTGAGCCTCTGGTTATTAGCGTGATTAGCAGCAGGTGTGCAGTTTCCAATTAGTGTGTACTCAAAAAAGAGTCTCATATTTTAAAGGTCTCATATTTTACACTTTCCATGGTTTTATTTGAAGTGTTGATCCATAAGAAGATTTATTTATATAGTTTTATATCTCCCTTTTTGACTAGGGCTTAGATATAACAACTAGTCAGACTTCAGACTTTGGATGTCTAAATTCTTCCGTTGCACAAAGCAGTTTAGTTCCTGACTATCTTAACACTGTGGTACAATGATTCCTGGATAAATTTAGACTTTTTTCAAATTAAAAATAAAATCCAGACCAAGGAACCACATCTAACCACTTAGCTCTGTTTACCCCAGCAGAAGATGTTTGTCTTTTAGAAGAATTCAACATTTACAAGGACATTTTACTTGGGAAATTCAGTGAAGAGTGAAACAATATAAAGAAAAATTTGATTTGGAAAGAAAATGGTTGCAGTTTCCCTTCTCTTTGCTCTCTCCATAACAATGTTAGCAAACCACAAATGATGAGCCATGTTTTCCTGTTTTTTGTTGCTGGGTGCTAATACTCAGCGAAGGTGTCATTGAGCTGGGACTGAGTTAGTCTGGGAGTAAGGTGTAAGGTTTAAAATTATTCAGTCTTTATTTTTGTGAAACGACTCATCTATGAGCAACATTAAGACTGGCCTTAATATCTTTGTGAAACCAATCAGAAGAGACGCTCTTCATTTTCACACAGTATCAAACTGAAAATGAGCAAACCAGACTCTCCAATTACTGCCGAACCACCTCATTAGCAACACAGAATCATGAGGAGAAAGACATTTACATGTAAATATGAGAAGCGTGCATGCAGTGGTGTCATGCTTCACCAGGAAGCATCTTCTCTCTGAGCCATTGTCTTCTGTTTCCAGACTAAAAGTGACTGGCTTCTCCTAAAATATACATCCTATACAACATGACAGTAACTTCAGAGGAAGAGGAGGAGCATTTCAGATGAAAGTAATCACTCGTTCAAGTCGAGATTAGATTGAACCGCCTAATTATTGATCCCTAAAAGGCTAATTACATATCTCACTCCTGGCTATAAAGTACAGCAGCTATATCAGAAATACTGAGACAATCACTTTATCAGAGAAGTCTGGAAAATTAATTAAAGTGCAAATGACTTCTGAACCCTCTCATCTGACAAAAAGACTTTTGTTGTTTCAGGATCACAAGTGAATTCAGGTGCCATTAGAGCCGAGTTGTTCTGTATGAACTCACATGAACATACATTGTACAGAACATAAGGATATTTGGGAACAGAGTATATTTAATACCAATGATAGAATATTTTTGAAAATCCAATTTTGAAGAGATTAGTAAAAGGACGACTAAATAATTTATTTCTGCTGTCATAAAATAATGCTTTAGAAATTAGGTCAACAGAGTGATTATAATTTTGAGCCACACCATTTAGTTCTTTTTTTTCCTACAACACATGAATCTACACATCATATTCTCTTGTTTCCTCTGAGGTGACTGTGTAATGTTCTCTATATGATAAAGGGAGGGGCATTGGGGTCTTATTTATTATTATAATATACTGTTATATTGGTCAGATTCACAGACAAAACAGGTGACAAGCATGAAGCCAGCTCTTCACCATCTCCACCAGTTTTCACTTGTTTTCCCAAAGGATCTGTAGCACTTTTCAAAAACAGTTCTGTAAATGTGTGTGTGTGAGTGTGCGTGTGTGTGAGAGAGAGTGTGTGTGAGAGTGTGCGTGTGTGCGTGCACAGCTCTACTGTGTATGTGTATGTAATGATTCATCACCGAGCTGCACCGTGTGTCGTCGTGGTAAATGAGAGAGGCAGAATTTGCACATCGCCTCGAGTGCTACTTTCCCTTTGTCAGTTACAACCGAAGGTGCAAGACACTTTGGTTTGAAGTTAGGTGCTAAATATATGACATCGCAGCAGATACTCCAGAGAGGGCAGAGAAATCTACAGCTTCCGCAGAGAGTAACACTACACAGTTTTCTCAGGACTAGCACCTTTTCCTGACACACATCCTAATTAAGGGCAGGGCTGGGCTGCAATGGTGCAGCAGCTCTTGAGGACGGTTATCACAGCGAACACAAAGAGATTGGATATTCAAATTAAATGTTAAACAAAACACTACTACAGACAGTTTATTTAGGATGTGGTGTTTACACAGACAGGCTTAAGTATCCTGACTTCCACAGTTTTATTCTCTGTGTGTGCAGCTAAAAAACAAATGCATAAGGGCTTATTATTTCACATTTGAGACAGTATGTTAAATTGAATAGAAATCCGTTTAAACAAACACACTCTGTACTGTAAACATACAATATCAGTGTTGTCCCCTTTTGAGGTTCATTCATGACATAATATTAGTAAAACTGTCCACATGTGGTGGCTCTATGATTGTGGGTGTGAACAGTGGTCTCACTATAGATGACTCCTATGTAAGAACCGATACATACGTTCAGTGATGTCACCTTGTTGGTCGTTTGTTGTAACGCTACTTTAAATGGATGTGTCGAACATTACCGGATGAATTGCAGTAAAATGTTTCCACAACCTTTGTTTGGCTTGAAATGAAATTTTGGTGCAGACAGACTGAAATAACTTTACATCCAGTCGGGTCAAAATTTCATTTAGTAACTTTAATATAGCCTACTGCAATTATGACATTCACATCAGACTCAGCTGTGCTTTGTGCTAATGGCAAATGTTAGCGTGCTAATAAGTAAATACAGGATGTTGAAGATGGTAAACTTCACGATGCTAGCATTGTCAGTGTGTTGGCATGCTGACTACAGCGTTTAGCCTGGATGTAGACTCAGCGCGATATTCACTATTCACCTGTCACAAATGACTGTTAAGGGTGCAAAATTTTGTGTCACCACAATTTTTCATTTGCCTGTTTGACACACTGATGTACAAAATAAAAATGTTCTCTTTGGCTGAACTTTTGTATTCATCTGCCGAGGAAGAGGAAGTCTGCATGGGAGAAAATATAAATAGATTGATGTTGCCAGTTCAACAAAAAGATGAGTGAATTAATGACTTTTGGTAAAAATATAAAACCTCCTTTGCCGTTAACTGATAAAAAACAATCACCTGCTTAATCAGTGTTACTGTTTGCTTCGATATCACACTGGAGAGGAGCTGCTGTGAGCCATTACAAGTGAGGAAAATGAAGCAGGAGGCAACAGTGGGAAACAAAATGGTAAAGTCCTGTGAAAAATAACAGGTTGATGGTGCTGAGCGGGGAGCTCCAGTAAAGTAGCTCAGTGATGCAACTTTTAATTTGTGTTTCTCTCTCTCTCTCTCTCTCTCTCTCTCTTCTCCTCTGTGTATCTGATAAACAGTGCAGCAGATTTTACACCTGCTTTTCCCAGATGTTAAATTTCAGATGCAGTTTCCTCTGCTGCATCGGTCTGTCTGTGGTGATAAATCAGCTGCTGATTCAAAGAATGAAAATCAATTATTAGACTCCTGATATCAGACTGGTGCTGCGTGTGGCCCAGAGGTGAAAGAGGCTGGAAAGTTTCGAGCGGAGGGGACAGCAAAACCCTGCTTTTCAGCCTGGTGTTAACTCATTCTTCACACTACACTACTACACAATGGTGTGTTACAGCAACATAGAATTACTGCAGACTTAATTGTCACTGTGGTGGATAACACGGCACCTGCTACTTATATAAGTCTGCTAACTGAGTTTCACAGAAGCAAAAATGATTGGAAACCAGTGGCTGCCGAGTATTACCTAAAACCATGCATTTTGAAATGGTCAGTAAAGGTTTATATACTTGCAGCAGATGATAGTTTATGGTAAATAGTAGATAAAGTATCTATCTATCTATCTATCTATCTATCTGCTTATGCAAGACTTAAATTGCTGGTTGTGTTTTTTGTATTAAACGTACAGTATGTAACTTCTGCCTCCAGGGGTCTCTCAATCAAAACACAAACAAAAGATGGTGCTGGGTGTCGGGTCGGGTGATGCTGTACAGTGGACATGAGAAGTCAGGAACGGGTTGGGAGCTGAGATTGCTGCTAACATTAGTTTTGATTGTTTTCTCTGATAACCTACGAACCGGATGTTCAGGAAGTTTTTTACCGGCAGCCAAATTGTCCGCAGAGGTTTCCCCCTCTCCATTACAAACAGAGGGCGACTGAAACTGGTAGAAACACCCATAAAGCAGTTTCACTGCGCTCCTCGGGGGACACGGGACAGGACGTCTCCAGCGACCGGGAGCTAAGCTGTCCAACATTTCCTTAGCTTTTTTCTCTGATAACTCCGATGACTGAAATCCTTCATCTGGTTAAAACATCTAGTTCAAAACAACCAAGGTGTAAAAAGTGTATGTAGCTTAAAACTACAACGCTGACCCATGCACATAAGGGATATGACGTCATTGGCAGGTGACCAAATGACACGTAGCGCTGCCGTGATTAAAATCACAGATTTCTCTAGGTTTAAGAATTGCTGGAAACATTTGGGATAATGTAATATCACAACTCAAAAAAATATATAACATAGGTCTAGTCATTTCTAGACACTTTTATGTGGAAAAGTCACATATTATAACTTTAAATTGGTTAAGTGATTAAAAATATTTACACTGGACATTAAAAATGCATAAAACACACACTGTCATATACTTTTACAGCATCACACATTTATCAGTTGTTAATTCCTCGTGACGACGCAGCCACGCTGTGCCAAATCAAACCACTGCCATCATCTTGGTAGGTGCAAGACACCTCAGGAAGGAAACTAGAAGTGGCAGGTGAAAGCCTCCCATTCGCAGCCTGACATTCTCCCGCTCTGCGCCGACGGGCAGCAGGGTGACCTTGACGAAAAAGGCAAGGTGTTGAGCTCGGGGAAGGAGGGCTGCTGAAGCCAGCCCGCCACCGTGGTCTGTCAGACTGTTATCAATGCTGCTGAGCTGCATTTGTGGGCATGACAGGAAGGGCAGAGAGGAAAGTAAAGACAGTGATAGAATAACCACACAGAAGAAGTAAGAAAGGAAAGGGGGATTCACAGGGGGAGGGGGGTTGAGGATGGATGGCGGCAGGAAAGGTGTCTCCATGAGAAGGCGACCATGCAGGGTCGAAGGATGCTGCTTGTCCCCCTTGCTGCCGGCCTGTCAGCCCAGCAGTAATGAAGTTAAATGAGGGCACAGGCTCGGCAGAGAGCGCTCTGAAAATGGGTGATCACCGGTGGCCAGAAGAAAAGCGAGCAACAAAGAAAAGGGTCCACAGGTGATTGACAGAGTGCAGGAGATGCAGTTCTGGCTCAGTCAATCAATAACTCCTTTCCTCTCGGGCCGAAACGCATCCACCCGCCCCCCTCCCGCCGGCCTCATCAGCGGCCCCCATCTCTGACCTGACAGGGGTCTCTTTCCATGTGTCATCGCACTGAAAGGAAAAGTGACCTTCTTCTTTCGTTTAATGGGATTCTTTAATAATGGGGAGATCTGGGAGCAACAAAAGAGACCAGCCTTTTCATTCTTTAATGGAGCCACTCCTGGTTGCTGCTCGAGAGCCAGCAAGACTTGGAAATCATTGCTTTCATTATTCATACTGTACGGCTCCGGCTACAGGACAAGGTGACAGGGACGGAGAGGCAATGATAGAAAAATGTAGTTTTTGTCAGTCCAAATATTTGAATAGAACATTAGATTAATGAGAAGAGGAAGTTTGCCATGGCCAGTTCATATAACAGATTAGTGGTGTACGTGCTTGACTCCATTTCAGGCCATAAATTTGTGTCAGTTACAGTGATTTTACTTTGTAGTTTTACACCGCGCTCTATAAGTCTCGACACTTATTCAGGAACTGGCCCAGGTTTTATGTGAAAAGCAGATACTGTATGTCATGCTTGGTTACTGCTTTGAAAAATAACTCCGTGTCCAATAACATGCCCTGCATCCACAACTTATTATTATACATCACATTTGCAACTGCCTCACACCATTGGAGGATCTCAGTCAGCATTGATTTGGTATTTTACAGCTCAAAAGATGAAGATATGTTGGATAGATCTGGGATAAATCAACGATAAGGTTTAAATATGAAGTTACGAGCTGATTTACAATGTATAATTTAAATGCCAGTGAAAAGAAAACTGTTTTTTTGTCGTTGGTATCATAAGTAGATTTAAATTCTTTTCAAAATGCTTTCTGGAAAATTGCACAAAAAATAGATGCAAATAAAGAATAAAAGCTGCACAATGTCCGTCACTTCATCATCATAATCAGGTAAATCAGCTCATCAATCAAAACAACCGTCACCACATAAGAACAGATAACCACACCACCATCAACCACATCCTAAGCCTAAAATCAATACAAAGAAAATATGTAACGCACCAAAAGACTAAATGGTTTTCTGCATACAACCAACCACAATCCCACACACAGGCCTGCATACACTCACTACAGACAATTACATAGTGACAAAGTAATGCAACTGAGCATGTGGCACATTTGATCACACACACCATGACTCTTAACTAATGTAGCTCAGAGTTTCTAGTGTCCATTTTAAGTTTTAATAAAAACTGAACATATTTTTCTGGTTGTTAATGGACAGGATGTCGCAGGTTTACTCAGGTTGATTTACTGTCAAAGGTCACAAGATGATGCAAAATGAGTGACACTGTGTAACCATGGGGTGGATCCAAGTTTAACTCAAAGTTAAAACTCTGGTTTTTGACATCATGAACATCGCTCTTTTTATGTCGGACAATGTTAATATTATTTCAGTATGGTCACTTTTACAGTTTGATCTCCCCACAGGTGCCTGAGCTCTTGAGAACCCACAGAACCTGTCAACCTATCAACCCCCTGCACACATCTGACTTCTTGGTTTCACGTTGTAAAATCAGCGTAAAGTACTTATTTTACTGTACGTGTTGTCCCACACGGACATGTAAACCACTACACCATGTGTGGTGTTAATCGTCAGTTAATGACTATAGTGCTGTCAGATGATCCAATTCTCTTTCAAGTTGTGTTTCCTGTCACAACTAAATATTTGTCTTGTGTGGACTTCAGTACACAGTTGCTTTGAACCAATCCACTCTTTCATGTATGTTCAGTGTCTCTGTTTCAAGCACCTACCTAGACTGTTAAAATGATGCTTGCCCAAAGGCTTTAGTTGGACTTCAGTCAGTCTCAGACCTTAACATCTTAACATCAAAGACAGTTCTTCTTCACTGTATGTCCAACTTTGTCTCAGAGGTCAGCAGATCTACTGCTGCTTGGTTTCTTCCCATCCAATTAGTGTGGCACGGTGTGAACTTTGAAAAGAAAATACTCTTTAATGTTTCTTGGACCAGTTCAAGAGATGAAAAATTTAGTAAAAGTGATTTAAGTCGGATTATTGAAAATCCAGACCGGTCGGTCCACTTCAGATGATAATATACAATGAATTTTTAACAGCTCTTATATGTGAAGTTTTAATTTGCCATTATATCTTAATGAAAACGTCTACAAACTTCTGACAAGCTGCTAAACAATGCCATCGTTCAAAGGCGGGTCAGACGGCTTCAGATGGATCCTTCATATTTCAGTCATGATTCAGATCCATATTCATCATTAGAAGACATTTCTTTTGGAAGATGTTCTTCTCTAATTCGCTAAATCATTCTAAAAGGAGCACATCACAAAAAGAATCAAACCACAAATGAGAATTTCCAAGTGAATGCCAGGCCGTGCACAGTCCAGCTAAATATTTTTAATTACCTTCGAGTGTCTTTAGCTCAGTCGGGCCTGTCAAAACATCCAGCTCTGTCTTTTAGCCCCCTAATTACATTTTAATTGAGAACAAGGTCCAATTTGCAATAACAACAAGGGAGAAAAGGTTCTCTTTAGGCCTTCCAGTGACAGGTGGACAAAGTAAATGTTACTCTGCATCAGAATGACACAATGCAAGTGTAGCTCATGCTGCACATCCCCAAGCAATTTCATGGAAATCTTAGACAATACTTTACAGGAGCTATTTTCCTGAGCGTGTGTTCTTTGTTTGTTCCCTTTATTATCCTTAATTCGCCATCCATCCAGTGGTGATGAGGAGTCTCACTTCACTTGTTCCATTAACTTTATTGCTAATAATATATTTCATTATGGCCTGTTAATGGCAAGAATATTGCAATCTGCTCATGATAGCTCACGTCCAAAATTGTTAATTAAATAAATGAATAGTGGAGCCCAAATAAATAAATAAATAAAGAACACAAATTAGCATAGCGTAATTGAATGTCACTCTTGGTTATTTTGCTCTTTGAACTGATGGATGGGTACCATCCACACCATACGCTGTAATAAAAAAAGAGAACAACTCCTCAATACACACACATTAAAACACCAAAACATCCAGACACAGAGTCACACAACAGTTATCTCTATGCATTAATCTACAGTATTAACAACAACAACACTCAACATAACATGAGGACTCTGCAGGCAAATAGCTTGTATCTGATGTGTCGTACACACATAATCTCAACAGGCTGCTTCGCTATCAATCAATGGAATGTCCGAAAGATTTATTTCACAAGGGCAATGGTCACATAAAACCACGATAAACACAAATAGAAGTAAACACAATGCAATGCAATGTGTTACCACTCAGTGACAATGACACCTTGATCTTTCAGTTCTGATATGGATCCAGTCTCTGCCATGCTAAGGTCAATGCCAGAGTGAATAGTACAGTAATGTGAAAAGAGCTGACATGTTAATAAGTGTCAGGTTTTGACATTTTCCAGTATGGGGAAACTGCAATTTGAAAGATTACTGAGCTATATAATGGCATATGAAAATAAAAGCGATGAAAAATACTGACAAGATAAATTCACATCTCAGTGCCTGTTTGAATTTGAAGACATTTCAAGGCACTAATGTCCTCCTAAGTGGTCCAAAAGGTTCGGCTATTCTTATTAAATCCAGCTAATGATAGAAAAATAGAAAAACTGCTGAAATCCTTTGTTTACTTAAAGCTGCATTAATTGATTTTTGGCCACAAGGGGGCTTAGAAAAAACATCAACACAAGCTGATAGATGCACATCAGCCCCACGAGGGAGTGCCGCTCCATTAAAGGTGCTGCACAGGGTAAGTAAAATGTCAGTATGAAAGTTAATATGTTCTCATTGTTCTTTTCACAGTGTAAGCCCATTTTTATTGCATAGTACATTTCAGAGCTCCCTTTGCTCTTTAAATTGTCTCTGCTTCTTCACACCTGCACTTTGAATTTGAGGAGAGGAAAAACAAGCCCAAACTTGCCAAGAGTAGTTTTTATACTGTGTCTGGTCAAACCACTCCACCTACTGCTAGCTGGTTTAAACTCATTTTTGCATGGAAAATATGCAAAATAACAATTCTCTTAAATAAATACATTGGAATAGGAGGTAACATATTTTACTTTCTCTTGAAATGTGGTGGAGAAAAAGTGCTGCACCTCAAAGTTATTTAGGGTGCTCGGTGTGGCATAAATTCAGCTCTATTCTAAAGTCTTACCTAATGCTGCTTAAACATGATGAACACCCTAAACTTTTCACCTTTATGTTGCCAAACTCGGTCGCATCCAGATGGCTGTGACTGCACAATAGCCAAACTAAATACTGACGTTTTGAAATGAGAAAAGAATTGTAACTACCCTTGCAGAATTTATGGGCAAGTTAGGCCCTGAAATGAGCTCTAAAATGTGAAATGATGCCTTCACTACTTGATTAGTAGCCATTCCTGTGGAAATTAAGTTGGCTGTGACTGTGAATAGCAAGCCGCAGGACGTGTGAGCTCGAAAAGCACATTGGTTTCCCTTCCTCCTGCTGAAGTGCCTTTCTCAGAGCATCAGTATCGCCGGAGAAGATCACACCCTGTATGGCACCAGCTCCATCACGGCTCCCGCTGCCTGGCCTGAAGACAGATTTAAGAGACAAAGGCAGGCGGGGATGGCCGCATGTAAAAAAAAAAAAAGGGGGCTCTTTGCTAGCGCCTAATGAGGATAAGAAAAAATATGGAGCCTTTTCTTTTCCGTCTTAACTCCTTGAGATGCCTGGGCAGGGGTGATAAAGAGAGGGAGAAAAAATGGAGTTCATTTTATGGAGCTGGCTGCGACAGAGATGAAGGTTTCCAGAAATAGGCAAGTTTAAAAGGTGCTGTCGCCTGCACTGATGGACAAATGTGACGGAACAACCTTTAGCTGCTTCTCAGCTGTTATTGATCAAGGAAAAACTGTCCACTTAACTTTAGTGAAGAGCTCACTGCTTCTTATTCTCATACTGATTTGACTTTTACTCCTCTGCTAGTTTTCTCCAGCTGCCAACTGAACAGGAATTAATTTTGGTCACAACCTGATAAAAACTGATTACTTAAGACTTAAGGTAGATTTGGAGCACAGGACCTTACATTTAAGGTCCTACATTTAAGAAGATTATACAAATATAGGAATGGGCTTGTCACAGATAGTTTCTTATTTAGGCTAACAAAGTCCCGGAGGGTTCAGCAGTTAATCTGCTTCAGAAAGCACATCTTTACATGAACCGCGACCTCAGTGTCAATCTCAAAAGTATGTTGGCCTTGAAGGTTTGAAAAGCAGAGAAACTGAAATATATTTAAAAGGTGTTTCCTGGTTTCAACTGCCAAATATGAACAGCAGTTATGAGGTCATATTGTGTCAGCAACAGTAGCGAATCAACATAACACCAGGTTGGGTTGGTTGGGTTGGTAACCTTTCACTAGACCGGAACCTCCACAGTACATGGAGTCCTGAATTTGACAAAATATGTATATTTCAAAATTGTCTGATTACCTTTTATTACAGTTTCTGTGTCAGTTTGAGTGCAACTTTAATTGAATATCTTGTTAGCATCCTTGTCAGGACTGCTCACCATGGAACTCTCCAAGGTCCTGATCCTGCAGCTGTCAGCAGCTAGGGAGCTATCATTGGGTGTCACATAAGCTATCATGAGTCTCCAGAACAGCTTTAGTCTTCCCCAATGTAAATTCTCCAAGTTTGTGGAACTGTTCTGGAGGGATGAACGTAATTCTTTCAATAGATATTCATTCATTTTGGGGTTTGAAAGTGGCTGGTTGTAAGTTTTCTCTGCCGCTGAACGTGGTTTCTTGCAGGAAGCGGGTGGTGGTGATTGTCGCTTCACATGAGCTTCAGCACTGCTATGTCTTCAGGGAAGATTGGAGGCTGCAGTGAGTCGCTATCAGAAAAGTGACAGGATGGGTCAGGGCTAGCTGGTTAGCCTGCTAACTTCAGTAGAAGAAAAGATGTGATGGAGTTAATAATTGTGTTGTTTTCCACCTATGGAGACAGCTGTTGGTGAGTAAAGGAATAAAATTTGATGCTGAACTTGCAATGTTTCTTCCAGACTGGTGAGTAAACAGCTCTTAATGCTAACGCTGGCCACGTAGCAATAGAAAAACTTACATGCAGCATATACCATCTGCCATAGGTGTTGGCTCAAGATCTGGTGACTATTAAGGCCATATAGTGTATGACTCCTAATTTTCATACACACTGAACACACATTCAGCCCTTATGTCCTTTATCTGTTTAGTTTTGGTGTCAGATGCCAGGATTTCCTTGGCTGTAGTGTTTCTGTGACTGCACCACTATAACTGTGATTAATATACATCATCTCTTTCTTGGGGAGATCTTTAGCTACTGGACTCAGAGTGCAAGCTGGCTGCCCATGCATGATTAGTGAGCAACACAGCACAACAATGTTAACTGTTGTACAGTGATGGCAGCTCTAAAGTGTGAATGACTGGATTTAGCAGTGAATGCAATAGAAAGAACAACCAAAGAAGTGTAACCAAAATCCCCAACACATTATTTTAGCCCTCCTCCCCTCACAGTAACCCCTAACATTTTCCTGGTAAACACTGTGCCGAGTGAGCTACAGGTGCTGTCCTGTCACTTCCAATTAGATGCCAGCTATCCAAATGCAGAGCTCTGCTAAGCAAGTGTCAGGACATCATTAGCAACGGGTCAAACTGCATTATGCTCAGAAAACCCCAATCATTATGGCCAAACAGGCTGGCTTGTCCACAGCACGGAGAAAATAGGTCTCAGTTGAAGGTAAGCGAGACTTCACTCAAACATGCAAACCATTCAGAGGACATCTCCCACTCACGGAAACGTACAGTTAAGGTTTATTTTTCCTCAGACAACAGCTTGAAAGTCCGGCTTCAAGTACAGCAGTGAGCGAACATGGTGTCTGGTGAAACTGAGGAACATATTTGATATCCTGCCAAGCCTTGAGGATTCAAGGACTGCGTCATCAGCCTTTTTTTGTTCATGAGTCTCTAAATGTTTACAGGTAAACCTGCTCACTGATGCTAGCTCGCTGAAACCCAGAGAAGCCGCTGAACTGACAACAGGTGTACATACACACTGTAAGATAATAACAGTACGGCTGTCAGACCTGCAACATCCAAACAGCAAAGAAAATGAGTCACAAACAGTCTCTTTACAACACACACCTCCTTAAAAGAAGCAAGATCTGAAACAGGTTTCATGCTTCACTGGTTCCTAAATTCTCTGATGTGACTTTGTTTAAACAGACCAAAACATACAGGACCGCATCAAGAAATTCAAACACAAAATAATGTATGTTTTAAAGAAGAAAATCCTACACACAGCTTATCGAATATACAGAAGAACCTCATATTTTTCTACTTCTTTTCAGTATGACTTAGCTCAATGAAACAACAAGGGAGTTTAGGTTTTAAGTTTTTTTTATATTTCTGCAATAGTCCGAGGATTACCAGAGTTACAACAATTCATCCTGAGGGGGAGATGGGCGGTTGCACCAAACTTCACGGCAATAGCTGGTTAGCCTGAAGCTCTCGAGATATTTCACCCAAAACAGAAATATCAACCTCATAACCACCTCTAGAAGAAAAATGTTGGTGCTAAATTTCATGACAATCCGTTCAGCAGTTGATGAGTCCAGTTTGGATAAAAGCAGTGACCAAGCAACCAAACAACCAATTTTGCCATTCCTAGAACCATGATATGATACTTGCCAATAAAAATTGATACATAACAAACACAATGAGCGTAGTAAGAGATTTTGAAGGGTCAGGTTTTAAGAAACCAGAATGAGCCTTGCTAAATTGACTTGGTGGCGAAACGAAAAAAAAAAGCTTATTTTTTATTAGACAGGCTACATTCATTGGAATCTCTGGACCAAAACATATACTTTCACATTGTCCCTTATTCATCTGTCGAACCTTTCAATCAGCCATCAAATCCCACAGACCTCACCCTGACGGTCGTCCCGTTGACTTTCCATTGACTTTATTTTAATTAGAAATAGTTACATCAGATTTTGTGTGCTGGAACGTGGCACATACCTATAATGACACTAAATAATCTCAAAGCAGGTATCAGTCACAGAATTCATTAGTAACCATCCCTTGGTGTTAAGCGATCCGGTGTTTTTCCTTCAGGCACTTTCCATTAACCTTCAGCTCTTTTTTAAAACACACCCATTGATGATAAAATTCCCTCAATGCAACTTCCTATAACAAATCTATTAGCGCCCAGTCCTGTATATTTCTTCAGGCACGCCCCAAGCTAAATGGTTTTCAGAGTTACCGTTTCTCATTACAGTAGTAAACATTTGAAACAGGATGACCTGTTAACTCAAAAGCCTGTAAACCGCTGTAGGGCTAAATAATTCTCTCTATTAAATCTGTTACCAGTATAAAGCTGCAGCCAGATGAAAACCTTGAAGCCTGTAACAAATCTAATTTTCCGGATTGTGGAGAAACAGTCCTTTTCCTTTTCTCTGACTGATAACAATGCATGTCTCAAAGTTCATCAGGACTTTTTGATTGTTTTTCATGAACCCACTATCGAGCTGCATTCGAGGAAAAATAAAAAGGAGTTATGAAGCAGACAGGAGTAGTTCAGTACTGTCCCTCCTCTGTGTGCCTGTCCAGAAGAAACCGAGCAGAGCAAAGCGAAAAGCAGCGGGATGTTTTGAAATGGATTAATGCTCCCACCATTTGAGGTTAACAGCCTGTCGCTGGGCTTCCTTATCAGACGGCCAAGATCAATGGCACAAACACATCTGCTCCCCAAACAATCTGCCAGAGTATTGCTGGACACTGCACTGAGAATGAAATAAAATCATCCAGCAGCTCCCGGAGCTATTTTATACCCATTTGTCTTCTGAATCTCACACAGCGTAAAGAGCAAAATTCATTGACCAGTTTAGTAAGACGGGTATTGTTGTTGGGAGACTGATTCAAAACTTGAAAACAAGGTGACACCTAACACGAAAACAGAGCAGGGTATTTTATTTCTGATAAACCATCTGAAATGTGCACTGTGATTAAAATATCAGATATGGGGACATGATGTATTTTTAGGGGCATTTTACAGTACATTTTCTGGCAACAGGTACCATGCAGTAAGTACTACCAGTCTTTATTGGTGCTTGAATTGTTCCAGTACTGGAATATTTTAATGAAATCTAAGTGCTGTCGGTGTCTGCCAAAACAGGCCTGTCTGTGGAGGCAAGAGGCAACTGAAAATGAGAAACTGTGTGAGGTACAATATGTACTCTACTGTAGTTGCAAAGCTGGAGGATAAGGGCTTAAATTTCTCATTCGATATGGTCTATAAATAATATTGCAATATTTTCAGACTATATTGCGATATACAATATATATCATGATATTTTGAAATCTCAAATGAATAATTCCCGCAGCATTTGTGCCCTCAATGTTGCATTTGCATGCTATGCAGGCCATTGTTTAAAATATGAACTTTTTTTTTTTTTTATTTCAGTTCATTTTAGATAAATATTGATATATAATATTTTAAATATCAGTAGATCTGCCAGGAAGATGTAATGCTCACATTACAGGTCTGGAGTTTTTCAGGTTTTGTGGTATTAGCCGTTGCGCACCTTTCAGGACACAAGAGTGCAAGGCTTGCTAACAGAATGTGCTGTTCCTGAGTGGAAGTAGCAATAGTAGTTAGCAATAATTGTAGTCTACATGATTACTTATGAAACCATCGTTTGATTCTACTTTTGTATTATTTTCCCCGTAAATAAACAAAAATCTAACAAAATCATGAGAGAGGCAGAAATAAGAAGGAAATTCGAGGCAACTGAAGTATTCAAGTCAATACACAAAACAGTTATCGACATTAACACTCATTACGAGTAGTGTGTGTATTACAGTGCAGTGAACACAGTGTCAAGGGCAGCGAGTCTGTAGGAGAGCTAATATCAGCAGCAGCTGAGCAGAGTCACAACGATCTCTGCAGCGAGTGCATACAGCTACAGTAAGCCCTGAGGGGAAACGTGTGTCAGTCAGACACCACCCACACCGCTTCAAGCAAGATAAACTGTGTCACACATTAATGAGTGAGTTTGTAACATGATTTAAAATTGTAATGCTTCCATCTCATTCACTGGCAGTCTGGTAAAACAGAATAAGAGCGAGCAGTTGAGAACTTTTGTCAGTGCAGACCTGGTACATGAAAAAGTTTCATTGAAAAAAGTAATTGTTTGTTCATTTTTTGCTAGCTCAAAATCTTGAGAACCAAGTGAACGTTCGTGCCAAATTTGAAAGGATACCCTTGAAAAGTTCCAAAGATATTGTGTCCACAAAGCCAAAACCATGGTTTGTGAGGTCACCGTGGCTTTGACCTTTCACGAAAATCGAATCAGTTCATCCTTGAGTTTTTGAAGAAATTCCTCAAGGTGTTACTGAGATATCACGTTCACGGGAATGGGGCATACGTATGGACTGGCGGACAACCCAAAACTACAATGCCTCCAGGCCTGGCTGTCGCCAAACACCGCAGCACTGAGGATTAAAAGACTACAAATGTACAACTCCTACATGTTACACTGTTTAGTTCCTCTGATCATTCAACCCGAGGAACACAAGCGAGCGACCAGAAACATCCTGATATTTGAATTTTGAAGGTAAAATTGAGGCAATTATCCCTTCAGGCTGTGTAATAGAAAAGTAATACAACAAGAATGCTCTTAGGGAGCAAGCAAATAAATGAATATTATTACTTCTGAACAAACAATTGACATGCAAATATATTCAACCCCTGTGTTTCTTGTCATTATCATAAGTTTCAGCAGTTCTAGTAAAGATTTCTGGGTAGGTTTGTGTGATTTTTTTGTGTATGTCTTAACAGCACACATTGTGCAAGATGACTTTTTAGCTCAGCTGAGCTGTGAACAGTCTGAGCACCAGTGTTGCTCTCCTTTTACAATGAAACACAATCAATTCTTTCATCACAAGAAAAGAAAGTCAAGATCCTCGTTTGCCATCTCAGGCCGGAAAGTCACATCAGCAGGAATTAACAGGTTGCTGCTGGTGATAAAGAGAAAAAGTTTGTCTGAAGAGGTGTACAGCTGCAGATCTGCAGAGTCTACTTGCACTCAGAGTCTACTCAGCATGTTGATCTAAAATGTTAATCTAAAAATATGGATATACATGATTGTTTGGTTTTGATGGTATTAAGCTAAATTCTGCTGCTGCTCATATATCAAACTTAAGCACATCGTCACACTCAAGATCAACATACACGAGGTCTTCTGAGCAGTGCAGGTGCACGCCTGGTAACATCCCAGCTGAGTGCTGTGATCACATCTTTGTTTTCTTGACATTAATCTCAAAGTAATTGTGTTCACATCAGTTGGTAAGGCACTGAGCTTCTCTTGGGAAATCAAACAGGGACTCTGCTGAACCAGAGAGCGTTGTGTTGTTGAAGTGGGACTTCTGGATGAAAAAAAAGAAAACGTAGGTAACACAGCATTACTCAAAAAGATCTTAAATACTGAATATTTCAAAACACACCTTTTACAATCCGAAATTATAATTAATAATTACAAACCATTTTTTGCTTTAATAGTCAACAAATGGAGTAAAAAAAAAAAAAAAAGGTTACCAGTCAGATAAATATCAATAAACAGAGTCAATACTTGACAGGGAGTCTAAGCTATCTACACACCATGTATTGACGATGATGTATAACTATTATCAACTCTCCCAAATGAAAACTGCTGTGGAGCTGCTACAAACAAAAACATCAGCATGTCATATTTGTGTCTCCTGCTCTCTCTTGCTCAGTGTATGTTTAGTTATTCTCCTGCCTCCTTTAGTAATAATGATACATATAATGAAAGTAGTTTATTTGCCATAATAGAGGCGAAGCTCAGTGAACTGGAAGCCCCACTCCACTTGCCTGCAGCTTCAGAGCAGCCAGGACACCAGGGCGGCTGGGGGACTGCCTGTGTGAAGAACTGAATCTAGTGACAAATCTGCTAAGTTGGCAACATCGCAGGCTGTAAAAGCCCCCCCCCCCCCCCCCCAAATAAAAACAGTTTGCACCAAATCATTTTGAAAGAGCAACGGCCAATGGAGAAACTTCAACTCAGTCACGTGGCATTCAGCTGTAGCTGCTACAACAACAATTACAAGAAAAAGTTATGAAATCTTTATTGTGATGGAGTAGTATCTGAAGTCCTTCAAGTCTTTTTTTACATTGTAATGAAATAATTAAAAAACAGTGGCTGCCTGGAAGATGTATAATCAACCCCTCCATATGTATATTCAAAAGTAGCTGTAAACAAACTGCAGAACACCAGACGTTGCTCTTTCTGTAGCTTTATTATATTACTGTGAATATAACAACAGAGTTTGATTTAATTATGCATAGACTGTTAATGTATTTAACAGCTCTGTTAAAGAAAATTAAGTTCATTCGTGTTCTACAACTCTACAAATATTTCGGTGAAAATAAAGTAAATATGTGTCTGAGTGGGACTCTCGTCTTGAACACCTTGTCCAGCCAGCATCAGAACAAGTTAGTTACTGAAGGAGGGAGTCCAGCTAAAAAAGAAAAGGTCACCTGGGAGTGTACAGCAGTGGGATGCCTTAAAGGTTACCTCCATCGAGCTCCATCAAATATTAATGACATCAGAGCCCCTGACAAGACCCCCCTGGCAGACAAACAAGTGCATTTAGCAAAAGGGGTGTTTTGAGAGCCCACTCACCATTGTGATGCAACACGTTGCTGTCCTGCTTCAACCTGATCCTCTCTGTTAGACCCTCACTTTGTGCAGCTTTGTCCTTAGTGCTTCAGCAAAACCTTGACTATTCTGCCATCGGGTTTAAAGAAGCAACATTCCTGGATTTCTTTTAAAAGGTCACTGACAGGTGGAGTGTGACTCCTTGCCCTTATATTTCCAGTATTTTGTATTAACTTATCGATCCAGTTATGTCAACACGGGAAGCATAAAGGTTACAGCTCAGTGCACCATCTCCACATCCCTGACTTATTAACTATGCAGCTGATATGGAGACCTTATTCTTGGCAGTAAAAGGAGCCAAAACTAATATTTAACTGGGGGAAATATGCCCCATAAACAAGCCCGTATGTTGTCCTTTCTAAAATGCAATATTGGCAGCACTCCTAAAAGAAATAATCTGAAATGGTGCTCTGAACTATTTTCTCTGATTCCTTCCAAAAGTGGATATTTTACCTCAGAGAGGGCAGCAATGGTAAACAGTGCAATAAAAGATCAAAATCTTTCCTGGCAAGTCACCACACAGGGCACTGTTGTTTACCTCTTTCCAAAGTTGCTTTCGACTTGCTGTAAACTGAGATGAAGACTTTACTCTGTGGATTATTACAGTAAAGAGATGCGGCGAGGCAGTTACAGGTGTTGGCCAGATGTTCGTGCAGAATGCTGGAAGCTGCACACAGTGTTTCTGCTGTCTGTTTGTCATCGTTGTCATTGTTTTTGGCACAGGCAATCTGTTTTTGTTTGTTTGTAATACATAAAAATCACTGAAGACATGGACTGAATTTGTGCAAAAGCCTCCAAAATTGCACTTATTTATTTATGTTTTTTTTTTTTTATGACAGCAGCTCTATGTTCAGTAATCACTAAAACTGCTCAATCTTTTCATGCAGAGCTTGCACAATCAACCTGATGACAAACTTCCTACATTTTCACATATTTCATCTTCTATCCTCTAACGCTTCATTTCTATCTCTCTATCATTTCATGGTAAGGTTTCATATTGGAATAATATTTTGTAGTTTCTCTTCCCTAAGTGTGGATCGCACTAAAAGAAATCTGGCATTCAGACTGAATGCAAATCAGGAGAAGCTCAGTTTGTTGCTGGAGGCTCTCTATGTATGTGTTTTATTTTATTTAATATTTTTTGCTGCACTCTCAGCCTGTAGTCACATTTGGAGCTGAGCTGCTGTGCATCTTGTTTGGTTGTTGAATTTATGGAACATCTTAATATTGCACAGGTTGCAGAGCTACTGCACTGCAACATGGTGTTTTTCCTTTTTTGAAGGTAGGTGTTAAGCAAAGGCCAAACAATTTAATTCAGTAGAGCTTTTTTCGTGCAAACATGCAAATACATAAAAAGAGGGATTTCCTTTGGTTTAAGTCTAAAGAAGAAAAAAAACATAAAAACATGTTTTGACTCAGTGGAACGACTGTGGTTTTTATAAAGGCCTTTTTCTGCCTCATGCTCTTTTGAGTCAAAAGGTCAGCAAAGTTGCTGTTTTCTTACAAACTACCACACACCCCCTACACATCTAAGACTCCGCATCACATATGTTGAGAATGAACAACGAATGAAATCCTCCTATGCTGCTTTTATCGCCTCAATACTTCCAAACCACTGAGATGAACCCTGTCGTCCCCAAAACTCCTGCAGATGCCCCCTTCTTCCCTCCCTTGATCCGGTGTTAAATAATAGATTGTGGTCAGCAAGTCTAGTCTTCCTCTTGCATTGGGGGGGGGGGCTTGCCTTCAGTTACAAGGCTACTGTACCGTACCTCTCTTTTCACAGCACAAGGATAGGGAAAACGGCTTCCCTGCCCACAGGCTCCTTACGTTGCTTTCCTGTTTGAAATAGCTTCTGTTGTGGTGTGGCAGGCGAGTCGGAGGTTCATGCAGTCACACTGGGGAACTGAGAGGAAAAATTCTGCAGTTCATTTCCATGTGAGGAGAGTGAACCGAGAAAAATAACCACAAGGAATTGCTTTATGTAATCTTTTATGTCTGAGTCTGCATCCTCAATTTATGAGGCTGTAAACAATATGCGCATATTTCATCACTGCAAAGGGAGAGAGTGTGTGTTTGTGTGTGGCGGGAGTGTATGTAGATGTGTGTGCATGTGTGTGTGGTGGCAAGGGAAGGGGAGGGGAGGGGGGGGTTGTAACAGCACCACAATATTAGAGTGTGAATAATGCATATAATCCACCTTTTCAGCGCGAAAAGAAGACTGGGCCATTAAAAAGCTCCAAACTGAAATTGATGATAAGCATCAGAATTTGCAGAGCAATCCACCATGGCAGTATGAGTGGTCTCTGAGTGGTTAGATGAAGCTGTTTGGCTGCAGTTGTACATGCAGTGAATGACTTACAGTTTAAGTGGCAATATCTGGGGCAGCTACAGCCTAAGTGCAAAATGAAACAGCATTGCGGTCTTGTGAAACTTTGTGTAATTAACATGTTGTCTTAAATGTGAAAACTCGCGCCATACGAGGCGATGGAGGGGTTTCATCATCGTCAAAGGAAGGAGGAGCATTTGCAGATGTGCAAGTACATTTACATCTGTATTTGTTATTATTAAATGCTTTATTGGTCAAGTTACTCGGGAACTGTAATCAATTACACATTACTCATTGTAAAAGTAATTACAATACTAACTTGAATGGCACATACCTCCACCCAGGCCAAACAGTCCTACACACGTCTTTGGTTCTCAAGTATAATTTATTTATTTAGTCTTTAATCTTTATACAGAGAGCTTTGGTTTTATTACCTGCTGCGTGAAATGATGACATCAGCATTATACAACTGTATGAATTGTGTCATTGCTCTGTCGCAACCGCTATTGTTCTTATCCAATTTTATTAGTTGCATGTTGCATGAATGACTGATGCTGCCGGTGCCATATGCACCGTTACTTACTATTAATAATAAGCACAACTGTGTGTAATGTGGATTCAGCATTTTCTTCCACCAGATCCACATTATCATCTGGATCTGGACCAAATTATGGAAAAATCATAGATGTCGACACCATAAATATGTCAGATTGTTTACATCAACATCCAAACGTTATTTCTCGAGAAATTGATGAGTGTCAAAAAATGCCTTATATCGTAATGTTAAGGAAAAACTTTGATTCCATCCTTAATTTTGAGATTTATGTTAGTGAGATACTCCAATCCTGCTTCTATCATTACAGCAACATGGCTAAAATCCTTTCAAGTCTGAGCTTCAGAGACACAGAAACCATCATACATGCTCTCATTTCCTCACGTTTAGATTAATGGTCTCCTAACTGTATAAATCAGATAACAATTCAACTAGTACCGAATGCATAATGCATAAGAAAGTGCAAGTAAAATTTTCATAAAAGTTGCTTCTAGGTAGCAGCATGTATCTCTGTCTACAAAGAGGGTCTTTTTAAAATTACCACCAGGTGCTACAACTCACAAATGTTCAAATCCTACACATTGTGACTTTAAAGCAGTAATCTTAAAGATTTTCATTTAAATAAATGTATGTTAAGTCTCTATTTATAACCAAATAAGGTAACTCAATGCTGACTGAGTCTATGGTCCACTGACAAAAGTATTTCAGTATTTATATATTTGCAGTATTATGAACTAGGTGTCTGTGGTGACATTCCTTGGAAAAAATGCTGTATCAAGTTGCTGCTAATGCTAACCAAACACTTCCTACTGCTGCAAGTTCACATTAAAAGCATTTAACCGGCAAAACACGAGTTGACTTTCATTACAGATGTCATTTATATACTGTATATATAAGTATTCAGATGAAGTGTTTGTCTTTTATCTAACTCTGCTCTCTGAAGCTAATTTTAAACTAAATGGATCAAACGCTGAGATGCACAGGGCACATACAGAGTTTGTGCACTTGTTACTGTACATTCCTGTGTGTCTGTATGTGTGAGCATTTATTTTAAAAGTCCTTCGTTCAGCCCGTGCTGGATATCAATTTGTGAGTGTGTACTGAAGTCTGGGAGAAGAGCATTGACGTATTGACGTGCGAGTTAAGGTGAAGCTGCACCACGGGAAAATGGGAGCCACATCCTGTTTACATGTGAATCAATACTGTTACAAGTCTAAATGGTGAGAAACGTCCAGGTCACACTGGGTAAGAGGAGTCCTGGATGAGGCTGGATAAAGTAAGAGAGAGAAGGCAAAAACGTGTCTAAGTACACGGTGTTATGGATAGAATGAAAGAGAACATTATGCTCTTTGCCGAACCTGAACGGTCTGTGATGTGATGTAAGATATAAAACAACGCTGTGTCTGCTGAGCTCAATGACGCACCAGCGAGTGTGGAGAGCTAAATTATTGCAGTATATACAGGCTTGTGAAAAAGCTTTATGCGAATAAAAGCCATCAGTTTTTTATCACCAAATTTCAGAGGCGACATCAACTCCTCTAATTAAGTGCAAAAAACATCAACAGCAACCTTTGTGGGGCTCAGAAAATGGTTCAATGACTAAGCATCAGTGGTTTTTTAAGGAGCTGTCATACAGGTAGAAAACTAAGATGTTCTCACATTTTTGTTCTGTCAAAGGATGCTTTGCTGAGCACACATGCTTTTTTCCTTCCTGCTTCACATTCACTCTGTTATGTACACCAGGGAGCTGGTGTAACTACAGATTTCTGCTGTTGGCCAATGAGCAACTGAATCAGAGGGGTTGGGATTGAAGTGCCTTGCTTAGAGGATGCCCTGCGGAGTTTTCATTAACATGTTTTGTTTGCATTCAACCTTTCTCATCAAAATTCACTTTGTGTTTCATTAAGACTTAACAAACATGATGAATCCTCCATCCTCCAACTGGCCTTCACTCGCACTATAAACAACCACTGCAGCTCTTTCCCATGCTCTAAACGAAGCCAATCAGACACATTCAACATCAAAACACCACTTGACTCTCGTTTCTGTCTTCTATCCATGACGGCAAATGTAAAAACCTTGATAGAGCTCGCTAGGGTTTCACACAGCAGACTCTCTATTTATTTGAACAACCACAAATGTTGTTTGACAAAACTCAAGGTTCACTTGCTAAGTTTCTGTGAAACGTTTAACAGCATCTTACAGTCAGTGAAATACATGGTTTGTCTATTCCTTCAAACATGAGACCAACAAATGTTTTTTTACGATGAATCATTTGACTTGTGCCTGATCTGCAAACTCTCTGTTTAAGAAATGCTTAGGCAAATAAAACTTCTTGGTAAGGTAAAAACTGCACTAATCAACATTTTTATACAAGCAGTAGGTTAAATTACTATGTCTAAGATGAGAGGGGTCGAACATTGTGATGAACTCAGAGATTTGTCACCCGGCCTTAACTTTCCTCAGCATTTTAACCTCTTTCAGCTCACTGTTTAGGTTTGGTTCAGTCTCAGCAAACTCATCAAACTCATTTCCAGCTGCATCACACAAGCTCTGATTAACCAACAGCATTTAGAAAAAAAAAAAAAAAAAAAAACTAAATTGCATGCTACCTAACGGCTGCTTGGCAGGTAGCGTACAGGAGCATTCAGCTGCTGAAGAGCTGTGATGTTGATGAAAACAGGGCTAGAAAGAGAATATATCAGTGACTATTGGACTTTAGTTGCCAAACCTGCGCCTGAAAGTCTATCCAAAGAAAGACCAAGCAAAAATATAAAAGCCTCAGCATCACCTAAGTGGGACTAGTTAAAGTACAAAGCTTTCAAAGAATACACAGGAAGAGCAGTTTCTTCCTTCCACAACTTAGACAGCACTTACAGTACTCAGTCACCCACTGTTAAGAGTGGAGGTTCCCAACTAGACCATAATTAAGGTTCTTTTCTTCAAAGTACTACTCTTTTCGACTTCTAGTTTCTACTGCTACTCCAACTCGAATTGTTGTTTTGTGCTCAGCCAGTGAGTTGCAAGAATAACAGGAGGAGATCATACCCTTTTAGAGTAGCTATGGGTGATAACTGACTACGTAACACACTGAGCAACCGAGTTTAGTTCCCTACGGATGTCAAGATGTTGTTGGTCCCTTCCAATATATTTACCCATCTCAAACAATCTTGCCATTTGAACTCCCCTCTGTGTTACCAGTAAGATCTGTGCAGCAACTATTAGTTGCCAGATTTGTGTGTTTTCTGCAAACTCTTGATTATAATGATAAAGAGGGACAGACCGGGATATTGGGATACTCAACTATGATTTTGCAACCCTCAACTTCAAACTGCATCATGCACTGTTGACCAGCTGCAGCCTGGCAGTAGCAGTAGTGGACTTGGTGATGAGCAATGGTGAATCCAGAATGGTAAGTTCACTGGACAAAATAAACATCAGCTGATATTATGTTTATAACTCAGTGGTTTGCTAATTTGTGATGTGAAAATGCCTCCCAAAGCGAAGGACAGGTCCTTTTTAAGGAACCTAAGTGTAACGAAGAACTCAAGTGTAAGAAACAGCTGAGCTCAGCTAATAAGAAAGTTCTGTAATTAATCCAAATATGTATCTTCTTTGAAATTAGCTGGAGGAATATTGAGAGTGAGATTTAAAAATGACTCACAGCAGATAGTTGGTTCAGAGTAGCGCACCATCTACAACCAGTTGGTTATTGTCTTGAAAATCTATGTCATAATTTCGTTTAATTAAAAAAGTAAAATAGCCCATCTGTTTAAAATCAGAGAAAAAAAGTCATGACAGTTTCAGTCAAGTTATATCAGCAAACACATTCAACTCAAGTCAACTTTCTGCAGAGTCAGGCCCTTTTTGCATATGAATACATGTGAATGTGAATGAGAAAACAGGGATAGAGAACAAGTGCACATATCGTTTTGGCCATGTGACAAAAAAATGTCCCTACCAAAGATAAAAACAAACCTAGGCCCTCGCTATAAAGCAATATTAATTGTTATTCAGCTGAATACTGAATCATAGTTTCCTTGTGGTAGGTGAATAAACAGAGGACCACAAACACACCAAGAGAATACATCACACATCACAACAGTTGAGGTGACGAACTTAACAGATGTGTTCCCTTGGAAACACAAAAAGTTTTGGTTGTGTTACAACTTTTTATCAGTGTATGTTTGTCACCTGCCTGATAAATTAACTGAAACAACAAACTGAAGTAGGTGATTTAACACAGACACACACAAAAACCCGCTAATGTGTGGAAACAAGGCCTAATGAAAAGGGAAGGGTGCAGCCTTTTCACATGGATCATAAACACACAAGAAGCACGCGCTCACTCTGACTTCCTTAATAAAATAACTGCCTGAAACAAAAGCCACCATATCCCCTCAGAATATTCAGTTACTGTATATCCCCGCTGGCTAATACCACTGTTCTAAATTAGTATGATTCTGATCCCTACATCAGCATGGATTAGCGCTCTCCATCGCTTGTGTGTTTTCGGAAGAACAAGCTGGGGTGGTACCATGGCATCAATTAGTTATGTAAATGTCATCATCGTTATTTAGACTGGGTTTTGATACCTCTATTCTGAGCGGCAGGGTTTAACCCTTGTGTGGTGTTCGGGTCTGTGGGACCCGTTTTCATTTTTTATCAAAAGAAAAATTATATGATTAAGTATTTTTTCAAACCCAGACTCATTGGCCTTGGCTCATTTTCTGTGAAGAATATTTATCAGAACACATTTTCAATGACCACACATTGTACACCCCCCCTACACATTTCTATTACATACAAGATGTTCGGGTCCACTGGACCCGGGGCTAATAAAAGTATGGAAATTGTTGTACCTTCACTCTGTCCTCCACCAGTCTGGGCCAGCTGTTAGTGTGTGTGTGTCTGTGTGTGTGTGTGTGTGTGTGTGTGTGTGTGTGTGTGTGTGTGTGTGTGTGTGTGTGTGTGTGTGTGTGAGTGAGTGAGTGAGAGTGTGTGAATGTGAGTTTTGTGTTTCTGCCACTGCCATTCCCACACAAGGTTGCAACATTGTTGCAAAATTCAAGTACCAACACCTGTCTGCTCTCACATTCCCGTACATCTTACCCTCTGTATTGCGGGAACCAATCTTTATTTTCTCATAGTCTATCCCAGCTGCAAATTGGGGGCGGGACACTATAAATATAGCTTTGCCAGTGTGGTTCCTTATCACAACTGATCAAGATGGCCAAAAGATTCTCTGTTCAGAGGGCCTTGCAATTGGTTTTTGAAGAGAGTGAAGCTTTTGATGATGATGTAGGCCTGGAGGAAGAGGTTTCAGAATGTGAGGATCACATTACTGAAAATTCAGAGTCTGACAGTGACTTAGAAGAAGCGTATGAGATTGAGCATCAGCTAGCTCCAAAACAAAGATGCCATTTAGGGGCCACTGCCCCTTTAGGCAGTATATACCATCTACACCTGCAAAATATGGTATAAAGATCTGGGCTGCCTGTGATGCCACTTCCTCATATGCTTGGAACTTACAAGTCTACACAGGGAAACCTGATGGACCCTCGTGTGTTGTATAGGCTGGTATGAAAAGGCAATGTGTTCAATGGGGCTGATGTGTTGTCTAAACTGACATGGTTACTATATGTGTTCAGCTTGTGTTGTGTAAACTGACCTGAATTTGTTAACCTCCTAAGACCCGAGCTCTATACTTTGCTATATAGGCTGATTGGGACCTGAGAAAAATGATGTCCACATATGAGGACATTAGTTTTAAATTTCGATTACTGAGTGGCAGTATAATATCCTCATATGTGGTCACCAGGCCTTTGTTGAGAAAAAGTTAGTATTGTGGTCTAGAGAACCCAAAATGTGAGGTCCACATATGTGGACGCCAGGTCCTAGGAGGTTAAATTTCAAATGGTGTTCAAATAAATGAAAATCAATAGTTACAAAAAACCTTGCTTCATTTGTAAATTTGTTGAATTTTTTCCAATCATATCTTGATTGTTATTGATTTTCTTTTTTTATTACATTTTATTAAAAAACAAACAAAATCGAGTAGCACTTTAATTTGTAAGTGTGATCTAAGAAAGGTAAAGGGCAAATATTAACCATAAAAGTAAATGCTGTTTACTGTATATTGCTTGTAATTGAGATGAAGTAAACATCTGTTAAGTATTTTAATAGAAAATTGTTTGATTGTGTTGAATTAAACCCCAACAAATGCAGCGGGTCCACCAGACCCGCCAACACTGGCTGAGTAACAAAAATATGAACATCACACAAGGGTTAAATGAAAGCTTAAAATGAAACGAGGGGAATGAGGAATCTGTTCTGATGCTATCCACACAGCTGTGGATAAAATATTAAACAGAGACCTCCGGGGCACAGCGGCTATCTGATTGGCAATAAAAACCACTTGAACAATTTGAAACGGTGTTAATTGTGATGCGAGAGACAATGAGGCGTGGCAGAAGGGGAGAGACAATGAGAGGGTTCAGGGATACCATGTGATCACGGATCAGCTTGCATTATATTTCCTTTATTACGTCTGATTTCGTCTTGCACAAAAACAATATGCCGTGTCTTCCCTCCTGTTTCGCACGCCTCGCCATCTGTTGTTTTTCTCACTGAATTGTTCTCTTATGTTGCACTTCGCTCTTACAGTGGCCAAGATTGTCTAACTGTACCTCAATTTCTCTAGGCGTGGAAAAAAAATGAAATGAACAAAAGGCCTATTTCTACACAGATACATTTTCTCTCAGCCCAGATTGGAATGAGTCAATCTGTGGCCCTCACAGAAAATGTAATCACACTTCAAGAAAAAAAAAAGAAAGTGGCCAACTTTGGCTCCAGGTGATGTCGAAGTCAGGATGAAGGTAGATAGAGCCGCTACCTCCCAAAAATCTGAGCCCTGTCAGCGAACAGCATCGGCACAGCAAATTCTTTTCTCAGTGCTTCCTCTCAGGCCTTTGATATGCTTTAATAAATGTTAATAGAATACAGAGTGCTCGGGGTAGAGTTTAGAAATTACAAATTGCTGAGCTCATTCGCAGGCATCCTCAAGGGACTTCTTGGACTCCAACACCTTGACACATTCCCTTGAGGGCTCAAACGGGAAGGAATGAGAATCGTGCAAGAATGTAAATTGACTGGAGGGAGAGGCTGCCAAGAGAACACGCAGATGGTTGTGTCAAGCTGGCAAAGGACGGTGGGCGAGGGGGGTGGCACGTGGCTGTTTTTGGCACACCGCAAGCATCTGGCACCGATGGCACAGCAAAAACGTGCTTCCCCACAACACCGCTACCACCCTCATTACTGACGACAGCCCCACCTCCTCCCTCTATATTTGGCTTATCTCACCACCCAGCATCCGGGAAGACAATGGGGCCGTGAAAATCCAGCCCGTGTGTCCCCTCACTGCAGGGGCCTCTCTGTTTGTGCTATGAATGTAGACGGCTAAAGGTTTATGTTAATCTCATCTCAGGGCTGACTGTGTTACGCAGGATTGGGTGGTCACAGGCAAGTGAAGTACAGAAGAGAGTTGTAGCTGCAGTAAATACGAGGTTTTGTTGACAAGATGGAAAACCTTACTCGTGCAGCACAGCACCTCTCTTGAATGAATCGATGTTGTACACACTGAGCTCCCCAGTGGTAGCCTCTTACACACTTATGGCTCGAATTGGTTCTTGCAGGCCTTACTGGCTGGAATGACTGCAATTACAAAATTGTTTTCCTGGTGTTCAATTGCAGACTTTTAAAAGATAGTTGTAATGTTGTTATTATCCAATTTCAGAGACACAAAAGGCAGGAAGCAAATGAGTAGCTCTTGGCCTCTCTATGAGCTTCTTCCGTCTCTGAAATGGATCTAAAACATCTCAGACAACTGTCTAATCCACAGGAGTGTACATGATTGAGCAGTGATTGAATGCAAAAATGTACATTTACTCAAGCACCGTACTACAGTACAATTTTGAGATGCTTACACTTTACTTTAGTACTTCCATTTCATGCTACTTTGTACTTGCTCTGCAACATTTAAAGACAGCTATCGTCACTGGTTCATTCACGAATTAAGATACTAATAGAAAACCCATAGTTAAAATTTGCTTCATCTTGTATATGCATCACTATGAAAGGGCCATTCTACTGTGGTTTGTTCCACATATAATGCATTATCTTTTACATTTCCTGATAACTGCTTTTACTAATAAATAAAGATCTGAATAGTTCTTCCACCACTGCGATTGTGACACCATCACAGCCAGAGACAGAGAGAGAGAGAGAGAGAGACTACAGAGAGATAGAGAATAGATACACAGATACAATAATAACAATTACAGCTATGTACTTGAAGTGAAGATATGGAGAAGCAGCCAGTGGGAAGTATGAGTCATACTCCTTCTCATGTTTTCACGCACAGCAACACACAGACAGAAGAAAAGAAAACTGCTCAGCGCTCTCATCCCTACTGTGTCTGTACTATTTGTCTCCCATTGCAACAAAACTCATTATGGTGCAAGGAAATATCTACCAACCTGAAATGTTTCATACCTGCGAGCTAGCTAAGCATGTTATTAAAGTAAAACTCCCAACTTTTGGGACATACTCTTTGGCTTAGCTGCAGTTATATGAGAAGATCGATATCAATTTCATCTCAGAGTGCTCACTTTGAGGTTGCACTGTGGCGTGCTGAGTCTGGTTTAGCACAAATCCTGGAAGCAAGGGGAAACTGCTAGCTTAGCTCTGTTAAGATGCCTTCTCAAGGTATCATATTACCACAATGTCAAGCACCTTGTGTGTTTAACTAGTGTAGAAAGAGGAAACTGGACATTGTAGTCTGACAGGCAGTTGTGCATTGGAGCTTTTTACTGTGGAAGAACTGACGGGCATGGTGTCACAGGTGGAAGTCCCAGCACTTGCCCTCTTTACACACTTTCCAGTCCAGTGCAGTTCAGGTGAAGCTTGGATGTATGGATGGCTTGCTAATATAAAAAAAAGCCACAATACAGTTGTGGAGTTGATGGAAGGTGTGTTTTGGTCTTGGTAGAGGCTGGCTATTTTCTATCTGCTTCCTGAGTTTGTAGTAAGCTTGGTTAATAACTAAACATTGTAATCATGTACTTAGATTTGGTCAGAATGGCTTTGTATACACATATGACATGCATTAGCATCTGTTATTGCATGCTATATACAGTAGGAGTATTTATCATACATGTGCAGATTGTTATTATTACATCTTCTTGTGATGAGCAGGCCTCAAGCTTTTAATGAAAAACCTATAAGGAACAATGGCTCGTAAGAATTTGTAATATCTTGTTCATTCAGCACATTTCCGATTTTCCATCACATTTTACATAGAGCTCATACACAGCACGTCGGCACTTTGGCAGGTGTCTCATTAATGAGTTTAACGTACGAGACCAACAATCTGGTATCCATTTACCTCCTATGTGGGGATTCCTGCTAACACCCAATCACTTGGCAGAGAACTTGCTTCGCAGCATCCAAAACCAAGTCACACAGCGATACATCGAACACATTGGCAAAACACACAACAGCATCTTATCGACACTGACACAAAAACAAATCCACACATTACAAGGGCAAAAGCTGATGCACTCAACAGTGTGCCATATGATCTTGAATTCTACACCAAACCTGTAGCTGTATTTATATTATTCTATTAATCAGCTACTGAAGTCAATCACTATCTCTTAAATGACATTTTTGAGCAAATATGCAAAAAAGTCAAGATAATACTGAAATAACAGACCTATTCATAGACAGACGGCATGAATTGCTTTGACGCAATTGAATTTTTGATTGCAGATAACTATTGTTCACAGACTGTGAAATTTGTACAAACCACTTCAAAAGGCCCTTCCTACGTGTTTTAATGCAGAATTTTGATGTCAAATGTTGCACCTGTACCTAGATATTACTTTTCTGCAAAATCATCAGAGCAAATGTAAATGAAAATCAGAACACAATGAAAGTCCTGGTGGCAAATAAATCAAACAAGACATGGTTTCCCCTCTCTTACTCTCTTGCTTTGCCCTAAAACATCAAACCTCTTAAATAAGACTGACATTGCTGCAAAGATTTGTTGCCAACTGTCAGTTGCCAGCAGATGCCAATACACACTGTCATCAATGATGACACTGCAGAGGGACAGCGTGAGTCGAGTTCAAAATTTTTGTATCATCTGCTCTCCAGAAGCGTCTTCTGAGACAGAGGATTATGGATCCAGTCCCAGCTCAAGCTGCTGGGCTCCGCCACCGGCCGCTGTGCCGGGGAGAGGGTCTGCAGAGGTCTCAGAGAGACTCAGAACATTTCAAGAGCTTTCAGGCAGAAGCACTGTGCTGGTTTATCCAGCAGGGGGTGTTTAACCAGCTCGTCACATTTAAGAGTACCACTGGGACTCAGGATTAAAGGACAATTCCCACTTCTGCCTCTCTTGCTTCTGTGATATTCAGTGTGTTCTGGCTGTTCTGTGATCAGGTGTGGACCCCCTCTCTCTCAACTTCTACTCCCACATTTGTCTCTTATATTTCCCAGAATTGCTTTTGACTGTCAACATGCAGGCAAAGTACCTGGACTTATTTGCATTAGCTGTGGGTAGTGGAGGATATAATGATACAAATGACTGCAGTTAGAGAACATATTTCCTGGAAAAAGAAGGGCTTCCTATTGCTTAAAATAAAAACCGCCTTATGGCTGCATTGTGAGTGCGTGTGAGCCTTTTATCTGTGTGCATCATTGTTGAGCATTTAAGGAAATTCTGAAAGAAGTTCATACTCTTTTATCGTGCGGCACTAACTGCAAAATCTGACATTTATTGTTTATTTTTTGATCGTTCGAAAATGTTCTCCCTCAAACTTCCTTGTATCTGCACAGGAAATATTTGGATATGTCGCATCCTCCACGTTTGGTCTCTTTGGTCTCTCTCTACAGCAATAAACCAACAACAGACAAAAATACTTTGTCTAGGTTTTGTTTGTTGTTTGAAAAAATAACTTTTATTGAGTTTTACTGGATTTAGAAAAGTTTCAGTCGAGCTGTTTTCTATTGACAAAACAAACCTATTGAACCACCAAAGTAAATCTAGCTAAAATTAGATATTCACATACTTTGCTGATAGTATCTCTGAAATAATAACAGAGCGGTTAAAGACCAAGAGGAGCCCATTATTACCCATGAGGCATTTCATTACCACCATCATCGACCTACTGGTAAGAATTCTTATGTTTCAGGCTGTGCTGGATGACAGTTTGTGACGAATGTGGTTAAAACTGAGAGTGAAGTTCATCCATTATTTCAATGTAAACAATACTTCAGCCATGATCGCCAAGTCTCTGCCACATTGTTCTGTGAATGATTTACGACACGCAGTGCTGAACTGCTTCACCATTGGAGGCTTGTGTTTTTGAAACAATATACTACACACCACACACACACACACACACACACACACACACACACACAGACACACACACAGACACACACACCCACACACACACACACACACACAGACACACACACCCACACACACACACACACACACACACACACACACGAGCGGGCCTACCACAGTCTGGCTGCAACCCTGTTTTAAATTACCACTCTCTGATGCAATTACCTCCCTTGCTGCGAAGGGTGATGTTGGCTTTTTGTTTCACCACCATTTGTTTTCACCGTACGTTCTCTCCGGAGCATCCTGACAAAGACTCCATGACCTTGCCTCCCATTTAGACATCGCTATCCAACCGCGCAAAAAAACCAAAGGCGCTACTCTGAGGGGGAAAAAAAAAAAAATCACAATTGAAGAACAATTCCCAGCGGAAACTCAGGGGAATAAGAACGGGAAATGGGATGTTCACTGATGTGCTGAGGAGTGCATGTGCATGCATGTAGGTTGAGTGTGTGTGTGTGTGTGTGTGTAAATAAGCAATTTGTGTGCCTCTGTGGAAGTGCGTGCATGTGTGTGGCAGGAACAAACTACAAAAGCAGACAAGGTGGATAAATGGACTGTTCAACATCTTTGTGCTGTTGTCTTTCCTGCTTCCTGTGTTGTGTGGTCACTGTAAAATCGCATGTTGGGAAAGGAATCTGCTGAACAACTGCTTCCTTCAGCACTTTGTTCAAGTTACTGAAATAAAACATAAAACTTTGCTTCACTTCACAGAGACTGTCTCAATATTTAATCTTTACCTGCCACTTCACAGGAGCCAAAGTATTTCCATGACTGTATTTAGGTCTGTTTTCACTTTTGGAGACTGCAAGAATGTAATTTACAAATCAAGGTTGTGAAGGGATTTATATGAATCATCTTGTATGTAAAGTGCTAAATGGTTGTCATTTGTGAAAATACATGTGTGATGTACATGTTACATCCTGATGAGAGCTTTAAAATCAAAACAGAATTGTCGCCAGGATCACTAACAATGGGCTCAATTATCTGCTTTTTGGTTTCATTCAGTCCAGTGTGGGCTGTTTGGCCCATAAAAATCAGTGTGGGCAGATGGCAGATCAGTAAATTACACATAAAAAGCCAGTTAATTCTGAAAACCCACAGACAGAAAACAGATAAAAGGAGCAAAAGAACAGAGCACTGATAGTGATTATCACAATTCATTTATCACTTATGCATCCACCCTCAGTGTCCTCACTTCACCTATTGCATCGATGCAATGTTTCCTGCCTGTTAATAACACCATCAAGGTGTGATCTTAACACAGAGCTGCAGCATCTGTTAGCAGCCTCGAGTTACTCTGGTAATACATTTAACAAATGCCTTGGAAAGCAAAGAAAATGCTTTCCTAGCAATTTAAGTTTTGTTGATACAATGCCTAAAAATGTTTCTCATCAGGAAGCAAGTACCTTGTCTCAAAATCCTCTAAAAAACCCAGCTCAATTAAGGCACAATTGCCCAGGTATTAACTGTGTAAATGACAAGGATAGTTATAATTTCCTCCAAAACTAATTGACAAAATACATTGTTTGTCATTGTATGTTGGTCATTTGTAACACAAGTTACATATGCTATTATAAAAACGAATCATGTATGCATTTTCTGATGTGCTATGGTTACGTTTTGGGAAGGTTTCGACACAAAAGCTACTTTGGGTTGAGCTCAAAGTTAAGGATTGATTATGGTGGGGGTTAAAGGAAAACGATGATGACTGCTGGTAGAAAATGGCAAACAAACAGTGATCTCCTGTGTCCAACTACTGACCGATCCTTCCACTCCAACATCCTCCCCGCAAAGCTTAGCGGCTCTTGTTCAACTCCACCTTTTTCTCTAAAAGACGAGTCATTATTCATGCGGTCATTGCAGGTCCTCCTTGCTTGGTAAATTTTAGCATAGGTTGTTTAAGGCATCTGAACAACAAATGCTGATGTTTTTGTGTGAGTACAGTCTCATATTTACATATATAATACATTAAAAACAAGTATTTGTAATCACAGGTCAAAATGAAGGCCTTTACAGAGCAGTTCTTTGGCAATACTTTCCATTTCTGTCCAAGTTTGTTGTTTGGCAGAGTATTTTTTCTCATTTCCAGCCACTACAATGGAATTTCGAAAACATCAATGGCAAAAGTCAGGCTTTGGTGTCAGTCAATCAGAATCAAAGAGCCAAGGGCTTATTTCTAATCTCACAATTCTGCACCGACATTCAATAATCAAACAGGGAGAAATCCATCATAGAAGGCGTGCAGAGACTAATTTCTCCAACAGTGGCCTCGGGAGACTGATGCAACACAGCCACATTCTGTGTTGGGAGCAAAAGGAAAGACTTACACCT